>NW_020291804.1:882393-1315760 GCF_003184835.1 Aspergillus costaricaensis CBS 115574
AAAAAAAAAAAGAAACAACAAAAAAGAAGGCAGACAGAATAGTGCCACTCCAAAGAAACAAAACAGAAAGAAAGAAAAAAGAGCCAACATGGTCTTCACACTAGTCCTATCTGAGTTCAATCCGTAGGACCCTACATCTCACAATATGCTAGAGACCGGTTAACCCAATATGGCCCTAGGATCGAACCACTACGTACTGCTAACTGTTCAATTGACAAGTCTCATGATTATCAGCCCTTTCTCGATCTTGGGCAAATTGGAAGCCTACCAACCGAGTAAAAGAGAGCAAAAGGGAAGAAAAAAAAAAAAATAAAAGACTAGACTAGGCCAAGTGGGTTAGTTACTGTTAGTAGCTGCTGACCATGGGATACGCGCGACGGCAGTACTAGCCCCATACACCCATGCATCGGATTAGCCTACTCTCGTTGGCGTCCCACGTCCGAGCCACGTACCGGCTATGTACCAGTGACTCTCCCAACTGCCTTCCAGCGTAGCACTGCCCTACGTCAGTAGTACCTCTCGCTCAGAATGAATACTTCCCCCCTTCCAAAAAGGAAAGGTCATCAGGCAGATGATTTGTTGTCAGTCAACTAGTGATATAGTAGCGTAGTAGTAGCAGAGTAGCACCTTGAGCTGTAGTGCTACTTAGCCCTGGGAATGGAATCATCAACAAAAAGCCTGCTTGCTTTTGGGCTACCGCGGTACCGGACGGAATTTTCCGTTGTCGAGACACGGGATCACATTCGGGAAAGGGAGATCAGTGGAAACCGTCAAAGATCGGTTGAGACTGGATTCGATGGAGCATTATTGACTAAGGCGCCACGATTATTGGCAAATGTCTCCGATCGAAGGTCGGCCGTGGCAATATTTCTTTTTCCTGCTTCGTCGCTTTGCCCCGAGGGCCGTTAGTGTTAAACTAAACCCATCTCTCTTTGAGTTACTATTGAGCGACTGCTCGGAAAAGGACCCTCGCTGACTCAACGCCTCCGTACCACCAAACTCAAGACATAAACTGTATTGTGCGTGAGTCTTCGCCAGTGACAGGCAAACTTCAGGTTCAACGAGGGTGGACAGGAGGACTATTGTTGATGTACGTCCGGGCTTACCTACATACATCTAGCAGCCTCTGGCCCGGCTGCCATTCGTCCCCTTCCACCCCCAGTCCCTCGACCGGGATGGCCTGCGAGTTCACGGTAGGTGATAATCATCTCGGCCCAATAACGCCCATCCTCCCAATCAGTGGGCAATCACTGGCGCACACATGTTGATTTCGTGCCAACAAGGTGGCTGACGGTGCAGTAGCTCCAAGGTTCATGAGCATGCCACAGGCCTTGCCCCTCGAGGCCAACTAGGTACGACTACTGTACGATTCCCCTCCTAGGAATCCCCCAAGAGCACATCATCCCTCCTTATCTGCATCTCTCTCCTGACGATGATGAAATGATGAGTTGATGAAGAGAGTCGATAAGGGTCGAGGCAACTTCACGACTCCCCTTCGTCCTACCCTTCTGGGTAAGTCATCATCATGAAGATAGGCATATGCAATCCCGCGGCGCGTTGGCATGTACATGCTGCGGATGTCTCTTCCTCCGTGGTTACAGGGTCCTTTTCCTGCTAACCTCTCTTACTTGGCCTTCCCACTTTTTTCCTTGTGACTTCCGTGACCCCACCCGTTTAGATAATTTTAGCAAGGGTCGACAAAGACATTTCCCATAACCGCCAACTCGGCTCGTAAAATGGAGAGGAGAAACGTGACAGATCCAAAATTGGTTCTCAACAAACATGCAAGCGCAGGGCTATGTCAGCACCATTGGGGTGGTCACCTCCTCCACGGGGCCGTGCAAAGAAAGGTAAAAAAGAAACCAAAACGGTCTTGGCCGCGGAAGCTCCCTCGAAGGGGAAAAAGGAAACAGACACACCTCCCTAAAGCAGGCAACGAGCCAGCCAGGCGTAAGGAAACGTTCTGCATATGAAATCCAAGCCCGTGAACTCCACTCCGATGGGGCTCGACAACTCGATTCGCCGGCTATGAAACATATCAGCACCACGGACTTCTGACTCGCAGCTCGCCACGCCAGCGGCCGCAAGCCATACATACTAGACTATGTCCAGCGCGTCGCTTTAATGCCTCCAGAGCCAACAATGTCCAGACGGATACGCCGGTTGACGACGTTGGCGCTTAAGTCGCAGCAGCCATGAAAATCTTATTATTAGCACGGTCGTGATGTTTGTGAGGTCACAGAGGAGACACACACGGGAAGCGGATCTGCAGTAGTGTTGATGGTCAGTGCCCGAAATCTTTAGTCAAAGACAACGTAGTCTAGGTAGTAGACTTTTTGTAGACTACTAAAATCCAGCGTCAATAACTTTAAATCCTGCCTGGTTTGATGCGCGCGCTCAATCCCGTCGCTTGAGTCGGCTAGGACAGGGTTGGAAGGGTCGGGAAACCACTGGAGCTTCCTTCCGGACGATTCAACGTCTACACAAAGAGACAGGATAGGGGGGAAGAGGTTGGAGGGAGAGGAGAAGCTCTCCTGAGACCCTTTGACCCCTCATGGTCGGTCGAGTCATGGAGTCTGAAGGAGCTGCATCTTAGTCTACTAGGATTAAGACTTCCGGCCGCCGACCGGAATGCCCGCTAGCCCGAGTGGGAGAGTGAAGGCGGCGATCCATTCCTCATCGGCGATGGGCTGGCTGCCTGCGAAAAAAGGAACAAAGGGGGTCACGGGATCCATCCGTCACGAAGAAAAAGGAAAAACAGAGAAGCAGCAGATGGTGGTGCCTCGGGAACGTGCTGGTAAATACCAATTACCAACATACCACATAGTATGGGGTTGACACCACCATGTAAGATTCTGACAGATGTTGGGGGGAACTGAGGATAAAGAAACGACTCCCCATCAGCCAACTATACAGTCTTCCCATGGCAGCCTTATCTTTGCGGAACCGAGGTTCTACTATCTATCTTGCGCACTTGGTTTGTTCGCCCAACTCAACTGGGGCCTTCTGGCCTGAGGAGTCGACGAGGGGCCCACCTGACTTGCAACTGCGGCGGGGAGAAGAGAACAATGGATTCTGCGGGCGGCCATGGCAGCTGTCATCTCCATTCATGAAGAGGAGAACAATCGGACCCAGGCTCATCTCGATCATTCTCGATCGCGCCAATAAACAGTAGTCCCCGAATTCATATATTCGAACTCCAGGAAGTTCCATGCCGATCGTTATCGCTGCCGCAGGGAAGCCGCGTCGCAAAGTTCGTTTCTCATCCAACCAAACATCCAGACCAACAGACGCTCAGGGTAGAGACACCAAATCTGCTAGTTCGTCAATAGGTCGCCGTCAGCCCTCGGCGCCTACATCCAAAAAGCACACCTCGCTAGATCAGCGCAGCAACAGCAGCGGCGGCGGCATGTATGAACCCCAAGCACATCCCGGAGTTCCGGCTTTGTTTCAAGAGCTGCCTTCGCTCCTAGATGCCCTGTGCACCGAGTCCTCTGAGGTCCAAAATGAGACTGTCAACAAATGTTTGCCCTTCTTGAAAGGCATTCACAACAGCCAGGCAGGTCCTTTCAACCGATTTGGAGTGCCAGCTCTGAATCAAAATGACCACCTTATCTACTTATACGATTCTTTGGAGGACTATCCAGAGGGCTTCGCTGGCATGGATGCAAGCCGGCCTTGGATGGTCTACTGGGTGCTGGCTGGATTAAGCCTCCTGGGGGAAGATGTCACCAAATACCGTGAACGGTAAGCAATCACTGAGCTGTGCGCTTGGCAACTGCAGATTGATCATGACTGCTGTGATTCTGGCTCTCAATTGCTGTCTTTCTGTCTACGACCATTGTCTAAGTCCTCTCTTTAGTGTCGTTTCCACGTTTACGCCAATGCAAAATCCTACAGGGGGCATGGGCGGAGGCCACGGGCAACTGTCCCACTGCGCCTCTAGCTATGCCGCAGTGCTCGCTTTAGCCATGGTCGGAGGCGAAGAGGCATTCAACCTGATCGATCGAGAGGCGATGTGAGTAGTTGCGGTACCTGACTTGAGCATCAATGCATGCTGACCTAGACCAGGTGGAGATGGCTAGGAAGTTTGAAGCAGCCTGACGGCGGCTTTAGGGTCTGCGCGGGCGGGGAAGAAGACGTGCGGTATTTTCTCCCGTTGCTTGCTTCGCATACCCCTTTTGCTTTTTGCTAAATTTTGTCAGAGGCGCCTATTGCGCCATGGTGGTCCATTCGCTACTGAATTTGCCACTGGAACTACCCCCTGATGCCGAAGCTCGGCAGCACGGTCTGGAGACGTTTACCAGTGGCCTCTCGGAGTATCTGTCGAGGTGTAAGAGCTTCCACATCCCTAATCTTCCGGGCTAGACTGATCTGGCTGCAGGTCAAACATACGAAGGCGGCATTTCCGGAAGCCCCGGTTCTGAGGCACATGGCGCCTATACTTTCTGTGCTTTGGCATGTCTGTGCCTCATGGGCCCACCAGAAGTGGTGGTGTCGAGGTAAGAGGCTGCATTCTCATGTTCTCCCCGCTTCCGCTGATAACGTCAGGTGCATGGATGTTCCTTTACTCCTGAGCTGGCTTTCTGCTCGACAGTACGCCCCCGAAGGAGGGTTCTCGGGGAGAACCAATAAACTGGTGGATGGCTGCTACAGCCATTGGGTCGGCACCTGCTGGCCATTAGTTCAGTCTGCCCTCAATGGGGTCCAGTCAGCTACAGGTCCGGAGCGGGTCCCTGCCAATCTCTACAGCCGTGAAGGGTTAACCAGATATATCCTTGGTTGTTGCCAGTCCAAGTACGGGGGGCTCCGTGATAAGCCTGGAAAGTACGCAACTCCCTTCCTCTTCCGATCCCTTCCACAGTGTGGCCAGGCTAACGATAACTACTAGGCATCCGGATTCGTACCACACCTGCTACGCGCTGACGGGCTTGAGCTCGGCCCAGTATCATCATTACCATACCACTTCCAGCATCAGCTCTGATGAAGGCTTTGGTTCGGCGTATTCCTGGAAATGCACTCCCATCCCTGTTTCGGATGACACATCCTCCGACCAGAATGTATTCGATGAGAAGGACCGGTTGAAGGCCTTCCACCCGATCTTCGTGGTACCCCATGCGGCCGCAGAGAACCTGCGGGTATGGTGCGAGCAACGTCCAATCAAGCCCGAGTGGTGATGGGACGGGTGCCGATATCGAGCAGGGGAACTATATCAATGAAAAGTATATTTTGTACAGTACGACGCATGTAAGAATCAATTGTCCATAAGCTTGTGACACGCATGTAAGATAGTTTGGCTGGCCTCCGCACTGAGGGGAAGTAGGTTCCAGCCAGGAATCAGAGCATCCAGGGAATGGCAGTCATACAGATGAGATAGCCAGAAGCAGCTACCATGGATGATCAAACTACTGATTCCGTCTGCCTTGCGACGAGATCCGGGGTCAAACTGTTTGGTGCGACATCAGCTGCTCAGAGTTCGGCCACTTGGTGTCTTCTCCAGTAGACTTTCTGAAACTAGAAACGCCCGCTGAAACGGTCCTGGCAATGCTCAGACTAGGAACAATTTTGACTGAACGTTCTCCCACAATTGACCCCATCCCTGGCGCCTCCAAGAATGAACACCACGATAAGTAAGAAAAGAACAAGGCGGCTAAGAAATAGAGGGGAAAGAAACCATGACCCGCCCTCGCTTCCACAAACATCCAAGCGATACATGTCACCATCGCGACGCGAGGGCCACCAGGCAAAAGGACGGACTTACACACCATGCACAGACACACTGAGCAAATATGCTGCAACCCGTCAATCAGCCAAATGAGGGAAGAAAAGGCAGTGGCCCAACGGGTGTCAAATTGGAGCCAAAAGGCCAAATTCCCCGGGGTGGTGCTGAATAAGAGGGAGGAAAAGCCTCTCAGGTTACTCTGCAAGGTTAACTAACCCTCCTCCATTCTCCTCATCCTTTGCTCACTTCGTGTCGAAGTGGCATGGATTCCCCGCCGCACGAAGCGAAATTGCCAACTCATCATTGCATCCGCGATGCCTGCTTGTCAACAACATCCAACGCCTCGACCAATCTAAGCTTGATCCACTCCAGCCAGTCTGGAGCCTATCCGGATTTTTCACGCGGCAGCCGATACATTCCAGGATGATTTGTGAATTGAGGTCTGATAGCAAGAGGCCGGCCTCTAGGGACCTTTGTTTTTTTGGGGGGGGTATTTTCTACATTTGGGTCTTTGGCCCTCTGGAAGGATTCAGTTCATTTAACATGAGGATTACTCAGGAGGCACCCGAGGAAGCGGTCTGCTAAAACTAAGGGAAGCGGATTCGGATGGCTTACCGAGTCGTCGAGGGTCATGATCGTCTCAGCATTGACCCGACCAGAGGGGAGGAAAAATAAGTTACGGTCGAGTCCAACGGGGATATCCTCCATCATTGGTGGTTTTCTGCTTCCCCTCCAGTAGGGACGATCGGCCCATGGTACAAAGAAGTCCGCCAGCAACCAATTCTCTCTGGTGGTTCCATGCCAGGATTCATCTGCGCGACATCAACCCCTTGTTATGTATCATCAATGTGCATTAGCGGGATTCCACGACGCCTCCTTCCTTGAGTCTTTCTCCCGTGCTTCCATTACGTTCGTTGCGACTTGCTTGACAGGGCGACAGTCGTTGTTCTCTCTACACTCTGCGGGGTTTATGGATCCATTTCAGACCGAAGGATCGGGAGGGGAAGGGGACGCGCAAGGAAAATGGAAGAAAATAAAATTCACAAAAGGACCGCGCTGACTACAGACTGGAGCCTTCTAAGCATGCCCAGAACAACCGGCCCACGTTCTGCAGCAAGAATGGTAGACCGAATCGACCGATTTGCCCGGAAAGCTCTTATCCTGAACAACATGTCAATATGTTAGCCGCCTGGATCGGCGGCGAATTACACGGTGGCCGATGGGCCAGGACGTCCTGGATCTTTTTTGCGCGGGACCACTGGTGAAAAGCTATGCCAGCGCATCAGGGTTTGGACCGCGCTTGCCATGTTCCTTTCTCCAAGCAGAAAGGCGACAAGACGGACAAAGCTAGTGAGGTTTAGAACCGTTTTTGGGAGGAGGGTATTCGTCTATTGCCTTTCTCCTCGGCCAATCTGTGGAGAAGGTTGAATGAGCCGGTGGAGAGCCGTTCTTTTGATTGAAATGATGATTTTTATTTTTAATTTTTCTTTTTGCTTTTTGGTAATTATTTTCTCCCCTACGGTGTCTCTCTTGTCGCTGTCTCTCTCTACCCTTTTCCTCCCCTTTGACTGGAATAATTATCAATGACCAGCCCCACCCTGTTTATTTGAGCGGACTATACCTGAGCCAGCATGATATTCTTCGCCTCTCTTTTCTTTTTTTTTTCTCCTGCCCTCCGCCAGTGTAAGGCATGCTGCTTGACTCCCCTCGGCCGCTAGTTCCTTCCCTCACGGTCCTTCGTACCCTTTGTTTGCATTGATCTATACTAGGCGTCGTCGACCGTCTCGGCCCGCTTGTGGTGAACAGGGCTCTTTGGCTATTGTAAAAAAAGGAACCACACAAAAATAGCAGCAACCATTGCCCGTCATATGAGAGGCAGCGATTGAGTGACTGAGTGATCATTGGGCACCAACCATCGCTGTCAACATAGACTCGTGCCGGTACCTTTTTGGTGTGACTGCCCAGGATCTGGTGCAGTCTCGATCTGAGCTGGGGCAACGAATACTGGGCCGATACCGTCCAGGGCTATACCTTCCATTGGCCGTTTACTGGTCTTCACGATGTACTATATTCTCTACCTCGCAAGTATGTAGATGATTTCGTTTGCCATTCGTCCGACCTCCCTCTTCCCCCTTCCTCTTGATTATGCCATTGGGTCAGACCAACGCCTCCAAGTGGCCATGCTCGTGCTGTTTTTCCCACAATTGATGTCAGACACCATGCATGCATGCATGTTGTGGAAAAGCAACAATGGCCGGAATCGAGCCGACGGCGGTGGTGGTGGTGGTGGTTGTTCCTGACTCAAGGCGATGCGATTTCTTATCTACACTCTCTGTGATTTGTCGATCGCTCGGGGAATTTGCGTCCTTCGGAGCGACCGAGCGTTAACACACGATCTGATCGTCATCTATCCTTCAACAGCAGGTTACTAACACATAATGTACAGGCCTCTGCCGACGCCGGCACTGGGCAGATCCCGCCTACGAATCCTATGCTGTTGGGGGCGGCTACACCTGCATCGTCCGAGTCAACAACCGGGAATACCAGACGGAGAACGTTTGTGAATCGAAGACTCTGGCTGAGGAGCATGCAGCGATGCGGGCGTACCTGATTTGTCGCAACTTCTCTGTCAACGACGGCATGTATCCTGCTGGGCATGAACACAGGGGAGGGCCTATTCAGGGAATTCCGGTCGCCATTGGCACGGGAAGAAAGGGACGCTATGGAGATGAGACGGACATGTCGACTAGTGGCGAGAGCAGAAGTGGTGGGAGCAGTCCGGAGAGCTGTGAAGGGAGATTGGATCGAAGGGGTGTTGGACCGACGAGGGCGCTTGCCTTTGGACAGTAGCAGGAGCTGGAGCAGATGATTTCCTTCGGGGGATGAGGGGATGGAAGCAGAGGGGATACTGGGATACATGATGATGCTACGATTTACGACATGACTTGAATACCAGATAGATCGAAATGCTTTTCTTTGTTCATGGAAATTGTTGGATGTCGCTTTTAGCGGTGATGGTATGGATATGGATATGGATGATGGAATTGGTCTTACGGGAACACAGAGATTGATTCCAGATAGTTTAGTTGGTTATATTTGGTTGATTGCATGGGTGGCCAGCGATCACTATCTTGGGTGGTGATTTGATATATGAGCGCTCAATTGATAACTTGTATACATTATGCAGGCGAAATCACCGACCACACCTACTACTAAGTACTGCTGCTGCTAAGGTACATAGTAGCGGTCTAGACCACCCACCACCTCAACATGAATCAAACACCACCACCAACCCTCCTGACCCTGACCTCAGGAACAACAACAGCAGCCACCCCAATGACGCCAGCCACCATCATCAACAACATCATAATCTCCTTAACATCCCAAATTAACCTCTGCTCCGCCTCCCTCAACCGAACAATAGACATGACACGCGTCTCCACAACAGCAACCATCACAGCTGACTCATCATGACGTACATCACCCAATTAACTGACTACGTTATGAAGTCTATCTTCCAAGGCAACTTTTCCACCTTTAACTCTTATTATACCCCTTTGACAATTACATTCTAGATTAATCTTAATTTAAGCCTACCGATTTTACAACAGTGCCATATTTACCCCTGATCCCAGTACAGTCCTCGGCATCTCCTCATCTCGATATATATACATCGTCTACTACAGGATAAAGAGCATATATGACCTTCCACTCCCAATAGCCGATGACGTGACCGCAATGCGGTCAATTCTGGGTCGAGTTCATCGAGTCGGGCTTGCGCTTCCACTTGCGCCTAGTACACAGTGGCACGCCTGCAGTGCTTCCCCTGCTATACTAGGCGCTGCGACCACAAGAGGGGGGCATAATGGCACTAGCACGTATATGCTACGTGCTGGCTGTGGTGCAGTCTACACGCCACTGGACCGCAGGTGGTTCCGCGCGGGAATCCCTGGCGGCAGTGGAATGAGGAACACCCGGACCAAAGAGCAATTGGAGAGATTGAGACTACGGGATCGCACGGGGGGTGTGCAGGAGGAGCAGAGGGAAGGAGGGGGGAAGTTGGAGGAGGCGATGACGAAGGGTATATCTCTATCTCTATCTTGGGGCTAAATGATAGGGATGCTAATGGGGTTGCTTATAGGAAAGCTATTAACCACGCCATCGAGGTTATTCAAGTTACTAATTCCGCTATCAACTGGGATTCAAGGAGAACATAAAGGTGTGTATTTTAGATTGACTTGATGTGATGTGGTGTATTGGAATACTGACAACCCAGATATCGAACCAATCGCCATTCTCGTCCACCCCCAACAACCACTCTCCCACCTAGAACGATTAATCCAATCCGAAGTCCCAGCCATAACAACTGAAGACGGCCAGACTCGCCCCCCAACCGTCTCCTTCATCGCCCTCCAAATAGAAGACCACCCCATCCGGCCCCGAAAAGCCGTCTACGAAGGCACCGGCGCAGAAGTCCACCAGCTCGACGAGATGGGCCGCATCGACGACGGCGAAGGCAAGCGAGCCCCCACCGAAGACGACACGTACACGTACCTACGCCGAACGGAGCCCAGCAAGAAGGGAGAGGGATCAGAGCGTGGAGGTGGCAAGAGGGAGCAGCGCTTCGTACGCTGGTCCCAATCCACCGAGATCGGCGATTTCATCCGGGACGCAGCACGGGCGCGGGAATTCATCGTCTCCGTGGAAGGCGCACCGGCAGGGGTGCATCAGATCCATGTTGCGGTGCCATCGTTCGACGAGCGGACGTATTTCCTGCGGATGCGACTGCGGAAGATCTCCGGACGGATCCAGGGCATCGCGGAGATCAAGCACGAGTGTGATGCGCTGGCGCACCGGGGTGCGCAGCGGGTCGCGATGGGAGGGCTGGGGATTCTGGCGATGTGGTGGTACTTGGTGTACAGGTTGACGTTTGAGACGGATCTGGGATGGGATACGATGGAGCCGGTGACGTATCTGGTGAGTTTGTCGACGCTGATGGGGGGATATCTGTGGTTCTTGTACCATAATCGGGAGATATCGTACCGGTCGGCGTTGGATTTTACGATCAATGCGCGGCAGAAGAAGCTGTATCAGGATAAGGGGATTGATTTGCAGTTGTGGGAGTCATTGATTGATGAGGGGAATACGTTGCGCAAGGAGATTAAGAATATTGCGGCGGAGTATGATGTCGAGTGGGATGAGATGAAGGATGAGAGGGATGAGAGGGTGACGGAGGCGTTGAAGCAGGAGAGAACGCAGAAGAATGGGAAGAGAGGAAAAGGAGGTGATGATGAAGAGGATGGAGACTGATCTATACACACTGCCCATGTTCATGCCCGTTGCATTGCACTCAACTCAACCATTTCGAACAGGATCATAATACTCCTTCTTTCCACTGCTGGCAGCACCATCAGCACTACCACCAGCAGACACAGAAACAGAAGCAGAAGCACCACCATCATGTCTCACTCCCATCTGAGGAGAACTCGCCCGACCTATACATACATACAGCATAGTTAGTTAGCCAGTGTACATATAACTCACATACACCCCTCACCCCAAATTCCCAACCCCAAACCAAAGTAAAAAGAATAGAGAAAAAGAATACATACCATCCTCCCCACCCCCAACACCACCACCACCAACCCCAACCCCATTCCCATATCCCCTCCTCCTATTCCGATTATTCCTCACATCCCTACTCCTAAAAACACTATACAGCAACCAACCCGCCACCCAATTCGGCCCATACTCGCCGGTGGTCATCCCACGGGCAAACAACGGTCTGGTAAGGGGGCTCGCGTTCCTCGCTATCTCATTTATGCCCCATCGCTGGCGCTCGGGTCGGATGTGGTGCCAGAAGTATGGCGGTTTGAGGGCTTTGTAGTTCTCTAGGAGGTTGCTGGGGGATTCGTTCAGGTGGTTGTAGGTGGAGATTGCTTCGTCCTGGACATATTTTCCATTTTGGTTAGTATGGGGGTGAGGTAAAGGAGGGATTGGGGAAGGTATGGGAGGGAGGTATACTCTCATGGCGCGGTAGTATTGCTCGTGTTGGGGGTCGTGTGTGGAGAGGCCTAATGCAGCCATGAATTCTTCTTTGCTGGCGCGGGGGGAGACGGACATTATCCCTTTATTTCTTTCTCTTTTCTTTCTTTTGGGAGATTCTGGGGGTGGGTGGTGAGGGTGGAGGTATATGGTGGTAGGATTGAAAGGGTGTAAATGATGGTTGGTGTAGGTGATGTGATTGATATATGTAGTGATATCTCACGCCACTAGGTACTAAGTCCCCTCAAATATAAGGAAAGGATAGACTGTAAGGGTATATGTATCAACAGGGATATAATTCCGGTTTCGTCTGCAGTCACACGGATTTCCGAGGGGACAGTGCTTGCTGCTTGCTGCTTGCTTGGGTGATTGTTGATTGATGGT
Source organism: Aspergillus costaricaensis CBS 115574 (assembly GCF_003184835.1). NCBI lineage: Eukaryota > Fungi > Ascomycota > Eurotiomycetes > Eurotiales > Aspergillaceae > Aspergillus > Aspergillus costaricensis. Next base: position 894,545 of record NW_020291804.1, read on the forward strand.
TGATTGTACTCAGGAGAACATGTTTCTGTCCCGTCGGATCAGCACATGTATGATCAATCAATAGACATTATGAAATGAGGGAATTAAATGATATACTCTACTCTCTTAAGAAGGATTGCTAAGTCTAGTGTTATTGTCGTGTATACTACATAGCTTAGCCATCTGCAGCACAGCCGTTGTCTGCTAGTCACGGAATCAATTTGTGAGACTAAGAATCACTCCCATATGACCCACTTATCGCACTGCTATAATCATCAGATACCACCGCTGCACTGCCAGGGGCAAGAAAGATACCCGTCGTCCTACTCAGCTAGTGAATAGGTAGCATGTAGCTATCCGTTGGTTGGGACGGTACTCTATATGTCATGCTCTCTCGGATCATCCACGACTGACCGACTGACGGGAAGAAGACGTAGTTTGTCTGACCGCAGTCTCGTGAGTAGTTAGTGGGTGTATCCTCTGAGTCATGATATCTGATATAGAATCGAACAGACACACGCACAGAATGCAGGTAGGCAGACAGGACAGGCTGTCAATGTAACCTGCACTTTTCTCGTCCAGCTTTGGAAATTGGTATGGATGGACGGTAGCACACCGGCACCCACCGTACGGGTGTCGAGGGAAAGAAACTGGATGGAACAGTCCCTCTGTATGCTCCGATTCCTTTTCCTTCTCATGATGGCAGACGGTAGGGGCTATCAACACAACCCCATGATCACCATCATCACCCCCAACCATCTGTCGTGCCACGGACCCTGTCCCATCCCGCCAGAATCAAGTCGTGTCTGTGTTGGCTTTTCCGAGCCATGAACTAGGCAGCTAGCTAGTAGCTACAGTAGCTTCTGGAGGAGGAGGTGGTGGTGGTGGTGGTGGCTAACCCTACCAACCCTGGCAGACGCCCCCGCTAACGGACGGACAAACGCCCCGGTCTGGTTTAAAAGGGTCCTGTCTTCGACCGAAATGACAACCCGTCACTTCGTCTCTCGCCCCCAGCGGAAGAGAAATATAAAAACGATCCGGTTGATCGTTTGTCAACTCCATCGAGTCCTTCCTCAAGGGAAGAAGATTCGTTGTTTGCAGACATCCGGGTGCCGCCGTGATCCGGAGCGGAGGTCGACGCTGGGACAATCCCAAGGATACAACACGCACCTCCAGCTCATCTCCCGAACGTTGCTCAGCCTGGTCCTTGTGTAAAGGTGCATGTGAGGCAACGGTTGTACATACTCAAGTATGTCCGACATCCACGGCAGAACTCCCGTCTGGTAGCCCACGAACTTGCTACCGGACCCGATAAAGTCGACTCAACTACCACCTACTGATATCTATGTTCTAGGGAGGTCGGATGAGGTGATCGATGCCACCACCTACTCCCTTTCATCTGTTGTTCCTGAGCTGAAGCTACCAGGGGTATTTGCTCAAGTTCGATGGTCGTCCAAGCACTCCCAGCCCCCTGGCTAGCAACGACTACCCGATCATGCCACAAGGCAATGTGCATGCGACATCCACCCTCCAAGGGTCGTCTTGCACCTAGGCTAACCAAGGCAGGACGACCAGTATCATATCATCTACCTTTTTTGTTTTGTTTTTCTTCTTTTGTTCTGGTTCTTCATATTCCTTTTTAGTTCATGGTTCATACATTTCTAGGAAAAATAAAGCCCGGGCCCAAGACAAGGGGCAAATATAGAAATAAATCATCTTTTCCCGCGGTAAGATCGACGCTGTCTTCCTGCGTGTTTCCGCAGTCTTAGGAATAGCTGTGTGGTGATGGATGCTGTCACTTGGTGATCTCGATTTCATTGATCTCGGGCGGAGCGTGTGGCCTCGCTCTCGCGCGTATATTCAGTTAACTGACACAGAATCCTCGCCTGGCTCTACCCTGTCCTTCTGTTTCTGTTCGTCCTAAAGTTTAAGCGGATTCCTCGTCTTCGCCAAAGTACTTGCGCAGGAAGGCCTCGACTTCCTTGTAATCCTCTTTCACCTGGGTCAGGGTCTTTTCAATGCGCGAAAGGGAGGTCTTCTTGTCCGGCTCATCCGTGGAACCGGTCTCGTCCTTGCCGGCTCCGTAATGTTGAATCTTCTCGCATGCATCCTTGACCTTGGTGAGTCCGAGAGTGGCTGATGAACCTTTCAGGTAATGTCCCAGAGAAGACAGGTCGTTCAAATTTTCCGCCTTCCTATAGGCTAGATTAGCGCGATTGACCACAACGCAAGCGATGCAAACACTTACAGAGCATCCTCCATCTTCTCAAATGTGTTCTCAGCCTGATCGAAGAAGCCAAACACGATACCCTTGCTAAAATCTCTGTCGCTGGGGTCGTCATCCATCTCCAGAATCTGCTCGAATGTGCTCTCATCGATACTCCCTCTCATCTCCGCCAATGTGGAGGGAATTTCCTTAGTCTCCTTGGGCTTGGGGAGGTCAGCATCAACCCGGGCTTCAGTGTGCGGCTTCGCGACACCTACAGGCTCCTCCACGGTCTTTGTAGTAGTGGTGGGCGCCATGATGATGTGATGATACGAGACTGGTTCTCGTGTGTTGAGTCAAGATTCAATGTCGTTCGACGTAGAGCAAACGTCTCGAGACCACCAGGAGTCAATGGTCTTTTGACAAGCTGCGTGTTCGGACTCTGTGGGTCAATCTAGCCGGCTGTTCTCCGGGCCCAAGCTGGCAAGCAGCAAACACGGAAATACTGAGAATTACACGGAAAGAATCTGCAGGCTAATCCCATGTCAGCGGTGGAACACGAACCGAACGGCGACGTTACAGCTGCTCGAATCGATCGTGATGTTGCCCTACGCAATAGGGGTATTACGAGGGTCAGGCAAGCCAGCCCAGGGACAAAGAATGAAACCAGGAGATATACAACGAAGGGAGGGGAATGAACACGCAGACACACACAGAACACAGAACTGGGGAGGCCAACAGTTCGTCTTTTGGTATGATTGCCTCGTGAGTAAGAAAGATAATAAAATAAAAACCAGGAGGGGTCGATGAGGGGAATGAAGAAAGAAGAGAGAGAGAGAGTTCAAGAGAGCAACACACAAGGTAATCTAGCTATGTGAGGCTGAGGGAATGTTTGAACAAGGATGTACCTGCCACCAGGAAATGGGGGAGGGGAGGGGAAGTATCAGTGGGAATGAATGAGGCTGGGAGGGGAGGGGAGAAGAAGAAGAAGGAAGTAATTGTGGAAAGAGAGGTAGCGGGTAGAAGGGAAGCACAGATATCAATCCGCCATCACACACCAGATGGGATGGATCCACCTTGGGACGAGCAAAGGGAACAGCTGTCTGGATCAGGAGGGACGAGGGGGAGGGGCAGTGATTGTCCGAGGGGGAGGAAGAGGATGAGCAGCCGAGCAATGATGGGCTGGGAAAGGCGCTAAGCAGAGCAGCAGAAGGGGGGTTTTGCCCACCTGGAACCAGTTCCGTCCACCGCAGTTTTAGAAGCTGAGGTTATGCCTTTGGGTATATGAATCAAAAAAGAGTATGGCAGCAACCGCGGAGGTGGCAATGGTCAGATTAAACTTAGATTAACGGGAACCCGACGATAAGGCGAGTTAAGATGAGGCAGAGTGGGAAAGATGAATGTTCCCGATTAGGACAAGTGGATAAGATTAAAGAAGAGAAGGCAGAAGAAGAAGAGAAGGGGAAAAGCGAAGCTTGAAAGTGGGAGGGAATAAGAGGAGAGGGGAGGAGAGGAGAGGAGGAGAGGAGGGAAAAGAGAGGAAGGAATGAGGTAAAAGGAAATGACGATGCTGATGGTTGGTTGCACTCTGTGTGTGTGAACCTCTTTCTCTCCTTTCCCTTTTGGCTCTTTTTTTCTCTCTTTTTCTATTTTTTTCTTATCGAATTTATTTATTTCAGAAAAATTCTTTCTTTATTATTATTATTTTCTTTTTTCAATTTTTTTTTTTTTCTTGCTGCACTTAATTTTTTTCTGGTTAGGCGCGCGCCGTCAAAAGGAACCAGAAAGTGGAGGGGAACGAAAAAGAGGAGGGGTGCAAGTGGGCTGGGCTGGCAGCCGATAGAACACAGAACAGAACTGGCACAAGAGCAGCAGCAGATAGGGAGAGGAGGGAGGAGAAGGGGAATAACCGATGGGGAGGGAAGAAACAAAAAGAATCACAACAAGACCCGGACTAGAGGTAAGGTACAGACCTGATCAGACTGTATTATCAGGAGTCAAAAGTAAGTTGTGTCCCACCAATACCCTTGGAGAATCCCATGTACCAGTAAGTAACCTTCTAAAGGTGAAGGATGATGATGTGACCTCTTTTCGCTCAGTTACCGTCAGGCTAGAATTATGATTAGGATTTTAGGCGTTATTGCGGGAATGAATAATACGGTGGGCCAGCCCTTGATGGGACAAACCGAGGGGGGGAACAACGATGCTTCAGCCTTCAGCGCCTTCTTCCTCAACTGACAGGCCCGATGTTCATCCAGAGCGGTCAATTCATTGGACACCGGCACGGTGGGCTGCAGCAGTCATACAGAAGGCACCAAAGTAATGAACGGGAAAAGACAATAAAGGGAGCCACAGACCAAGACAAACAATGAGTGGTCTCGGAAAGCTTACAAACCGTCGTGGTGGTGGGGAAGAAAATCAATATTGCAGCGTAAACCACGATGATCAACCGACGAGCAGAAAAACGCGCGAACAGAGAAATTTCCAGAGGGGAGGTGAAAAAAAAGGAGAGCGGGACTCTGGCAGCGTTTTAAGCAACCCGATGACGAGATCCTCTGGCGTCATCTTCTCGCGCGTCTTGGATGGTTAATCCCTTTTTCGACAGAATTGTTCCCTACCTACTTGAACCGCGTGGTGTACATTGATCTTTGTCACCTTGAAGGGAAAGGATTCTCCCTCTTTTTTCCCCTTTCACGGTTTCACCATCCTTAAGGTATGTCTACTTCTCCTAGATCCGAGCCGAACGCGATCCCACGTCTCGAGACAAGAATTTGCCGGGAGAAAAAGCCTCAAAATATCCAGGTCAAACATCCCACATAAGTGAGGGCCGCTGATTGGCCCGTCCCATGTGGGGAAGGCGAGACCAGAGGAGGGAAAAAGGGTTAAAAAAGAAAACGGGCAAACACCAACCCATGCACAATGCCATCTTCCCTTCATCCAGATGTGGTGAACATTGCAATGCCTGTGCTTGTTGACTGTCCAGCTAGTCATGAGTTTCTCTTCTAGAAATCATTCCAGACCCCAGTTCTGCCACGATGTCTTACTTCCCTTCCCCTCTTGTCTTGCGAAAGGATTTGTACCGACCGCCCTATTCTCGGGCCAAAAGGGAGCCAATCCTACCTCCACTCTGAATGATGCACGCTGAGATCATAGGACCACAACTGACGTAGGGTGTCCGCCCTCCCGATTTTTATCAGTCGGCCATGAGCGTCGATCCCCACCACCGCACCACCTTCAGTCTCTGAACGGTCAACAGGCATCATCACATCGCGATCACGACTTGCACGTGGATGGCACCTCGTTCCTTCGCCGTGTCCTTCATGGTCGATAGAATTCATCTAGAATGCCAACGTGCCTTGGAATGGCATACCAGGGGGGGATGCGTTTGGTGGACTGAGACGGGATAGACATAACAGTATTATCGCGCTGAAGGATTGTTCTCTGCCTGGAGGCAGTCATGCAGCGGTGCCGTCGACCAATCTCACCGGGGACGTTGCGAATTCAGTTGACAAATCGACCGTAAACCCAGTCACCAGATTTGTCGCGTCGGAGCCGAATCTGGACCCTGTTCACTCACCTGCTACGACATCCCGAAAAAAAGAGAGGGTTCTGGGCCCCTTCAGGGGTCAACCGAATTAGCTGTACCGGACGTACACACCCTGCAAGACCAAACATAGACAATCGGTGACTAGAACCAAAGGCGAGGCGACAAGGAAATCTTCTAACGCTGTGATCCTTCTTCCGTCTTCCGTTGCGGGGTGTTTATAAGCTAGGACGAGAAGGGTGAGAGCGTAGAGCAGAACAGCTTTCCCTCGAGATCCGATCCGTACTGTAGGAATTGGTGCCAGCGGAGGAGGAATGGAAGGTGGCCCATTGGGCATTCGACGTTTGACCTTTGCGAAAAAAGGGAAAAAGAAATTCGGGCCAAAATTCGCGAGAACTGCTACAGCAGTGGTCAATCTAATGATTCTATATAAGTACACCATGTTGGGGAATGGATCTATATTCTATATTCTAATTACAGACACATCGTCATCGCAGATTCTGATTCTTTGGTTTCGCGAGGCGAGGCGATTCAACGAACAGTCGAGGAAAGGTTCTTTTTGGGACTGGCTGGGAAAGGTGAGCCTATCAGAGTGCTCGGCATCTGAGCTGTGACATCATGGAGGGGCATAACTGCTGCCAATCAAAAGCGCCGCTGACGTTGGCGGGGTTATTGCCAAGCGAACCAAACTAAGCTTGGACCGCCTTCCAGACACTTCGGCCGCAAGTCGCTCCTTCCCTATTTTGCTACTTTTCACCCCAAGGGTCACAGTCACTGGTGACTGGACAGCATTGTGTAACTCCCCATTTGTGTACGATTGTAATTTAATTTTAATTCCCCTTCCCCCCGTCGGTGCTTATCTCCAGAATAGACTGTCCGCGGAGGTATTTAGCAAAAGGGACACTATGTACTAACTAGGGGCTCCTCTGTATACTCTCTGGAACGGACTCACCCACGCGCTCGATAGGGCGAGTCATGCCGGAGAAGCGCCTCGAGTTTCCCCTGTCTCGGGTTCTCTCAACGCCAATCCATGTTCCGGGCAATTCTCGCCGTCTGCCTCCCGCTGGTCGATCCACTGCCACTCCAATTAGGAACTTCTGGGGCTCCAATCTGAACAGCCTATCATGCTCCCGACTACCCTTGTTCGATGTACCGTGTGTGAAAACCCAACGCTGCTTCTCGAAGGAATCCTTCTCGGAGTGGGCCGGTCGTCCGTCTCGGTCATCATCTTCATTTATGGTCATGGATTTTTGTATCAGGCATGAAAGCCATTCTTCAGACTGACAAATCATACTTTACCCCATCATCACAGCATCACTTGCACAGATACCAGCAATTTGCTTTCCCTTCAGCTGAATCCTTGACATCAGGCATACAGTTCATCATCTGCCCTCTCTCAAATCAGATGAAATCTCACCCGCGTGTGATCAGTATACATCCATCATACAGCATGCACTGCACTAGCCGGGGGTGTCTCACGAGCCATGACATCAGCCTGCATGAGGGAAGAATTTTTGTTGTCCCATTATCCTTCCGTCAGCCTGTCCTCAACTGAGACCCCTCCCTCCACTACAGCCCCTATGAAGTATCTGCCACAGTACTAGTGTCCTACTTTAGTCTGACAGTACAACGTCCTCATCGGGCAAGGGGGGAGGCTAGAGCCATCCACTTATCAGCCACCCAGCCCATATGGACTAGGTGACAGTATTGTGTGACCCGAATATGGTAGGTATATCCTCGACCATCACTAATAGCAGTAAATATAATTCACCGACTACTAGTACTATACCACTTCTCGATGCCACCCCAGTATGGGGGTATCTACGGTGGCGCCTATGGTCTGATCTCAATCCCTACTTTGACACCCAACCAATATCCAAATTTCACAAAAGAGTCACATGAGCACGAACCCACCAGCTTATGGGCCCAGAGCATATACTATTCCTCCCTTACTTATCCCGTCAGAGTAAGTGCCATAGTAAGGAAAATCCCACATCACGAACCACAACCATTCGCTGGAATGTTTCTCCGTGCGAACTAAACCAGAAAACTACTAGTTAGACATCTCGGGACTGCTGCATCTAACAGAACTAAGTAGATAGCCACAATGATGATCTTGTTTAATTCGACCTGCGTTTCAGATCTACCTCGCCTAACATCCCCAAGCCGGACGCCAGTGGCGAAACAACCTACGTGGTTTTTGATCCTAATACCTGCCTGTTAAGGCTTGGTTGGAGATAGAATTCAGCCTGTGCGGTGCTTGGCTTGCCTAGTGGAAAGTACTTTGCCGAGTTGAAAGTACCGTGTCCTTGTTTTGATCTATATGTGTTGGAACTATATGTGACCCCGAGCTGGAGAAAAGGATGGTGGTAACATTGAATAACTTGATTTACCAGCAAAGCCCGAGAAACGAAGTAAATCCCGATGGTAAATAACTAAGGATTGTATGGCAGTGGGGGAAAGTGATGGGTTGATGCTGGTCATTAGTATTGACGTGCTTATAACATGGAGCAATTTTTTTTTACAAAGAACTGTATATGTAAACTTGAATCTTGTCAGGGTATTTCCCATCATACCTCTAGCTCTAACCGTATAGTGTCTTAAATTAGACTTTGCTATTGTAGTAGTCTATACCCCTTCTCGTGATACTTGATTTTGAACAACAAATGACAAAGTCATATGGAGATATAGTGATGGGTCAAATTGGCACCTTATAATTGATCTACTAGAAACATAGCCACTTTGATATAATGATTATCAAAGATAGAATGATTAAAACATCGCATCTCTATACTAAGTAGTTTGAATATGACCCCAGATACCGAGAATTCCTCACATCAAAAGTAGTGGACCTGATCAGAGGTACAAACTGGAGATTTTTTAGACTGTCAGCTTCAAAAATGAAATAATGTTCTCATACGATTTGTCATCCCCTTAGTATTCTATTTATCATGGTAACAACAAGCAGCTTCCTTGTTATATATAGATTGACTGATGGAGCTTAAGCTAAAGTCGGCACAGGAAATGAATAACCCTCTCGACCAGGAACTACCTACTTCTCCCAATTTCATCTTCATACTTTTTGATTGACATGATCCTATCATATAATTTACATCCCAGAAACCATCCCGCATGACTTAAAACTAACAGGAAGGAGTGATCATACAGCTATTCTTGAAGTACATCATCATCATCATCATTATCCCTGAATACCCACTACATAGTCTGCACACGCCATATGTATACTTCCCCCGACATCAAGTCAGATTAAAACATAAGGGAGTCTTTCTTTGTTTGTTTGTTTTTTTCCTTTACAGCTGTCTACTCACACAATAACCATCCATCTATTTATAGTGTAGTGTGTCTACATCAAGGGAACATGAGCAAGAAAAGGTTCTCTCATACAATCTATCGAGATGAGTTGCCTCTCATCAGTCACAAGTCGTCGATTCTACATTCCTTGTTCTCTTCACCTCTAAGTCAGCGATAATCCAGTCTGTTATCAAAGACATAGTATACTTGAACTTCACTGTTGCTTAGTATATATCTGTCACATTCAACCAATGATCAGGTAAAATCACATCTACTACTTGGCTAGTGCTTGTTATCTGTCTGTTTGTTCATTCATGGCAGAAAAAGGGAGATTACATTCCCGATTCTTTACTCGTTTACTAGCTCCTTGATACTGAGCATAGGATTCCAGGGCACCGATAATCATGGATGCCCCCTTCGGATAATGAGTGAGGTATTTGGTACGCCTTGAGTAAGTAATGAAGTAGGTGAAGATGGAATCTTCCAGTTGGTGATCAAGGCCATTTATTCCCTTTCATTGCCATTCGGTTAGGATGGTGAGGTTCAAGTCCTTAATGTTACAAAGTACTGTTATACTGGAGTGGCAAGTTATAATATCATAGATGAGTTCTTCATGGTGAAGTTTCTGATTTCTGACTGTTTCTGTATTCATTCTTCTGTATTATCCTTTGTTAGTGAAAGTGATACTAGTGTCAGTTCATTGTATGGTTGTTTTAGACCTTCCGGTCTGCTGACTTATCTTGTGTATTTACATTGCTTGAGAAGATGGGTGGGCATTTTTGCATTGGGAAGAACAGGGCCTATTTAATAATTTTAAGTTGTAGTTGACAAATTCTTCAAATTTGTGATACTAAACTGGTAAGAACATCAAAATGGCAAGCAAGACATCATAGATGAATAACAAAGATTTGATCAGATTATTGTCATTCTGCTGGTAACATGCTCGGGGGAATTTCTGACATGATATCGTAATAGCCGCCAGCGGTTAGGAAAGAAAATCAGACCAGGCTAGATGCACAACATTAGATAGACGTCAGAAACTGGCCTCAATGATGCAGTCTTGTAGCATGATTATGCCATACGCCCTGCGTAGCTGACTCATGACAGCATCTGAAACCAGCTTTGGAGTACCAACACTTGAATTTTAGACCATTTTAGCAGACATCAATTCGAATTGCATGTCTAGCTTTGGGGGCTAGGGCATATAGTGTTATGCTGTTCTCAGAAGGCAATAGCTCTCTGGCCACGAAATACGTCCTGAACCTGCCGCTGTACCTTCTCAAACCGCATAAAAGCGCAGGATTCACTCTCAAGGTGGTTGAACAGAGCAGCTATGGTTATAAACTGTTTTTTACACTTCGCGTTTGGACAATGATACAGCTTCTGCTTGTGCACAGGCGAATTGAGATGTTGATTGAGTGCGGTCAAACTGTTGAATTCCCGATGACACAAGTAGCACTCCCAGTAATCGCCGTTGTATGCACGGGAATTAGCCTTGTATTGAATGTTGTCATCTTCGTTCCATTCAAGCAGCTTCCTCGTGATGACGCCCTGGGTGTCACGGCTGCGAACAAATTTGTAGATAGTCTCGCGATTGAGGCCTACAGCACGCTTGCAGGAGCCGGTTTCAAGGTGGTGGGCAGCGCCAGTGGCTGTAGTAAAAGCGGCGTTGCAGAAGGGACAGAGGACGTCTTGACCACGGTGGATCTTCGAATTCAGATGCTACAAGCGAAGTCTGAGTTGAATGACAATATTGGAAGATATAGAAGGTCTTACCATCTTGAGGTTATTCGCATTATCGAAACGCCGGTTACAGGGGTGGCAGTAGTTCTTGTAATGGGACTTGGCCCGCATATGCTGTTCAGCAGCACCTTCCGTATGGAACATTTGTGTGCAAGTCTCACATGGCCATGTCGGAGCCCAATGGTCCATTGCATTCATGTGCTGATCTGCTGACCTTTGGTTGTAGAACTTCCTCCCGCATGTCTCGCAAGGGATCTTGGGAGCGTGGTGTCCGTAGTCATCCATATGTTCCTCCACTTCCCATTGAGTCAAAAATAGGTCATCGCACGTTTCGCATTCGTACCGCACGCCCCAATGGCCTGTGTCGTTCATGTGCTGGCGACAGGCATGCCAGCTGTTAAAGTAGCGGGGGCAGGTCTCACAGTCGTACATCGTGGGCACTAGATGAGCGTCTGGGAAGCAATGATGTTGTGCTATTTGGACGAAAATACTCTCGGCTTAACAATGTCGCGTGTCAAAGGAAGATGAGGCCAGAAGAACAATGTTGTCTCAAGCGAGTGAGGGGTAGGGACCAAGAACCACTGATGCACCAAGTGAATACTCGAGTGAACCAAGCTAGGAAACTACAAGCACCTGATCTGCAACCTTATCAGAGGGGAGAAACGAGAGCGATTGCAATAGAGGTTCAGACAAATGGATGATCTAGTGATGAGTGAATGATGGAGATGAGGGGGGTGAATTCCGCTACGATCGATCTATCAATCTTCAGCATGCGGCTGAGCACTAAAATACCCCTTGCAGTGATGTTGAGCAGCGACGACGGACATGCATTTGTAAGTGATCGGTCTTTATATAGGTAATCAGAATTGTAGGCAACATGCGTACAGTCAACTCATCTATATCTACCGCATTGGAGATGTAAACAAGCATCGAACATCTGGTCGGTGAGACCCGCTGACAGCTGCCATTCTTCGGAGACAGCCAGTTACCGCCCATAAACCACTTATTTGAAGCTCCCGCCTAAATCGGTCCGTTGGCTCATTGGTTGAGTTTGGAAAACCGGAGGTTGTGGGTTCGAGTCCCATGTAGATCGTTTCCATTGGTCTATTGGCTCAATGGTAGAGCGCCGGTCTCCTATGACGGTTCCGGTTTTTTGCTTCAGACTCTTGCTGATTCTGTCCACCCTCACCAGCATGGGTGCTTGATGCTGGGGTCTGTCACGTATCTTCATTGAGCTCTAAATAGAGCTGATGCGAGAGTCCACTGTCGCGCCAAAGTTTAGGGTGCAATCGCCGTGCATATTTCCGATCTGTGTCACCACCATGTTGACTGGACTGAGTGCTGAACTCAGTCAGGATCTCTGTTGCTACCAACCTCAACTATTTAAACATCTTGGCAACCTTGTGGTCAATTCCAACGTCTACAGCGAGGATAGTTAAACCCACAACAAGCCCATTATGCCTAGCTATTGAGTGGGTACGGTAAGCACACCGACAGCAAGCTTGCCCGCATGCGCCTTGCCGGCGAGTTGTGACTGGTTTGTTGATTTAAAAGCGGATCACTCCACGGGATTGAGAATGGTACCACCTTTCCTTTGTTTATCTAAAGCCATCTCTAGACCCCAGAGTAGAAGAAAGTTCCGAGCTACGGTAACCATGAATGGAAGGTCTTGCCTGTCCTGTGAGCTAGGGAATTGAACGCGATAGAGGTAGATTGTTGGGTCATCATGCCCTCCACAACAGAAGAATCACTAGTTCGTATTGGAGAAACTTTCCCAATAGCCGCCCAATGCAATAGACTGTGTGGCACCTACGCATGCTCAACCACGATGGATGACGCAGCCAAGGGACAGTTATCAAAAGAGGGAGATTTGATACATAATTACTAGTACTGGTGAGTAGAGAATAGTAAATAGTGATGATGCAAACGATGAGCTGGTATATGAGGGTTGGAATGCATGCAGTCATGGATACGATTCAGTGGGTGCCGGGCTAAAAGCGGGGCATTCCGGATGCGACGATCACCTGACCCATCTCCAGCCGCTAGCGATGGCCTAAGGCCACTTCCCGAGGCCGCGCCGTCGAGATAACAGCTGGAGAGGATCCCCTTCCCCCATCCTCCATCCTCCGATAAGGAATGCCCCCAACTCACACGTCATCGCCGTGGTGGCCGCCGCAAGGCCAGTTGTTCGCATTACCTCTCTGATCATCCCCCAAGTTTACCTGGTGAGATGATACAAATTATCAATGAAAAGGCAAACAATATATAGACAACAGAAAGTCCGAGTTTCAACGGGTTCTATTTCAGGAACACGGCTGCGGTCTGGATTGGGTCGGGCTGAGATACCGACTGGTGGCGTCAGTGGCGGGTACGGACGGAGTCGTCCTGTCCGCTCGTAGACGCTTCCCCCGGACTGATATCAGGCCCCGGCAACCAACTGGCTTTAATTCCCTTCCCATGGCAGCAGTAGTGCCTACCACACGGGATCAGGCTTTGCCTGTTATTCTAAGTTTTGCAGACAGAATTTTCGTATGCGTTACCACTCTTTCCCGTAGTTGTAAACCCAATAATAGGTGGCTGCCGTGGGAGCCTGAGTCAACCCAACCAGAACCTTTCTAGTAGATTCTCCCTCCCAAGCGCTTCAAGCAACGAAGCGTATTGGAAAACCAAATGACGCAGACCAGGCGGATTCCGGCGCAATAGCCGGATGGCAAGGGAATCCCCCAGGAGGTGCCAGAAGCGTCGCCCGAAAGGTACTTCGTCTGACAGGCTAACACCGCTCGGGCTAAGGTCCCTGCTGCTCTTTTCCCTTTATTGCGACTTGACCTCTAAGCCATTCCCTTGCATCACGTTATCTCACTGACCGATCCTCTGACTAAGGCGCTTCGCCTCCGCCTCCCCTCATTCACCTCCTCTCCTGACTACTTAAGCCTTCTCTTCCTTCCTTCCTCTACCAACCCTCCTTCATCCCTCATACCTCTCATCCTACCACTCACCTTCCGCGCATCGCCATCTGCGATTCTCTCCACAACAACTCCACCTAATCACATACACCGTTAACTGCGCTTCTACAACATGCAGATCTTCGTCAAGACCCGTGAGTATACCTAAATCACCTCTCAAGTTTAGCATCATGAATCCATCATCTGACTGCTTGTTTCCATTTAGTCACCGGCAAGACCATCACTCTCGAGGTCGAGTCGAGCGATACCATCGACAACGTTAAGACCAAGATCCAGGACAAGGAGGGCATCCCTCCCGACCAGCAGCGTCTGATCTTCGCTGGAAAGCAGCTTGAGGATGGCCGTACCCTGTCCGACTACAACATCCAGAAGGAGTCTACTCTCCACCTCGTTCTCCGCCTGCGTGGTGGTATGCAGATTTGTAAGTTTTCCTGAACTCTATTTGCCACCCTGTTGGCCACTTTCACTTGGACCGTATACTGACCTCACTTTAGTCGTCAAGACCCTGACCGGAAAGACCATCACCCTTGAGGTGGAGTCTTCTGACACTATCGACAATGTGAAGACCAAGATTCAGGACAAGGAGGGTATCCCTCCCGACCAGCAACGTCTCATCTTCGCTGGAAAGCAGCTGGAGGATGGCCGTACCCTGTCTGACTACAACATCCAAAAGGAATCCACTCTTCACCTCGTCCTTCGTCTGCGTGGTGGTATGCAGATCTTCGTCAAGACTCTTACGGGAAAGACGATCACATTGGAAGTTGAATCTTCCGACACCATCGATAACGTTAAGACCAAGATTCAAGACAAGGAAGGCATTCCCCCGGACCAGCAGCGTTTGATCTTTGCTGGTAAGCAGTTGGAGGATGGCCGTACCTTGTCCGACTACAACATTCAGAAGGAATCGACCCTTCACCTTGTCCTTCGTCTCCGTGGTGGTATGCAGATCTTCGTGAAGACTCTCACCGGCAAGACGATTACGCTGGAGGTGGAGAGCTCGGATACCATTGATAACGTCAAGAACAAGATCCAAGATAAGGAGGGCATTCCCCCGGATCAGCAGCGTCTCATCTTCGCTGGTAAGCAGCTGGAAGATGGACGTACGCTCTCCGACTACAACATCCAGAAGGAGAGCACCCTGCACCTGGTGCTCCGTCTCCGTGGTGGAAACTAATGCTTTCTTTTGATCTTTCTTCTTTAGCACGGCTCATCTACGGTTGAGTGGCCTGCATGGCGTTGGGACGGTTGTTTTATCGGTTTTATGACACGGATAAATTGGGCATACCTTAGGGTCACCATCTTCTATGGTGCCTTGCGACATTCTTTCACCTAGGAATCAATCCAATAATTATATTCCACCTGATATCTTGCTTGCACTGTTTCCTGTAGATTTAGTAGGACCGCCCGAAGTAGACCGCCACGCTAGCATAGACGTAGTCCAACATGCAATTCAAGACGGTGTCTACCACCTTACATATCGTATGAGACGAAATTAGATAGAAATTGAAATAGCTTCATCTTCATCTTCATCTACCTATACAATCGCTAACAAGGAACTAATAGACATCGCATGTGAGTCACCGTCTTCGCCACCCGTATCATAGCACGTGACTATACCGTCCCAAGGCGGCGTGGGACAGGAAAGTAGCTTCCATTCATGAACTCGACCTGAGAGAGCAGTTGCAGACGTGTAACACGCTGGAGATGTGAGCATCAGTCGTGATGCCCTCCTACTTCTACCACATTGCGATCGAATTATTTGCTCGCCCGCACTCTGACCTCCACGGCACCTACCCAGGCGTGGACAAGCACTCGACATCGCTATCCTTCGACTCCGCATGCGAAGCTCTACTCCCGTTCCAGAAGCGCCCCCGACACTCAGCGTGGGCACATCGATCCTCTCGTCATCAAGCGCATGGGAAACACCCACGCCCCTCATCCAACACTTTCGCCGAAACCCACGGCTCAGACACTACAACCAACATCGCAGACCCCCGTACCCCTCCCCTCTACACGACTTCGTCCACAAGCGCATCCGATCTTGAGAGAGATCTCAGGCTTGATAAAGTTTCCATCGAGTGCATTGATATGATTCCATCAGAGCAGGACACCAGTGCTGCGAAGCGGACGGGTTGGAAGGACGCAAAGGATAACCCCATCGCGACCGGGATCGGCACGGATATCTTGGGAGGACTACGCACGAAAGGCAAATACATCCCGCTGGACCAGAGCACTTCGGACAGTGTTTGGGGAATCGTGCATCTATACCGAGATGCTCAGGAGACGCCGTATCTGACAGAAGAGGATTACCCCTCGTACTTGAAAGGTTCTGCGGCTGCGGCGAGGACACCGTACGATGAAGTGGGCGGCAGCAGTAGGCCCCCGCGCGCAGAAGAGCACATGCCAGATGAGGAATGCACGACGCTATGTATTCTAGCCGTCCCTTCATATATGTCGCCCTCCGACTTTCTGGGGTTCGTGGGCGAATCGACTATGAACGATGTCAATCACTTTCGCATGATCAAGACCGCTCGAGCGAACCGGTACATGGTCTTGATGAAGTTTCGCAACGGGAAGAAGGCCAAGGAGTGGCAGAAGGACTGGAATGGAAAGGTGTTTAACAGCATGGAGGTAAGTGCATCATGCATTGCTTGATGCAGATCCACGGCTGCGATGCTAACGCGCCCTTGCTTCAGCCCGAAACCTGTCATGTCGTCTTCGTAAAGACCGTCGAAATACAAGCCGTTGAACCGGGCGCGCTGTCTGGATCACAGAGTGGCCTTCTTTCTCCACACTCTACAACGAGCCCTGTGCGGACGACGCCTATTTCGACCACGCAGTCAAGCTCCATACCTTCCGCTACTCTCTCTACCAGGCCGCTGGCGCCTCCTACCCCTGCGCTCATCGAACTGCCAACATGCCCAGTGTGTCTGGAGCGTATGGATGAGACCACCGGCTTGCTGACTATCATATGTCAGCATGTCTTTCACTGCACATGTCTACAGAAGTGGAAAGGAAGTGGCTGCCCCGTATGTCGATACACACAAGACGATATCCGACGGAACAGCCAAGCCGCATTATACGATGATGAACCAGCCGAGTGCAGCGTATGCCACTCGGACTTAAACCTCTGGATATGCCTCATTTGCGGAAACGTCGGCTGTGGACGCTATGACGGGGCTCATGCATTTGCGCATTACAAGGAAACGGCGCATGCCTTTGCAATGGATCTCTCTACGCAGCGCGTCTGGGACTACGTCGGCGATGCCTATGTGCACCGCATCATCCAAAGCAAAACCGACGGCAAGCTCGTGGAACTTCCAGCAGCCGACAACAGTGCGCTCGACCCACCCGACTGGACAGACGCCGTTCCGCGGGAGAAGCTGGAGAACATGAGCGTGGAATATACCCATCTACTTACTAGCCAACTCGAGAGCCAACGAGCCTACTTCGAAGAGGTAGTCGAGCGTGCCGTGGACAAAGCATCTCAAGCCAGTGCCGCTGCCTCTTCCGCGCAGGACGCAGTCGAGAAAGCTACCGCCAGCTTGAAGAGCCTACAGGCACAATATGATACCCTTACTAGCGAGATCATCCCCGGGCTGGAGCGCGATAAGGCGCGGGCCGAGAAGCGCGCGGAGAAGTTCGAGACGATGACGCGCAAGATGGAGAAAGAGTGGCGAGAAGAGAAGACGATGAATGAGAATCTCATTGAACGGGTTGAGCTTCTGAAGTCCGAGGTGGAAAGTCTGAAGCTTGCGAATGCGGATTTGACGGAGCAGAACCGGGATCTCACTTTCTTCATTAGCGGGTCGGCGCGACTGCAGGATCAGGGCGATGATGTGGTGCAGGGGACAGTCAGTGTTCCTGAACCGGAGAAGCCGAAGAAGAAGGGGAAGGGGAGGAAGAAATGATCGAGGGGGATTTATCCTAGGCTCGCCGGTTCGAGTCGATGGATCAACATGCAGCAGGTCTATTGATACAACACAATCCACGTATATCACTACATTAGTATAACAGGACCAATGCAATAAAGAAGCTAATGCAATGAAACACCTATCTTATGCTATGACAGTAACTTAAGCACTGCATCTATAGATACATATCGTACACCACCCACCTAGTAATATACAATCCCACCCCTCCTCAACAACTTACTACTACGTAGTAAGATCACTCCCCCTTCCTAACCGCCCAAAAATAATTCCCCCAACTCTCCGACCCCTTCACCAACTTCCAACCCAACCCAGGAAAATACACCACGCCTTCACACCTCCACCTGGCCCCCTCCAACGCCTCACTACCCCCCCTCACAGCCCTCCCATCCACCCCCCTCATCAACCCCTCCTGCACCCACCCCTCCAACTCCCCGGGATTAACAAACTTCTTCCACTCATGCGTCCCCCTCGGCACCACCCCAATCGGCCACGGCGCCTCCGCCACAACCTGATTCACCAACCACGAGGGAAACGTCCTCGCGATCGTCGACCCAATCAGCCATCCACCAGGCTTCACCATAGACAGACAATTAGACAGGAAACTCTGCGGTGTGATCGACCCGGGGATATTATCGATATGCTCGAGCACTTCGAAGAGAGTCACAATGTCGAATTTCCTCTCCTCGGGCTGTAATGTGGGGATGAACTCCTCCAACGACGCATTCACGTACTTGAACCGCCCGCTATCCAGGTGCGCTTGCACGGAGGGATCGAGACGCGCGTGGTCCCGTGCGATCTTGATCAGCGTCGGGCTGGGGTCCAGCGCTGTGATGCTGGCGGCGCGGGTGCGGGTTAGAGTACCACTAGTAGCTTCTGATGATGCAGAAGGTGAAGAGGCTGGGATGATTGTGCGCGCTAGTGACTCGGCGAAGATGCCCCCTCCGCACCCGATGTCGAGATACCGCAGGTTGTTCCTGTTGTGGGCGTTGGTGGGGTCCATGGGTGAGGATGGCGTCGTGCTGCTTATTGGGGTCGATTCGGCGAGGCAGGAGGCGATGAAGTCGTGGCGGACGGGGTTCATGAGGTGGAGGACGCGCGAGGGACCTTGGGGATCCCACCATGATGTGGCGAGGGAGGAGAAGTGGGATAGTTCGTTGGCGGAGACGGAGGAGTGGTGTCGTGTTTGGGATTTGGGGAGGGTTGTGGTGGTGGTGGTGAGGGCGCGGAGGGTGCGGAGGAGGGTGGTGGTGGTGGTTGAGGTTGGTGTTGGGCGGAGCATTTTGGCGGTTGTATTTGGTGTAGTTGGATGTGAGTGTTTGTAGATTGTTTTTGTTCGGAGGTTTAAGGTGTGGTGTAGTTTGGGTGGTAGGGTGGACTGGTGGGTTGTGTTAGTTGGGATTGGTTGTAATTGCATGGAGTATACTGGTGTATACCTAGAGGAATGTGTTGGACGCGCCGCGCATCGTCAATGGCAGATCAATTTAGCTGAATTAGCTGCAGCGACTGGTCTGGCAGAATTGAAGCCGAAGTTGCGATATTATTGCGGATGCGGATGTTGTTCGGGGGAACAAACATGCCAAGGCTGAGTGTTTGTTTGGTCTGTCTGTCTGCCAGGCAGGCTGGCAGGTACTGCTTACTCACATTTAGTTTGTTTGGAGGCTGTTTGCTGTTTGCTCGCAAGAATGATCGCATCAATATGATAGATCAACACTCTTAATTAGATAGATACAAGGTTTTATGTCTGGAATACATCCTCGGCTGCTTTCCGTGCATCGTGGCGTGCTACATTGCCCATCCTCATATTGTCTATATCGCGCACAGCAAATTGAGGCGATCAGGCTACCAACTTCTACTGTTTGCCTGCTACGATGGCTTGCTTACTTACTTACCATAATACAATAACTGTACCTCCCACAAGGTACCAGTACAACATCCACCGCGTACAGTACTGCTTTACACGAGAGGGGGAAAAAAAAAAGGAAAAAATAAAAGTAGAAAAGAGAAATGTGGCACCTCAATATACACAGCACAGCAAAACTTATTGCTAATAGAATATTCCCTCACATTCTTTCTTCCTTTTCCTTTTTTTCTCCCCGTCACGAACAAACAACAAACGGGGAATCCACAAATCTCCAAACACAGAATAAAACTCCGTCGGTGAACCATGATTCCAGCCAACTAAATAAACTAATTCATTTCCCCACTCAAGGGAGTTGTTCTACGTGTCTTCTGGAAGCATACTCTATCCATACCGGTCGAGTTCTCGACGTTTTTACGGAGTCTACCTAATTTGTTAGTTGGTTAGTACGTGGTGTGGCTACTGGCTAGTCAGGGTTATGGGGCCGGCGGCCTGGGCCATTTTCCTTTTCCTTTTCCTTTCCTTTTCCTTTCTGTGCCGTACGTAGTTTAGTACAGTAGGTTGTAGCTTTATGGGTTCTGATTTTCAATTGGGGGGGATTTTTTTATTGCTCCAATTCAGAGAGAGGGATGGGATGGGACCCAGATGGTTGGTCGTCTTATTTTCTTTCCCTCTTGTTTTGTCTTGTCTTGTCTCGTCTCGTCTCTCTATCCCTTATTTTCTAATCTCCTGGTTTTGTTATATTGTATGTCTCCCTAACTGCCGTGTGGAATTGATACCTAGCTAGCTGAATAATAAATGACAATCCATGGGATAGTTAAATGGCATGGTACTTAGGTTCTTTCATTACGAAAGAGAAATGAATCATCAGCCGCCCTTTTCCTTCTGTGTAGATACTCTCGACTTACCCGGTGCGGTTTAAGCTATATCTCTTAATAAGTATAGTTTAAATATTAAGCACTACTCTGTTATTCCCTTACCCTAACAGACTAGTCAGCTTAGTCTCGGGTCGGGACTCGTTTTCATGATGCCGGTGAAGATCATGATGAGCGTGCACTATCTGCGTAGAGTTAAGACTGAGTTTCTCTGTCTGTCTGTCTTGCTTTCTGGGCGGGATTGATTCTTGGGGTTGTCGATCAGGAAATGGAACCGGCTAGAGAAGGGGAGGGAAGGGGGGAAGGTGGAAAATGGGGCATGGTGGTTGCCACTATGACTGCTATGGTATGGAGTAAAAACTCCTAGTTTGTATGGAGTAGCTCCATATTGGTGGTTAGTACTTCGTAGTAGTGTCGGGGAAAATAAGGATACGGTGATGGTGATGCTGATGATGCGGTGTAGTACAGAGCAGTATGTGTGTGACTGACGGAGTAAAGTAATACGAGTTATATACCGTGTTGGGATGGATGTTTTAGTGCTAAGAAGGTGAAAGTGGTGGTGGTTGGTAATCGGATGCTCTCCGTAAGTACCAAGTTCATCTTGTCTGCCATCTCTCTTCCCCTATCCGATGGAAGACGGAAGAAAAGGTCGAATTCGGCTGTGACGACAATGGTCGTACTGCAGCTGCAGCTCCTCAATCTACATAGTAAGTACACTAGTAGGGTAAAAGAGAAACAGTGGCGACAAAAAAAAAGACAATGGGATTCAAGAAACTTAACCTAAATCCACCCCATGCATCTGCGCGTTGACCCCGAGGCTGACGATGTGTGATTGTCCTGCATAGGCAAGCTTCCAGAAAAGAGGCAATCTGGCGCTAGAGCATCTGCTACTGCATCATCCGATGGCGATGCATCCATCCATCCATCCTTCGTCCCTCCTCAATCTGACGGACGGGCTTAGTCGAACCGTCTCTCAATTCATGCGGCGTGAACCAGACCACACCACCTGTGGAACTCTCCCCTATTCTGCTTTAGGCAACGTATCTCTCCCACCTAGGGCCCGTCCTCTCCGACAACTGAAACTCCAACGCGGCCACTCGCAATTAAGCCTAGCCCGTCGGTCCAATCGTATGTCCCGCATATGACGGTCCCTCCTCTTATTAAGTATTACTCAGTGAGATGATGCAGGCGGGCAGCTGGTTAGGACGTCATCATCGTCCGCTCTAGCCACACTTCTCCTCGGACCCCCGAGCGCCCCTGAATTTACGTGGGCCAAGTCAAGCCATTCCCAAGGCATAGTACTCCGTATTGTGTCTAAGAACAAGACACTACGGAGTACTACTCTATCTAATTCGCACTACCTAGTCCCCAAGGCCAACGTTCGGGAGAGAGCCTAGCCGTGGGGCCGAGGGAGAATCATTCAACACGGATCCGCGACCAACACGGACACCTGCAGGGATTCCGGGCAATGATGACGATGCCGATGGTCAGATAGGACGGAGCGCATAGCTGTCCTGTTCTTCGGGTCACCTAATCATTAGAAATTCACACTGACCACCAAGAAAGTCAATTCTGGGGTTCGCTAAGTAGTCTGCAGCTATCATGTATCTTTTATTTTTCTTTGGGAATTGCTGTATTATTCTGTTGGCTGTCGGAGCGCCGGCTATGTCCAAGTCCGTTGTGCGTTGTCGTGGGATCTTCCACTCAGGGATGTGACACGAGCGCCAGGAGGGAGAGACAAGGGCCACCATCGGCCCAAGGTGGGTGACGCAGCCGCAATGGCACATGGGGGGGACAGAAGGGGAGAGAAGAGGGGAAAAAAAGACGCTTTAGAAGCCTTCCATTGCCCTTCCGAGCTCTTTCTAGAAGGTCGCCGGAAGCCCGAAGTGGGCTTGGCAGCCATCATGACTGGTTCACACGAAGGATCCATACGATGTACGAGTCCGTTAGTGTGTGTAGCAGTGGGGTCAGTCTTCTGCAAGGGAGACCAACAAGGTCACAACCGAATAGGAAAAAGCAAGCAGGGGGAAAAAAAGAGAGTCGACAAGGGAAAAATACCAAGAGGGGTGGGAAAGGAAAGAAAGGAGGGAAGCCCTGACTGAAGCCCAGAGGCAGCACGGGTGGACTCTTCGTCGCAGCCTCCTCCGTCAGGTCCGTAGACTAGCAAGACTAGGCGACTAGTCGCAGGACTAGGGCATTTCTTGTAGGAACCGGGCGGGAAAAGACTCCACGGCCCATTACCGCCCTCCGTATCATCAAACCCTGCTTTTTTTTTTGCGCTTCAGAATTAGCCCCTTCTTGGTTGGTGTGCCCTTTGCTCTCTACACATTCGCTGCACCAGTCAGCATGTGGTCCAACGTGACATGCAGATCGGTGAGTGGAATGGGGAAGGAAGCATCCGACACGACGAGGAAGACCTGCCCCTGCAGCCGGATGGGAGGGAAGAGGAGACACAGGAGACAAGAGGAGAGAGAGGGGGGGCCTGCGTGGAGGGACGGGTTGAAGCACTATGTAATAGTGCGTTCAAAGCTCCTCTAGGAGGTCCTGGACCACGCCCGATTCCCCATCATTCGAACCTTTCTAGAAGGAAATTAGCTTTCCCACCGTTGTTCTTTCGGTAATCACAGGCCATGCTGAGACCCTCTTCCAAAAGGGGCAAATCACATCTTCCGTTGAACAGCCGAATCGCCTGGGGTTAGTCCGCGATGCCTCTTCGCGGCTGGTCAATCTGATTTTAGTCTTCTGTAGTAGGTGAAGTAGTTACTCTAGTACTCTAAAGCGAGATTAGCGATCGCTTCGCCCTGAAATTTCGTCCAAGGAAAGGCTGACAACAAATAAGAGGCAGCCATTTATTTTTTTTTTAATTCGCATTTGCATTTTCGGTTTCGTCCCGAACATGGCTTCCTGTTGGCGAGCTTGTGTAAAGAAGCTGAAGGATGTTCTTGCCCTGTCTGGGATTTTTGGGAGGGCGAAACTGGAGCAAAGCCACGCCATAGGGTGATGGTTGATGCCTGATCGGAGCCGGCGCTGGAGAGTTTTTCGCATTGTCGCACGATACTTTGAAGCATGCAGCCAGTCCGATCTGATCACCTGGTTTCCTATTTCCTCACCTGCTTTCTTTTTTCTCATTTGTCTTTGTCCTTCTTTTGGTTTCGGCTTATCCTCCGTGCTCTTACTTTTCCCCTCTCGATGGGCGCACCAGGGGCAGATAGAGGCCCCTTGAGAAAAGGGAAACTCCTGGGGTAGGTGCAGGAGTAGCTTCCGAACAGTGATGCAATATCCGTGGTCAGACTCCTGGGCCCAGTTACCAGCCACGATCGGGGACCTTGTTCCTCTCTTTTCTGCCTTGTACCAGTTTACGTTATATCACACACACCCCTCCTCCTCACTCATTTAGCGCAGAATGTGTCCCGTGGGATATTCTCTGGTTATCGCGTGTTCCTCCGAGTGGGCGGCTAAAAACCGTTGTTATCGGATGCGATTCCTTGTTCTTCTTCCATCACGTATCCTTCACAGCATGTCCCGAGGGAAGTGTGACGGGGAGGATGGAAGCAATGGAAGGTAATCGCCTGGCCCGCGGCACCAGAAAAAGAATAATATTGTCCTGATTCATTCAGATCGGCATCAACCCGCCGATACCCACCCAGCAGGAGCGATTCTCGCACGGCCAGGGAGAGACGGGGAAAGCCACGTTGTGGAGCCGAGCGCTGACGGTGACCTTCTGGTGCCGCCAGCTTCTTCGGGCGAGTTGAGTTCACTGGAGCCACTTGGGGCCTGTGGTGGAAACGTGCAAAGCTGTAGTGGTACTTAGAGTCGTGGTAGCCTCCGTGAACTAAAAGCGTAGTGCAGTTAGTCTAGTAGCAGGAAGTAGTCAGTAGTAAGTAGGTAGTAAGTCTGGGACTGAACTAGTCAAGAAGAAGTCGTCAGTGAAATTATAATAATAAGATTAATATTATTATTTTAGGTATTTTAGTATTTTGGGTATTTATTATTTTCCTTTTTTTTTTATTATTCTGATTTTATTTTACCGCCACTACTGTTGGAAAAGGAAAAGGAAGGACCTCCAGCTATACTAATTATAATAACATTTAATTTTAACTAACCTGCCAGACCAAGTGGTGATGGTCGGAAGGAGAAGAGAGGAGCACATCCAATCCTCACTAATAAGACGAACGGGTGAGGCACGCACACCGTATGGAGACCTTGGATCACACTAGAAGGAGTAGAAGAAGTTATTTTAACTGGATCTATAAGAAAACGAGCAGCCACCTGCTGTTGGGCTGCTTTTCGCCCATTAATATTCACCTGCAGCCCCCGAATCCCCCCGGTTGATTGATTGATTGATTGATTGATTGCTGGACTGATTTGAGTATTTATGATTATTATTATTATTATTATTATTATTATTTTATCCTGATTTTATTTTACTCACTTACTCCTCTGACTCTACCTATTACTGTTCCTGTTTTACCGACCAAAAACAATCCCCATCCATCCATCAGCATCCAGAGATTATTCTTCCATTAATTATTCACTGATTCTTTCCCCCATCACTCACCTCTCTCTCACCTTACAAATTCCCTCCCCTTCATCTAATTTGATTTTTTTCTCTCTTCCGGTTTGTACCAAGAAAGAAGAAGTCAAACTTACCTCTTTATTTTTGTTCTTTATAATTCCTTTTTGACTTTTTTTTTTTTTAATTCCTCATCCTTTCTTGTCTACCTCCCTGTCAAACCTCCTTGCTTTTCCCTTTTATTTTTCCCACAGCACACACGCACAGAGACAGACAGACTTTCCCCGTCATCCTGCTGGGTGCATTTGCTTTTCCGCCTCTTGCATCGGTTCGCCACGGCCGTGTGGTTCTCGAGGAATTTCCCTCCCCTCTTACCTTACTATTGCTTCTCCCGTCAGAATAACCCCGAGAAGCTCCGTCGAACAGGCCTCTTCTTCTTCTTCCCCATTGCTGGCTGTTTTAACTCTTCGGAACCCCCCATTTTCTTTCCGTCGATCCCCTCCTTCCGCGCGCAACATAACAACAACACTTTGGGTCTTCCCAGACCGTGTCCATCTTGACCGCGTTTCACCTGAAAGCTGTCACTTCTTTCCTCGGTCTCTGTAAGTACCTCTTTCTTGGCTGCTTTGGTGCTTTCCACACCGCAGCTCCCCCCGCGGCTGCTTGGTTTCCCTTCCCCCTCTCCTCCGATTTCCCCCCCCCCCCAGTCAATGATGACTGCCTTCCCTCGCTGCATGTGGATGGATATGAGCGCCTGCAGGTCACGTCTCTGTGCGAACCAGCGTCTTATTTGTCGCATTTCCTGGTTTCTGAACCTGCGCGCAATGCCGTCCATTGAGCGGGCTCGGACTGGAGATTTTTCTCACCACCTGTTTTGGTGGGAAGAAAAAAAGGAATTTGAGACACTGGACAGGCCGCGCACAAGGCACCTTTCTCTCACTTGATTCTTTCAGGTTGCGCGCAGTTTACTAATCTTCTACTGTGCCTCCCTTCAGATCTCATCCATAAGACCACCGTTCGAGTCCGATTAATTTACGTCCTGCCCGTTTACCCCTCCTCCGGAGACGCTGAGCTTTTCTCCTGGGATTTCCCGCTGAAACACTTCGACGGCGCGCACATTCACTTCCTGCGATCGCATACATACTCCAAGTGAATCCGGACTTTGTCGCAAATTCGCGTGCAAGCCGTAGCGACACTTCGGTGATTACAGTCTCGCGTGTTCCATCGACCGATCCGAGATTCGTCGAATTTACACCGGTGATTTCAAGCCACTTCCCTTCGATTACTGCTGGATAAGTTTCGCTGCAGCTATCCGTGGAGGTCAGAATTAGGATCTTGGTCTTTGCTGGGTCAGTTCCGAATCTACTGTTACAAGACAACTGCGGAAGTTCCGATTCGTGAAGCGCCCGTTCTCTCAACACCTCGGATTCTGTTCCTAGAAGCCAAACCTCGCCAGTCAGTGTCTGGGCACTCGGCGAAACCAAGAACCTCATCCGCGCTGTCATTCGCTGCCCAGCCGTGAGTCTACTGCACAGATTGGGTTGACAACTCGCCCTTGTCCTCACATTCTTGATTACGAGAAATCCGTGATCCCGGTCACCTTCGCCCACGTCACACCTTGTCAGGACAGACAGTCCTTGATCTACGGGTAGCGCAAAGCAAGGTGAGTTTTATAGTTATTTATTTCCGTTTATCCCGGCAAATTATCTGTCCATGACGTCTGTTTGCTTTCGACCGTGTTCGGTCTGGAGTTGGTGGAGCAGTCGCGGTCTTTCTGCCAGCGTGTTGCCTGATTGTTGGGAGTGGTTACTCCCTTATGCAAGCCACGGCCGCCCTGTTTGTTGGTATCACAATTGTTTTTCATTGCACTTTACCAGTGAAGCTAACTCGACACCTGCCTCAGCCACTCAACAGCCTTCGATCAGCGCCGTGGAGTCATTCTGCGGCTACGCGTCAGACGGGCTACCGTGAAATCCTTCGACCGTCCTTGACTACCGTCCCTCAGCTCTTCGCGGGGTCGGGTCATGGACATCACAACTATTTTGAATAGAAAAGGTTCTGCCGCCATGGTTGCCGCAGACGGACAATTTGATCATCAGCATTTGGTACCGAATCCTGGGCTCGACACGTCATCGCCTAAAATGAAGTCGGAACCTGGTGTCTCCGACGCTGGTGATCAAGCTGTCCTTGCATACCCCCCTCATGGTCCGCTCGGCCAGGTGCCGAACATGGCCCATGATATGCGCTATGCGCACCAGGCACACCCGGGGCCGGGGCTGCCCCTATTGCAGAATCCTTTTGTTCCTGGAGCCTATGCCGGTGGTGCTCAAATACCGAACGCCGGTGCTCCTCAAGGGAGGCCGGATCCTCCTCCCAAAACTTTCCACTGCGGTACTTGCGGTAAAGGATTCGCCCGCCGCAGTGACCTTGCAAGGCACGGTAAGCATTCTTCACGAACCCGTAGGGAAACAGTCAGCTAACTCGCATAGAACGTATTCACTCCGGTATCAGGCCTCATGCTTGTGACTGGCCCGGCTGTGGCAAACAATTCATCCAACGTTCAGCTCTGACAGTACACTCCCGAGTCCACACTGGAGAGAAGCCTCATATGTGTGAGAGATGTGGCAAGGTATGTACATGCTTTTTGGCTGGTTTTCGAGCAGGACTAACCGACTTGTAGCCTTTCAGTGATTCGTCCTCTTTGGCGCGACACCGCAGAATCCACTCTGGGAAGCGTCCCTACAAGTGCCCCTACGCGAACTGCCAGAAGACATTCACTCGCCGCACTACCTTGACACGCCACCAGAACCACCACACGGGCACAATCGAGGAAGCTGCTGCTGAAACCGAGGCCAATCTGAGGCAGAACAAGGAGAGAGCGAGAATGCCTGGTGACATGTTCTCCGACCACGGCTCTGTCCATTCCACTCCCTCTCCGGCACACCACCCTATTTCCCCAGCTGGCGACCTTCCCCCTTTGAATATGCCTCGCTCCGACTACTACATGCCGAACGGATCGATTCCGCCCCATGTTCGCGGCGGTTTCACGCAGGCCAGTCCCCGGGCTTCCCCGACCGCCACGTCCCCATCGTTGTCCAGTTATGGTAGCGCTCCGCACCCCCGTCCCTCGATGACTTCCCATCCGTCTGGATACGGTCCTCCGCAGCCTCTTGAGCCGCCCGCCAACAACGACCACCGGCCCAATAGCGTTAGCGGAAGCCCGCACATGACCAGCCTCGGTTGGCCTTCCCCTTCGCATGCCAGCATCCCGTCGCCTGGCTCGGCAACCGACTTCTATCCCGAAACTAGCGGGCCCGCGTATCCGAGCGCCATGCCCCCTCACATGTACTTCCCCAACTCGACCATTCGGCGGCCTACGAGCACTGAACCGGATGGCTATGATCTGAAGCACAAGATGGAGAGCGCCTGGTCGACTCCGGTCTAAATATGGGTAGTGGACTAAACTCTCCAGCAGACGGCAGGGCCGCTGATGGAGAGTTGCTATCCTACTACGCCATTGAGCATAACGTCTAGTATACTCTGAAGATGCTAGCCGGATATAAGTTATTTCCTTTGTTAATTTCTGTTTATTTCCTTTGTTATATCGTTCTGTTCCAGCATTGTTCATTCCTCGTGTTCTACATCATGGCATACATCTTTTGGATATTTGATATACCGTCATCTTTGCATTTCCCAGTGTGGGTCACCAGCGCTGGAAGGAGTCCGGGCTAGCTGATTTGTCGCGTGCGCAGGATCCGAGTTGTCCGCTCTGTTCCATTCTGTTATTCCTTTTGTGTCTAATGTGCGATACGACCACCAGGACGAAGCATAAAATATAGAGAGGTGGAAAAGGTGTCATGGCTCGGTCGGAATGGGGTTTGGGAATTCGGGGTCTTGGTCTGGTTTATGCTTATTATTCCATCATCATCATCATCATCTGTGCATATGTTCTATACCTATTCTTTTCTCCTCTTGTACCCCCCGCATCATCGTGTTCTATTCGTTGTTTCCTTATTTTCCTTTGTGTGATAATCGGTTAACGGCCTCTTACCCTTATTACTTATTACCCAGGTGTAGATGAACCTGTTCCTTGTCATGTATGATAGACTTAACCACTACTACCATAGTATACTACTTACACTACTAAATGTACATCGATCGATCGTTACTGAAGATGCACTCACTCACTGCAGTAGACATTCCAGCAGAAGAACAAAAAAAAAAGAAAAAGAAAAAGAAAAGAAAAAGAAAAGAAAAATTTCTCTCGGAACCACCTTCCATTCTCTCACCTGATTGACACGAACTAAATATCGTGACCTACTTATTCCTACCCTACATCCGAGCCCTCATCAACTAGAGCTCAAGAGCTCATTTAACCTGAAACACCCACTAGCAAGGTTCTTCCCGGTTGATGACGTACCTCCCTAAGTAGCTGCCTCGTCTCGGCTCGGGCTATGAGCTCATAGATGCCTTAGGCTTGCATATTGTTATTCATTCATTTCTGGCCTTAGGCATAAAGTGAGATATGTAGATGGAGATATCTCTGCCTGAGGTTAGGAGAGGATACTGCCATGCAGCACCGCCTATTTTTCGTAACAGAATCTAGATGGGTTTTTGGGAGCTTGGATGATGTCCATGGATGGATGGGTAGGTGTCTTTGGGGGGATGTGTATTGGGGTGGGGGGGTAGAGTAGACTGTTTATGTGGTTATCTGGTTGGGGTAGTTTGGTTGTTGGTAGTTGATTGATCGATTGATTAGAGTAAGTTTAATAGGTACAGTGAAGGAGATATATCCAGTCTCTCTTTTAGCTAATCTGACTTAATTGAATGACTGAAGGGATGACGTCGCTTGAAAGTGGAAGTATGAAATGAGTATGTGGATTGCGTATGCTTACGAGTTGCCGTATGGGACAGTAAAGGGATGAAGTACTTGGTGGTGGTTTGATCAAGCCTGCTATTGTGAATGTAATTGTAATGTGTGGTGAGAAAGTGTGAGTATTAAGTATGTAGGGTATGGTATAATCAATACGGCAAGCCGGTGGTATTCAATGCTCCCATGCCTGCTGGAACTCCGGGAACAGCAGGGGCTGGACAT
This sequence comes from Aspergillus costaricaensis CBS 115574, assembly GCF_003184835.1. Classification (NCBI taxonomy): domain Eukaryota; kingdom Fungi; phylum Ascomycota; class Eurotiomycetes; order Eurotiales; family Aspergillaceae; genus Aspergillus; species Aspergillus costaricensis. The sequence continues at coordinate 924,568 of NW_020291804.1, forward strand.
GAGCATACGGGTGCGGGTGATGTATGTCCGAGGGCTCGGGAGAGGATGGTAGTGATTGTTGAGGATGCGCCGTTCTCGCGGGCGGAGAGGAGGCCGAAGCGGAGGAAGACTTCGGAGGTGGTGACGAGGATGGAGATGATGATGAGGACGATGATGATCCAGGTTTGGTCTGTGTATGTTAGCTTGTGTGTTGAATGTCATGATAGGGGATTGCATACGCGAGGTTCTGTTGTCGGCGATCGAATCAGAGAGGATTTCAGCCAGATCGAGGAAGACACGGCAGCGTTCATTGAGGACTTGGATTCGGGGCTTGATCTCGAGGTATTCGCGAACGGCAATGTAGAGTGGGTAGAGAGTAGGCTCGCTTTCCCAGAAGAAGTTGGGGACGTCGAGCATATTGGACGCTATAGAAATTAGAAAATTGACCAGCTTATGGTTCGAGGGTGTCACTTACAGAGGTTCACTTCCACACGACTCTTGAACAGACTTCCTAGAATCCGGAATACTTCATCTCGCTTCATTCCGAGATTGCCAGTCATGGCGAGTCGGCGAGGAACGTCCTTGGCCTCGGCCATCTGGCGAGCCATAACTTCCTCAAAGAAGCAGAGCTTGGTACTTTGAGCGATGCCATGACTGATAGCCAGCTTGATCATGTGGTCACCACTGCGCAGAGTGATCATGTCGTTGTAGACACGCGGACGTTTGATTTCAGTCGAATACTCGAAATGGAATTCCTCTGTTTCAAAGTCCTCCTCTTGCAATGGCATGGTAGCCAGTGGAATAGGTGATCCCGTTGCGGACGACGTCGCAAACGCCAAATCAGCCAGAAGATCCTTCTCTTGCTTCTCGGTGAAATTCCAAAACACGACAACTCCGTAGCTGAAGACAAACATCTCCGCCACATTATATGATAGCCTCGACGACGCCGTTGAGCCAGCAGTCGGACCCGGCTGGCTTTGGCCCGTACCTTGACCAAACTGTTCCCTCGAGCCAGAACCAGCATGATCCTCTTCACCAGCTTGATGCGATTCATGCGGGTGCGGACCATGCTCATGACGCCCCCCAAACACCGAATGCTCCTCTGCCTCCGGCATATAATCCTCATGATGATCTCGCAGCTCATTCCGCTCAATCTCCTCATCAAGCAGCGACTTGCCACCCGGCTTCTTCAACACCGGACTACTCCTCAACCTATACCCTTCATGCCCAGGCAACAACGGCAAATGATACGCTGTATACAGACAATCATCATAGAGCTTCGTCTTTCCGCCATGCCTCTCCTTCACAAACGATGCCAACGAGCTCATCTTATAAGCTTGCGCCGTACAATACGCCGTCACTCTGGCCAACTTCTCCGCACGCCGGGCCTTCGGCAACCTCTCCGCATAACTCTTCGCCTTCTCCGGAGCGACCTTCCTCCTCTTCATCAACTCCTCCTCCGCCAACAACGGCGCGATCTCATTATCGACGCCGAAATCCCCATCGAGCTTCTTCTGCGCCAGTAATGTCTGCCTCACCGAATCCGGGTCAAGATTCTTATCCTTCGCGATCTTCTGCACGAACTCCTCGTCCACCGTCTCCTCATCCTCCTCTTCTCCTTCCTCTTCTTCCTCGCGCAATTCGTCCCCGGCCTCCGGCAGAAGCACCAGCTTCTCACTGACTTTGGTTGTACGAGGGGGCAGTCGCGGCTGCGCTGCAAGTCGCTTCATGCTCGCTGCTGTGCTGACCGCACTGCTTCCTCCGGTGGAGGAGCCCGCTCCGCCAGCACCGATTAAGCCGCCCGCGGCGGAAGCGAGACGGGAGCGCGGCCGCGCCCGAACGCCGCCTTGGGGTGGATGGCGCTGCTGCATGGAGGGGACGTCGGAGGTGTATTGGAGGACATTGTCGACAGTGATGAAACGGGTTGCGGGGGAGCGGCGACGACGGGGTTGAGTGGTTTGTTGGTCTCGGGAGTCGGTCACCTGGATGATGATGGGCGTGGTTAGTTTAATTCTTGGTATAGATTGCGCCGGAGTGAGGGGGGGAGGCAGGGGGGTAATGGATGCTCACCAGGACATGAGGACTCCTTTGGCTTGGACCACGCCCTCTTGCAGGGGTCATGGCTGATATACTGCTTTTTGTTTAGGTTGATAAGTTTGTAGCGGTGATAGTATGGACGGCAATTGATAAGCGACAGACAGCAAGGGTCGAATCGGACGGATTAACGTCACCAAGCTGTGTCTGGCTTATCCGGTCGGTCGGGGAAAGATCTAGATTGGGATTCGCCGTTTGTGGTCACCCACACGGTGGGCTTGAGAGTGATGGGCGGGGTTGTGTTATGTTAGTCGCATCACAGGATCATTGAACTGGATATGGAGGCCATGGGATTAGGATGGAAAGAGAGCATGATGGAGGGAGAAAGATTCAAGGTCAATTGAGTATCCAAGCTCTGCTCTGGTCGCTGTCCACCGCCCTGCAAATGGGCCCGGCCGTAAACCCGATTGGGATGGACCCGATTGGGCATGGCGGGAACAGTTGACCATATATAGAGTGGACGGGAGCTTTGTAGCTTTGTAGGACAGGGAGTGTATGAATTGAGGCAAATTGACAGAATATCATAGACAATGAGTAGATAGCATAGAATGGTATCTGGGCCTTATATTTACATTCTGCAAATGCCTGTAATCTACACACCAGTATTTAGTATCTACCTGAACACTCAACTATACTGACACCGAGCTCATCTACTCAAGAGAGCAGAAACTGAATACACTAGAATCCATTCAGTTGGTTCTGTTATAGTAATACAAGCCTAGTAATAACTAACATGAATAAAAAATAAAGCTGAAAGAAAGTCCTCCCTATCCTCACATATAATACTCACCCACCAATCCCCTCCCAACTACAACCCAAATATATTTCCAAACCCAGCCAAATAAATCACCCTTCAAAACCACCACAAACCACAAATAACCATGCAAACCAACCATCACAATTATCCATCATAATAAATGTAAACAAAACCAACACCCGGAGTAGCATAAGAATAAGTACGAGAATGACATCATCCCACTTACCCCAACTCATTCGCCCGTAAAATACCCCACGTTCCAATACATACCAATACATACATACATACCCACCTCCGTAAGGTATCCAAGTATAGTACAGTAGTAGCACGTAGCGTATCCCTACCTATTCGGGACCAATCGGCCACTCCAGCCACGTGCCGATAGTGGGGTGAGTAAGTACTTATTCGGTAGTGAGGAGGAGGAGCTGAGGTGGAGGATGGGAAGGAAGGAAGGGGGAGGGAGGGGAGTTTCCTTTCCCCGTCCTTTCCATCCATCCATCTTTCTCTCACCACCCTCCGATTCATACTCCGATCCTGATATGGTTTAGTAGTAGTATCTGTCATATGTAACTGTACACGGTAAGTGTTTCCCTGACAGGTACTAAGTAGTAACAGTATCTTGTGTCGGTGATTGATGGGTGGGTGATGATGATCCGGGGTATAATAATAATACTACTCTCACTCATTGGTTCATGTTACTTGCTTCGTGCGTGTGGATGATTTTCATGTGTGATCGGACTGGATGATTGACCGATTGACATGCTGATCATGTGTAATACCGATCAATGCTATAGGTGTTATTCGACTACATGAGAACTGCATTATATGAATAGTGAATAGAAGAGTGTTTAGAATACCATACAATGTAAGCCACTCTGCCAGAGTAAAGTAATGTACGAAGTAGGGAGATGACTCTTTTTGTTTGGTTTCGGGTGTATGGCGGGGTATTATCGACCAGATTGGGCTGGAATCTGAACCCGAGGACCTAATCGGGCAAGGAAACATGAGTGAAAAAGAGGCAGCAGCCACATGAGGGGCACGACGGACGGACGGTTCGTGTTGCAGGGCACTTTTTGCGGAGTATCGGAACAGACTGGAAGAATGAGGGAAAAAAGAGTGCGGGAATCGCTTCCGTCGGGCCATGATTCCTAGTCTACTTCTTACTACTAACCTGCTATTGCAGTTGAACTAGCTTTTGCTTACTGTAGGAACGGAGGCGACAGGAATGAAGATGGTGTATGAATCTTGTCTTTCATTGGTCTCTAGTTTCATGTCCGTCTCCCGGTATCGAATACTCCTTGCAGCGTCCTTGCTTCTTGCCCTCCATGACAGTCCGGCCTCTAATATGTACCCATTCCCATTACATGCATGCTCTTTGTCAGCGTGATAAGATGCAATAATATGCCAATCAACAAAGGAAATGATAAGGAAATTAACCAGATAGAAAAGGAAAAAAAAATATCAAGCATCAGCAACATCCACCTGGCCCCATAAAACGCCTCGAAGCACTTTTTCTGTTATCCGGCTTCGTCATGCTAAACAAAACAGACACAATGGTAGTCGAAAAGGAGCAACATCGTGGAATAATAACAGGAACCCCGTTCTGTCAATGTCCGGGACCAGACACCATAATAAACAAGGGTCAAGAAATAGATAAGGAATAAATTCATGCAAATGCCATGTTCTGTCGTTAGAGCCCACCTCGGAGCTGCTGATGTTCGGCCCATATCTCCTCCTTCATCCGCCGCAGACTCGTGTGCTGCCTCTGGAGCTTCTCCAAGTCGGCTCGCGACGGATTTTGCTGAGAGGCCAGTGCGTCATGTAAGGCGTGGTACTTGGCGTAGAACCGCTTGAACTTCTTGGACTTGTCGTGCAACTCCTGGATGGTAATTTCGCGGCGGAGGGGCGGCGAGGCGCTTCCAGTACTGCCACTGGACGTGCTCACGGCTCGCCGCCGTTTGTGTTCCAGATCCCCCGCAATACGTCCGGGAACTTGAGCTAGCGCTGCAGGCCGCTCAAGTTCCGCCTTGCGCTTCAGGGGATTGGTCACGGTAGCTGGTCTGGATACACCATTGGTCTTGACCACTTTTCTCACAGTGGGCGCGCTCGCAACAGGCCTGGGCTTGTTGACCTGGGTTATGAGGGGCGATGATGACGAGGAACTTGAAGAATTGTTTTGGCTTGAAGAACGACTGCGATTTTGGATATCAGAGGCGTTGGTGGGGGGCGAGGACCCGAGGGGCGACGGTTTTTGAGGGGACTTCTGAGGGGACTTTTGCGCAGGAGGTCGCGAGGAAGGAGGCCTCTTTGCAGCCATAGGCCGATGTGACGCTTGGTCGATCGGCTCCGATTTAGGTGTAGCTTCTGGTTGCTCCACCTTCGGGGTAGGCGCATGAGAGGGTTCCCTGGGAGGGCTGGGCTTCTGCAGTTTAGTCTGCGGCTTAGGTTCAGCCTTTGCCTTTGCAGGCTGTGGCTTCTCAGTTGACGATGCATCTGGCAGGTCGGTGTCGTCCTCATCCGAGTCATGAACGAATTCCGCCGACTTGAACTTGCCCTCCGGTTGTTTCGCGGTCGTCTTCCGCTCCGCCTTCTTGGTGACGCGTCCCGTCAAGGTACTGTTACCCGCAACCTTGCTCTTTGCGGCAGTCCGTTTCGCACCGGTATCCTTGTCGCCGGGCCGTTTCTTCTGCGCGACCGTCCCATATCTGGGAGCTGACGTCGGCTCACTGGTCCTTGGTGTTAGACCATTCCCACTAGCCTTGTCGGTCTCCTGACCCGTAGTGTAACCGTCCTTGCTATTGTCATCAGATGTTTGTACTTGTATCCGAGGTGTCGCAGCTTTCTTGATGGGGCCCGTCCGCAAGTCCAGGCGCGATAAGCACTTGCCCTTTCCGCGTTCTTCCTTGGGAAGAAGCATCTGCCAGAGCTTGTCGGACCGGGAAATTCGCAGGCGATCGAATGCAGAGATGGCATTCTCAATTGCCTCCTGCCGATCTTCCTGGGAGGGATAGGGAAATTTCCACACATCAAGCTCTCGATAGGTCTTATCTTTGAGATCGAACTTCTCCGGATTGATTCGGTTTTCGATGCCATATTTCCGAGCCAGAGTCTCGCAGTCTTCGAGGGACGCGCGGGTTTGTCGCGCGAGGAATTTGGCGGAAACTGCCCGGACGGCGAGAAGGTGAATGAAGGGCACTTTGAGAGCTTCAAGGCGAATGCGATCTTTGTTTTGAGAAAGCGGAGCGGAGGTAGGTGTAAGCGGAGGTATAGATGCAGGTGATCGAGCAACTCCCAGAGCCGGGCTCGAGGAAACGGAGCGATTGGCATTAAGCAGTCGATCCTTTTCCAGCTCCACCTTGCTTGCCGGAGCACGACCCAGACGAGCAGTCTGTTTTCCAGTGCCATGTCTGTCGCCTGCCTGCAAAGCCCTCACTTCATCAATGCTTGTGATTATAGCGGTCTTCTTCGACTCTTTTCCTCTTTCAAAGGCATTCAGGCTTTGCTCCAAATCGGCCAATGCCTTATCGGCACTCGCGGTATCCTCCTTTGCCTTCTGGACCTCCAAGCTATGGCTCAAAACCCCGCTGAAATATAGGTTTTCCTTGTCCGTAGAGCTGCCGCTATATAGCTCTGATCGACACGTCTCGGGGAGGGGATGGAATTGTTGGGATTTGGAGCCGTAGTAGAGAGTCGCATGTTTCCCCAGACGAACTCGAGCAGACTGATCGTTCCGGAGGCTCTGGATCAGCTCATCAAGAGTATCCTGAGCTAGATTCAGCCGCATAATCTGAACGGGCTTGGTGGTAGCATCATTGCCGTGGTTGTCTCGGCAGAGAGACAACCCGGAATCGGGGACCTCGAGAGCCGGCATGAGGTAGGTTGCAGAGGAACAATGTAGAGAAATTCGGAGATGTCGAAGTAGAGGGAGGGAGGAAGAGGGCGAAAAACGTCCGAGTCGATCGGAGACGAGGAATTGGGAGGAGGAGAGGATTCGAGATTCGAAATACAGACGGCTGGCAGCGTGGAAGCTGCAGGTCAGCGGCCGAATGCACGGAAAGGCGTGTTAAGACAATACGCCATAAGATCAAGCAACGGTACTCAGAAAAGTGAGGGAGAGGAAGTCTGCATAAGAGGAAGCAAACGAAGAGTGAAAGCCAACAAGACCCATGGCAAGAAGGGTGGTCTTGAAGGTGTCGGAGAGTGAAGAGGGAGAGTGAGGGTGAATGGGTGTGTGGGAGGAAGAGAAAGAAAGAGAGGCGGAGAGGGAAGAAGGAAGAGGGGAGGGTGAGGGGAAGAGAAAGAGAGGGAAGGGGAAGGGGAAGGATGAGATGAGATGATGCCAAAGGAACGGGGGGATGCGAGTGTAAGGCGGCCTTGGAGCGGAGAGTGCCAGTCGGGACTCAAGACCAAGAGGCGTGAGTATTGAGGTATTGAGTGGGGAGGAGCGGTATGGTATCGTTCAGGGTACCTTGCTCGTTTTGGTTCCAGAGTCCTGTAAAGTAGGGTGTCAAAAAAGGTTAACTCACTAACCCAAATGACCCGAAAATTATAATTATAATAAAAAAGTCCAGAATAATAATAATAATAAGGGAACAACCCGACCCTCTAAACCAGAAAGAAAAATAAAAACAAAAAAAAGCCAAAAGATTATTATTTTCACAATCATTTCTTTGAGGACGCTATCACACCCTGGGTTAGTTAGGCAGGCACTAGCCCAGCCAAAACACCAGCAGAATCCCAATCCTGGCCCTCCATCATACGGATCACTAATTAAATTTACCACTTATGTTAACCTGCAGACTCTCCCAAATACCTCCTGCGACAACATCCTCACGGCTGCTAAACTAACCTCCCCATCCTCCTCCCGAGCCTTTTTCTTTTTTCGCTCTTTTTCTGTTTTCCCCTTTCCACTGCGGTACCTGCCTGCTGCCGTAATAGCCTCTCTGCTTCCGCGGAGAGAGCGGAGTTGGCCACCGCCGCCGGCACCGCTATTTTTACCGTAATAAAAGAATATGCACCTGGAACTCGACAAGGAATAGGGAAAAAAAGACAAAAAAGACTACGTTTAATAGGCTGCAAGAACAGCAGTTTTGGGAGCGGGGAGGGGGGGTTCAAAAAAGAAAAATAGAATAAACAACAAGGCGGGCAGGAAATGTGGCAAAGCCGAATGCAAGGTGTGTAGTAAGCCCGAGGCTAACAGCATCTAAGTAGTTATCTACCATGGGGTAGAATAGTAGGTAGGTAGCGGGTGCCCTGTTCTTTGACGACCTGGCATCGTAGTTACCATAAGTCTGACTTGCCGGAAGAATAATCAAAGAAGATACACGAATAATATTAGGAAAGGGAAAAGAGAAAGAAAGATAGTACGGCCACTAGTCTGGCAGACGGCCGACAGTATGGAGTCCAACATTACTTCTCAAAGACCAGGTGTCGGTGCTAAAGACTTTCTAAGGGAGGTAGTCTGATCCTTGACGGGGTCCTCAAGTGGATGGCATGGGATGGAAATGGAGCGGGTTTGCGTATTACGCAGACTTACCGGGGGGTGTTGTTGAGGTGAGGTGTGGTGTATGGTGTATGTATCTCAATTACAAACTCCCCGGGGGCGTTTGATGGATGAAAGGCGGTTTCTTCTGGAACAATTGATCCCTACCAGCGATCGATCCGAGGGAAGCCCGGGATGCATTCAAAGTGACAAGGGGAAGACTCTACCATCTATTTAATTCGACTATAGTCCTAAATATATTATTCCCGAGATACCCTTGTGTTTCTTTTTTGAATGTCTCAAGTATAATGGAATGACAGCGGGTTTCACTTTATAATAGATTTCTTTACGAACCCTTTTTGCTTGTCTCGCATTCGTGCCTGTGAAAGGCAGCAAAAAGGTCCAAGGCCAACTAGGTCATGGATGAATGAAATGATGCCTGGGTTTGGGTCCGATTACGGGCCCGGTAATTTTTACCCGGAGGTGTGTGTGTGTCGTAATTCTTCTGTTCAGGTTGTACGACAGACTGACTCCATTCTAGGTGGTGGTGGTACAAAACGGGAACTACTTGTTCGACCACCCTTTACTGTAGCTCACTAGTCAGTTAGTGAGTGAGTTAGCTGGGAGTCTAGCTACTTTCTTACGCCATGGCCATGCCTCTGCCACCCAGTGTCCCCACCACCCACTGATGACAAGAATGGGTCACATCGGCCATTGATCCATCTGGAACCACTCCTATCGTCTCCTGCTGCCTGCCTTGATCGGGTCGTTTTCTCCTGGCTAACTCACTAGCCAAATAAAACTGGAGGGTGAGCCTCATCATTGGGGGTGGTTGCTGCAGCAGCAACAGCAGCCAACATTACAAAAGGCCATGGATAATTATTTTAATCCTTGTTTTTAGACAATATGATTCGGCACCGAATATAGAATAAATCAGAGACGAGAAAGGACGTCAGTCAGAAAGTGTCCCAAAGTTTAAAATCGAGTCGCACTATTTTCTGAAGAGTCGCGGCCGGTAATTTAATTAACTTAACAATACCTTGTTGGCTGGCTGCTGACTGAAAGGGAAGCAGATTCCTAAGCAGGTTTAATACACGTTCGGCAGTGGATGGACAGAAAGGTGGTACTGGAATTTTATAAGAATTGAATGAATCAATCAAAAGATAGAGCAAGAGATGTATGGTCGGGCAGATGACCAATACCAGACTTTAAAACTGGAAAAGAGTGTCAGTCTACTGATCTACTTACTGAATGGAAGAGATGCTATGAGATCAGATATCACAGAGGAAAAGAGAGTGTGTGCCTTGCTTGGATTACACTTTACCAGTCATCCGAACGGTTTCTCGCATCCCATGATTCAGACAATACCAGGTACCGGCGTTGTCACCGGATCGCTGCTTGATCCAGTAATGAAACTGAAAAGCTGAGCCACTGGTTCAGCTTGACGGCAGATCACCCGCCGACCAGCCTCGACCCTTTCTTATTTCCGGCGGATGATCGGAAGGGGAAGGGGGAATTCCCGTAGGGGAAAAAAAAAGAGGAGGGAGGAGGGAAGCAGGAAGGGTGGTTCCCAGATTACCGGTTGGTAAACCCGCGCGACATCCCGCACCGCCAGGAGAAGGGGAGAAAAATAAAAAAAAAAAGTCAAAAACAAAGATAACACAAAAGGAAAAAAAAAGTAAAGAATGCAAGATGGTAAACCTGCATGGACAGGGCACTTGCTCTCGTGCAGGCCAAACTTAATACAGAGGTACGGGCAGCACAAATCGGGAGGTGATGGTCCAATCTCAGACAAGCCAGAAACCACACGAGTTTCCTAGTCGGGGTTGGATAAGCTGGTAGGTCACGGGGAGGTAGAAGTGGTCACAATCGGACTGCTCCTTTTATTTTATTTTGTTTTGTTTGTCGTTACCCCGATTGAACTATTGCTCTACTAAAGGTGCCGAATGGAAGGAGAAATTCAAGCGCCGGAATTAATTATAAGGTCGCAGGACATGGAGAGATCGCGGAGATTGGAAATCAATAACGGAGTATGGTGGATGGATGATGATGATGGACATCAAATCCCAACTCCAGGTTACAGTCCGGCCGAGGTTCTAACCGAAACAAACCAACCAGATGATCCTCCCACTGGGGAGGGGGATCTATTGGCTAGGAAGATCTCTCCTGCTGATGAAGATTAAGTACGATGTCCGTCCGTTAGTCAGTACATGGAAGAGGGGTGTGGGATCAGGGCAGGGGAGAATGGAAACGAGAAAAAGGAAAGAAAAAGGTTTCATCTAGAGGGAATAATTGGTCCGCGGCTTCCCAGAAAAGGATGGACCGCCCTGTGATCATTCCAGTTCAGTAATGAAGGGGTGAACGGTCAGCTCTCTTTCTTCAAGAGCTTCTTCTTCGACTCTAGTGTCTGAACATAATGCATACAAGGCATCCACTATGGTCTTTGATCAACCCGGTGTCCGCCCATCAATCGCTTCATTGCTTTCTCTCGAGGCTATCTTGCACCCTCCCCGATCGGGTGTTATTTCCGTCACCGTTTCTCGTCCTGGGATTCGTGTATCGACAGACAGGCGATAGTCCAGTTAAGCAAGGCTCATCCTGACCAGGTTCCTGTAGGGCCGGTACATTGAAAAGGTGGGGAAAGAATGCGCACAGGACCTTCAGAGTTCGGACGTCGAGCGATCAGGGAAGAGTCAAGTCACATACATCGATTGACAGGAAGAGAAATCTAACTAGTATCTACCGCGCCAGCAGCTCAAGACGGGCGCAACTAACACCCTGTAGACAAACGACTGCATCAGCATGACTTGGGCATTCAGTGTCATGCATGTTAGGTAAGGTGGATGTGTATTCGAGTTATTTCATACTAGTATACACACGCCTGCGCACGCTGGGCAACCGGGCAGCCTGAACTCGTGTTGATGATTGGCGAGGCGTTTCCACGTGTTTTGAGCCCCGGCGAGTGGATGTGGATGTGGAAACTGAAGGTCGCCTCGACGTCGAGTCATAGACAAATCGATACAATAGGATGACTTTGCAGTAAGGCAGGCAGCACTACTGACTACTAACCAGAATCGAGTAGTACTATCACCTCCATTGAATAAACCAAGTCAGTATCCTCTGTGACAGTCAGTAAGTGTCCAGCATTTGCCACTGCCGCTTAGACCATCACAGGGAATGGGCCCTGCATTACTCTGTCGGAGTTACTACGAGGCGTAGCAGACACACTAGCCAGAGAAGCAGCAGCAGTAGCATGCAGCTGCTGTGGCTTGCCCTCATCATTCCTAATTCCCTCTCTGACTTACTCGACACCTGTTTTGTGTTCTGGCTGTCGGTGACGTAATAGGATATTTGAACACCTTCAAGCAACAGTAAACTGCTATCTCCTCATGATCCAGATATTTATCCATGATATAATCTAGTAGTCAGTTAGCTGGCTAGTATGTCTAGTAGAGTAATTTAGGCATAACAACCCAAAGAAGGAAGAATGACACCGTCACTCAGCAGGATGCATCCAACCCCATCATCAGGAATGCAACCCCCAAACATGACTTAGTAAGTAACCGAGCTTCATTTTCCCTTTCCATCCCTCCCAGCCTACTGGAATAGGCATATACGGTGGGTTTAACTGTGTAAGTTCAGATCATTGTGAAAGTTCCCGCCCGAACGGGAAATGCTGGAGGGATGATGGCTGGCTGGGAAATTGATCATTGGTGGGCCTGATTTCATGCGAGGGGAAGGAAAGCAGACGGACACAATGAATACGGTATGTGTATTTCACCACACTACCACCATAATTACTTACAATACATATAATACAGGACTGACAATGGAGCCAGCCATTGCCAGCACATCATCGACACAGCATCACATACTACACCTACCTAGTAGTAGTTACTTAGTTACCAGGTTGCTGTGCTTACCAGTACTAAGAATAACTGTGCTAACTAGTTAGCTAGTTAACTATGTATCAAGTAAGCAGAGCCCCTCATAATACTTGAATCACATTTCAATTCTAGGCAATAAAGTCCAGAATTAATATGAATAAAGTGAAGGAAAGGAAATAAGAAAGGGATCAAAAAACAACAAGACAAGACAAGACTCGAACTCGATTCATTCCCCACACATCCACTCCTATATCCACACCCACCCTGGAAACTAATTAGTAGTTAGTTATCCAACTAACTAACTATTGTAATCTACCTATCTTACCCCTATCCCCTAGATACAAAGTTTAGCTTACTTATCTACCCAAGTAACATAATCAGCAACTGTACCTATCGATGTCCTTCCTTCTCCTCTATTCTGTAGTCATCTGCAGTGAAACAAACCCTCCCAATGCCCAAGCTCTCTCGAGTCAGCTAACCAACCAACCATACATAGTTAAAAGTAGACAACTACTAGTGATCCAGCTGAAACGTGCCAGGACCCTCCTGGTCTGCTTTACCCCTGTCTCATCATCATCATCATCATCATCATCATCACACCCCCTCATACATACATTGAAAATAGAATCCTGCCATCCCATCCCCTCTTCCCTACTCCATAATTCAAACCGCTCTATATGCGTTCGTTGATCCGGATGACTCTTACCGGGATAGCCGATTGATGAACATTGGTGATCCTTACTGTTATCATTCTATTTTAGGGGGTGGGAGGCCGTGAGACGGAACTGTTATTAGCGAACTGGAGTAGCCTGAATAAATGTTCTATAAATAAATAAGTAGTATAGCCGGGGTACTGCAGTGGTAGTAGTATTGAAGAAGAGCTAAACTGCAGTGCAGTGCAGTGCAATTTACCCCATAATTAGTTATTTAGTTAGCTAGTTAGTTAGTTAGCAACTCGAAAATGCAGACTGTAGATAGTTAATAGAAGAATAGATCTGCAATGTCTTACATAGCCACACCTCTACCTACCTAAGTAAAGAAGGGCACGAAAATGAGGCTGAGCAGTGTACTCAGCCTGGCAGGGCTTTCATTCATACGTACCTAACTACTATGTAAAGAGTACTAGGGTAAATTATTATTACTGGGCTAGTTAGTTAGTGTCATTCCTTACCATCACCGCCACAAACAAGCAATGAAGCAAACAATCACTTACGGAGGTACTACTGTAGAAAACCACAGAAAAAAGAAAGTAGAGTCATCAATTGTGAAGCAATAAGCGATACAGCCGCGCTAAGCTGGTATTACTTCTACCTACACTGTATGTACGATTAGTATGTCTAGTTCTTTCAGAATAAATTTTACATAGTAATTAGTAACCAACAAGTAGCTAATTATAATGGAATGGAGAGATTCATTCAACCAGGTTATTTTACAATATATAATCTACCAGAACAATAATCCCAATCAAAACAAAGTAAGCCAAAAGAAAAAAGAACAGTTACCGTAGCAATCATCATCATCCCACATCCCCCAGGAGTTAAGTTAACTCGGAGTGGAGAGAGAGAGGGAAACTAACGATCGATATAGTATAAAGACCGGTAACCCGGGGCCCACTTCACTTCAATCACCCATACCCAAGATACATACATACGTATGGAGTACCTTATGAGGAAGAATAATGAAAGATACAGTATAGATGATTAGGGGTTACTATAATTATTATCAAGGCAAACACTGATGAATCATACGAGAAAGAGATCTCCAGATCCAAAAGATTGCAGAAAACCAGGCAATCTACCCATACATAACTGACTTAGTCTACTGATCTCGGATGACTGTGCCCGAAGGAAGGTGCCTTATATGATACGATATGATATGATATATGACTCAGGGGCTATTTTCTTACTCAGTTAGTTATCACTCTACACTGTACTAACTAGTAGCTAGTATTTGTTACAAGGTACAATCCAATCCAATCCCCTCCCAGCCTCATGGAATAAATTTCAATCTGCTGTAATGTAAGTATGTAGCAGTAACGCGACAATTTCATGCCTCTATACCAAATTGGCATCATACTCCTGATAGATCGAATCTTTTTTCTTCTATGGCTCGCATGAAAGGAGGCCAACTCACACAATAGTTAGTACCTTTCCTGCTTGCTTCACTCGTGGTGGCTGGGAAGCACAGCAAGATCTGATCTGGGCTATCTACTATCTACACCGCTACATGTCTCGCCCGACTCGTGCGGTGCGTTGGTGTGGCGACAGATCCTGTGCGGGAAAGTATGTATGTATGTATGTGGGTTTGCCTGCCGGCTCGGTACTATGTGACCTGTGGTTTCGGAGGGTCCGGATGCAATGGATGTGGATGGTCTAGGCCTAAAGTACTTAGCATCGTTGAGTGAAAGTCAATTGCAATGATTACGAGTCGTGCTGGACAGCAATAATGTCATCCAAATCGTTGAAACTTGCTTAGATACTTAGATATGCTAATGTCACACATGGATATCAGTACAACGGGACACCAATCCCTGATCTACGTTTTTTATGAGCAAATGGTCCCCTCCCTGGCTGCTCATTTAACCGGTGATCTTGTAGATGGACTCGGCGAGACGCTTGACGTTGCCGCTGGTGATACCGGCCACGGAGATACGGCCGTCCTTGGTGGCGTAGACGGAGTGCTGGACGGATTAGTGTGAAGAAGAGATACACGGATTGAAGGCTGCTTACCTCCTTGGCCAGAGCGTCCATCTGCTCGGGCTTGAGACCAGTGTAGGCGAACATGCCGATCTGTCGCATGTCAGTAATTACTCATATCAATCATGGTTTCGGATCCTACCTGGCTGGTGATGTGAGACCAGTCGTGCTTGCTGCCAAGCTCCTCCAGGTTCTTGCGGAGGAGAGCGCGCATCTCAATGATGCGGTCGGCCATGCCCTTGACCTCACCCAGCCACTGCTCGTTGAGCTTGGCGTCGTTCATGATGGTCGAGGCGATGCGGGCACCGTGGATGGGAGGGTTGGAGTAGAAGGGACGGATGAGGATCTTGATCTGAGAATCCACACGCTTCTTCTCCTCGGCGGACTCGCAGACGAGAGAGAAGGCACCGACACGCTCGCCGTACAGACCCTATATCCGCTTAGTATTCACCACATACCAATCCAGCGTCTGTCTTACCATGTTCTTGGCGAAACTCTGGCAGAGAGCAATGTTGTGGCCCTCCTTCACGAAGTGACGGGGAGCAAAGGCATCCTGGTCAGCGTTACCGCTGGCAAAGCCCTGGTAGGCCATGTCGAAGAAGGCAAAGTGACCCTTCTGCTTCATGACGTCGCTGATCTGGCGCCATTGGTCCTGGGTGGGGTCGACACCGGTGGGGTTGTGAGCGCAGGCGTGGAGAAGGATGATGCTGTTCTCGGGAGCAGCCTTGATGTCGGCCAGCAGGCCCTCGAAGTCGAGGCCAATGGTGTCCTTGTTGTAGTAGCGGTACTGTCCGACCTCCAGACCGGAGTCCTTGAAGACAGCGGCGTGGTTGGCCCAGCTGGGGGTGGGAAGGTAGACCTTCTTCGCGTGAGGGTAGAAGCGCTGCAGGAAAGCACCACCGATTCTCAGAGCACCGGTACCGGAGATGGTCTGGGTGATGACGAGACGGTCCTCCTTGAGGACGGCGGAGTCGGAACCGTAGGCCAGCTCAGCAGCAGCCTTGGTGAAGGCAGGGATACCGGTGATACCAGCGTATTCCTTGTCGTAGCCGGAGGCGACAACCTTGTCCTCCGCAGCACGGACGGAGGGGAGGACGTAGGGCTTGCCCTTGTCATCACCTGTTTGATCGCAATGAATTGTCAGACTACTGAACGTTGGAAGTTGGTTGTTTGGCGTGATCGAGAGATGGTATAGTTGGATAGATAAACTGAAACAGGGTGATGCTTACGGTAAGCACCGACACCCAGGTTGATCTTCTCCTGGAAGGTGTCGGCCTTGTAGGCCTCGGTGATACCCAGGATAGCATCCTACAGAGCCAATGGGTCAGCAATGGCATCACAGCAGCGATTGGGATGTGTTGGAGATCTTACGGGAGGACCCTGAGGCACGTTGGACCAGGCGGAGGCGTGTCTGGCGCCGACAATAACGGTGCGCACACTAGCGTCACGGGTAGCAGCCTTACGGCTGGCGATTCTGAGGGTGGACAACATGGTGAATGGAGGAGGATTGAATAGGAGAAGAGAGGAAAGAAAAGGAGAAAATGAGCAAGCACTCCAGAAGACCAGGGAGGAGATGATCAGGAAGAAAAGGACGGGGGGGTCCAAGGAGCTGGCAAGCAGTACTTGAATGGAAGGCTGGAATCGGGGGAGGAGACAAGCGGGAGAGAGACGAGGTCGGCGATAGTTATTTTATTTTTTGAGTCACTGGAAACTGACTTGGGACTAGTCTGGTTAGCACAGTAGGGAGTTTCCGGGGAGAGACGCGGGAGGCCTCGGATTGGCCACGTCCTCCGCATCGCCAGCAGCTGACTTGGTTGCTTGTTTGGCTGGTTTGCATGGAACATTATTGACCTGGCAGCTGCAGAAAGCAAGCACGCTGCACATATTCTTCGGATGTACGGAGTAGCATGAATGGAGTATGTCTATTTCATCAATGACATCTGAATGCAATTGTCTACTTCTACTAACTGATTGATTACTATCCGACACAACAATGAACACCACTGATTGAGTTGTCAATGTCATCATCATCACGGAGAGCGTGGACTCCCTCCTTGACAGATCGCACCACAAATGATGAGCCCGTCCCGCTCGCCCCGGTGAACTGTTTTAGTATCGAGGGAAAATCATGGATGGGCTGAGGTTGGTCTTCCCCTCACGAGGAGTTGGGGTAATTACTATCTGTTCAATCGGAGACAATCGTCCTTCTACCACTTACCTTTAACCACCACCATCACACCATCGACTATATAAATCTGCAGCATTGACTCCATTCCCTTCTGCTAACTACAGTCTCACTTTTCTCGATTTTGGTAGCTTTACCACAAAATCTTGAATAGCTACCCACACAACCATGGTTGCTTGCACTCCACCGCCTCGGACAATATCACTCGGCCTCGGTTAAATTCCCCCACACGCCAAGCCTATCCCGATTCAATAGCTCTGCTACACCATCGACGGAGTATTGAGGACGTCCTGCAGTGTCTTCGGAGCACCGAGTCCATCTTACCTCTCTATCCATCCATCATCGGACAAAACCGCGTGCTGCTGGCTTGCTTGCTTTATCTTCACCCCAAAAACGGGTCGGTCTATTGGATATAGATAGAATAATATGTGACGTTCTATTGGTATAATCTGTACAAACATCGCATAGCCTAGAAAAATATCTGCTGAGGATCATTAATGTGCCTCCTGAATAGAGGTCGTTCGGTGAAGGTCATCATCTGCTACAACAACCCGAGAGAAGCAACACCACTCTCAGCCAAGTCGCACACCGGCCTGGCGGTTCTTGCGCGCTGTCGCTCCCATGGCGTTGTTCATACCCGTGTGTTGACTGCTGTCCAGCGCACTCATCGCCTCGCGCTTCTTCTCTTCTTCGATCTTCTTCAACCGCTTCTCTGTCTTCATCTTACCACTGCCCTTGCCGTGGAATTGATGACTGAGGTGCTTGAATGCCTCCTTCTGGTTCATCGCGCGACCGTGCTCATCCACGTACTTGAGCTGCACGTCCGGCTTGTATTCGCGGTTGAACACCTCTGCCATGTGTCGCGCCTCCTGCTGATCGCGCTGCTTGTTCTCCCACCGAGCGTATTCTTCTCTCTCGCGCGCTGACATCCGGTCCAGCTTGCCTGAGGCGCGGTCGCGTTCACGCTGCTGC
Organism: Aspergillus costaricaensis CBS 115574; assembly: GCF_003184835.1. Classification (NCBI taxonomy): domain Eukaryota; kingdom Fungi; phylum Ascomycota; class Eurotiomycetes; order Eurotiales; family Aspergillaceae; genus Aspergillus; species Aspergillus costaricensis. The sequence continues at coordinate 942,620 of NW_020291804.1, forward strand.
CGAGCGCGTTTCTCCGCGTCGGTCTCCATGCGCATCTTCTCCTGCAGGAAGCGATGGCGGTCGCGCAGTAGAGAATTGTTGTCTGCGGCGTCGGATCCCTTGACCAGACCACGCTGTTTGAGCATGTTCAACGTAGCGCCGAGACCTTGATCCAAAGTCGCTTCCTCGTCCAAACCTGTAGTACTGATCTGTTGCTGGGCCTGCGACTCCTCGCGCTTGACCCGTTCTTTGAGATCTTCCTCGTCCTCGATATCATTGTAGGTCCCCATTTCCACATCCTCGTCCTCTGCCTTGATGCTGGGGCCTTCACTCTTAGCACGTGACTCCTCGGCGGGCGTCGTGGTTTGTCTCTCGCGGCGCTCTGGAAGGGTAGGTTTCTGTAGGTTGGAGACAAACTCCGAGGTTTCGTCGATCACGAGGCCGGGCTCTTCTTCGTTCCCATCGGGCGTGCCTGTTTCCATCGGTGTCTGAGAACCCTCTTCTCTGAGCTGTCGAGCAAGATCCTCCGGTCGCACTTTTTGTCGCTTCTTAAACGCAGCACGTCTCTGGCGGGTAAGCGAGGCCTGTAAATCATCATCATCGACAAACGAGACATCCTCACTTGCCCACTTCTTGGGGGCGGGCGCGGGAACGGGTGTTCCGTTATTAGTATCAACCTCCATGGCGTTGTCATTCGGGGTACTCGTCGACTCGGTCGTAGGGAATAGTTCGTCGTCATCAATAACAGCTCTCTGTTTCGTAGCCTTCGCCTTCTTCTTCTTGGGCTTCTTGATCTTGATCTCGCTGATATCCATGTAGTCGGACGCCGGTGTCGTCGTCTCCGTCTCCAGATCCAAACTGACGATATTCTTGTTCAATTTGCCCGACACCTCCTGTCTCTTTGCCTCCCGCTCCTCCACCGTAGACCCTTGAGCATCCAGAGTAAAGCGTTTCCGCTTCTTACCATCAATCTCCTCATCATATTGTGCCAGGATACTCGAGTTCTCTTCCGTAGGATCATACGCCGGCTTCCGTTTCTTCAACTCTGTCCGCTCCGTAGCCTTCTCCCTCTCCCTCAAATCAACATTTTCCAACTCATCCCCCTCCTCCTCGTTCTCATCGATCGTCGCATCCTTCAGCGTAAGAATATGATCCTCACCCCCTTCAAAGTCGCCCACCTCATGCCCAACCTTAATGCCAGCCAGATCGACCGCCGTGTATTCCGCCGCACGTTCCCGTTCCTCCAGCTCCTCCGCCAGCTTGCGCGCCCGCTCCTTCTCGATCTTCTTCTGTCGCTTCTTCGCCTGCATCAGCCACGCCTTGGTATCCTGGTCCGCATCGCCCGATTCACCCAGCGTGGTGCCTTGTAACTTGGCATCTCTCTGCGCCAGCTCTCGTGCCCGCTTGATCGCAGCGTTTCTCTCTTCCCGTTTCCGTTTCGCCTCGGCATCATCCTGCATCTTCTTCCAGTTGGATCCAGCCATCGCTTCGCGCGACTCGAGGGTACTGGCGGGGTCTTCATCTTCGGAGCCGGACGAGTCGTCGGAGTCGTCTTCATATTCGGCGCCAGGAACAGGCAGGGGTTTTAATCCGAGCGCGGCTCGGATTTTGTTGTTCTGCTCGATGGAAACTGCGTCGGCCATGGTGGCGACAAATGCAGAGGAAGAATGGAGATAGATACGGACGGTCGGTGGGTAGGTGGTGAGGTATCGTTTTCAACTGATGAAAGTGAAGTTGAAGTCACGGATATGAGATGAGATATTCAACCCGCCGCAGCGGCGAACCTGACCTGACCTGACCGACCGACCGACCAGCGCGCGGCAACAAGCACTTACCTAATCAGCACCCATCTCGGTAAGGTTTAGCGCGACAAACTCTTAGCGCGAGCTTGGCGCAGCGGATAAAAGGCGGCTTCGTCGATTTTTTCTCTTCTTCTTCTTTTTCTTTCTTTTCTTCAGAACATGAACAAACACGGATCTGTGTTCAGCGATCCCGTTCATGGAGGGTGGCAGTTTCGGCTGTTTATTTCTCTGTGTTTCGGTTGAACGCTGGACAGTTCGACGACTTAAGGAGCCATTCATCTTGTGGATGGTTTTTGCACTTCCGGTCGACAGATCTCAGATTAAAGGTTGGCGCTGGGTGTTCACTCTGGTCTTGAGCTCCCATCTTGGTGAGCTCGGCTGGAGAACCTGGTTGCTGACGGCGTCATATTCCTACTCCCTTTGCCGAATTGGCCGTCGGTCACTGAGGTTAGGGAATAACCATGACCTGCCAACATTACTATCATTATAATTTATGTATGTAGTTGTAAAGATGTAAAGCTGCGCGCATACTGAGTATGCTTGGGATACCATTTGAACCGAACAATAAGTTGGCTAGCGTCTATCAAGAATGGACGATGTGGCATGCTCGACATGCTACTCGAATAAATTATGCCATAATGCTGAGCCGAAGGATGAAGCACATCGCATCGCGAGAGCCTTCTCCAAAACGCCATATAATATGATATCTCAACACACCGACCCAACAATCCCGCATGATCTTTTTCACTGCTACACCCATAACACCCTCCCAAACCGAACTTCGATCGATATAGATACGGAGTAAGAAAAAAAAAAGTTTACAACAACTTCAAATGCCCCGTCACCGAATCCACCACACTCTTGGGACCCAAAACTCCCAACACCGTGCGGCTCCCACTCGCAATCTGCGTCCGTCCAGCATCCGTAATCACCCTGGCGCAAAGTCCCAGACTGATCGCCTTAGCCTGCATCTCCTCCATCTCCTCCTCCGACTTGACCTGCAGCGCGATCTTCGCCTGACCTTGTGATTCCCACCGGCGCAGGATGCCGCTGTTCGGCGTGTACGCTGTCAGGTACTTGTAGCATGCGAGGGTAGCGTGCGAGCATTGGGCGGCGATTTTGCCTGCAACAGTAACAAAATATTAGCATGCGCCTACCAACATAATAACAATATCCATATCCATAGCCAGAGACGTAGATATAAGATGGTAAAACTGGGGACCGGGATATGCTTACCCTTCGTCATACCCAAATCCGTCCTCACGACAAGCACCAACTTCACTTCTTCATTGGAGCTATCGAAGTTGGCGAGCTCCGTGCCGTCGCCTTCTTCTTCACTGTCCTCTTCTTCTTCGGATTCGTAGTCTTCGTCCGACGAGTCCAGGTGCGGTTTCACGTTGTAGCTGTTCGGCCAGCCTTCTTTTTCTTTGTTGCTGAAGAGACCGAGGCTGCTGCCTTGGCCGATGAAGTAGCCGGTTATACCGGCGAGGATGGCGGTCGCGACCACGTAGGCGGCTGTGGAGGGGGTGGTGCGGTCGAGGTCGGACATTTTGGGATTGATTGTTCTCTTGGGGGTGGGTGTGGAAGGTGTGGTTTGGTAGAGGGATTGAGTGGTGGTTTTGCGGAGCGGAGCTGGATGTTGCTTCGTCGGCGGTGACGTTAGCGGGCCGGGTGGTTGGTTTCTACTACGATTGATTGTTAAGAGGTTAGTTGGGAGCTAGCTATGTCTATACTAGGTCTATTGGGGTTGTTGATTACGTACTGATATGCATGAAATATTGTGGAAAATAAATTGTTCTAGAATGTTGGTCTGCTTACTGTATTACAACTGTTAGGAGGCATCAACCCAAACACCGCAATCCAATTTGACAGGCGCTCTGCTTCATTATATACACATCCCAATCATTCTAAAAGAACTGCTATCTTCCCTTAGCAGCACGTCTAGTTCGGACGAGGAGCGGGCGCGCCGCCGACGTTTCCAAGGCGACGGCTCCTGTGACACATTAGTAGCGGATCGCAAACAGAAAGAATGCGATCAGAGCAAGACAACTTACATGAAGGTACGGCTGAAGAAGCTGATGCCGATCATGAAAAGCCAGCTGGGGATGGCACTGAAGCCGTAGATGACATATCCAAGAGGGAGCAGAAGGTTGTTCTGAGCGAGCCAGCCGTCCGTGGGGTGAAGAGGACCGTCGTAGGCAGGGGCCTTCTCCCAGACCTTCTCAGAGTGGACCTTGTAGATGGTCTCCGGGGTCACGGTGGTCGAGTTCAGGTAGACAGTATGGAGGGGAGTGTTGGGGCGCTCCTCACCAAGCTGGGCCTGGGGCACCTGGAGGAACCAGACCGAAGGAGCACCGGCACCCCAAGCAGAGCAAAGAACCTTGTTCTCTTCGCAGTCCAGCTTACCGAGGTTAGGAGAGGTGGGATCGGCGGAGAACAAAAGCACGGATTCCTAAATAGGAGGATTATTAGCGACTATTGTTATGAAATTGAGTGGGTGCGCCCCCTTTTTCTAGGGCTTGCTTACATTGAACGCTTTGTCTGCCTTGTCACAGCGACCGAAGCAAGTCTTGTTTCCTCCGGTGATGTAGACCAACCAGTCCTGGGGCTCCGAAGCGGGCTCCAGGTAGGACTGCCAGTTGGTCAAGTTGAACTCGGAGACGGTCTTCTCCTGGATCTTGGTCTTCTCGACGACCTTCTCAACAACGGCAGCGGCGGGGGCGACCGGGGTGGCAGTAGGCAAGTAGGACTTGGCCTTGTTGAACCAGCCCTGGACACGGTCCGCAAGGGGAACCTGCTCCTGAGCCACAGCGAGCGCTGGGAGGAGGGCGACGACCGGGGTGAAGCGCATGATGCTGAATCAGTTGATGACGCGTGGTCAGTATAGGGGGGTCGAGGGAATCTATCACATCCAAGGGATGGGTGGAAGAGAAAACCAACCTGAGCTGTTATTGAAGGGACGGGCGCACTTTGGAAAGAAAAAGAATTCAAAAGCCAAAGTACGGGACAGCAGGCAGCTGGGGAAGACAGGCACTTGGGGATGTTGAAGGTCGAGTGAAACGGCGAGAGATGTAAGCGTCGGCGACAGGTGGCCTAACTCTAAATGGCCGCCCGAGGATCCAACCGCCGCGGAAGCGGGGATTCCGCCTTCTGGAACACTTTAGCTTGACAGATTCGATTGCGCTGGGGTTCTGCGAAGATTGAGTGCAGATACCATACAACTATTTTGTCTACTAATTAGGTGGTGCATGTCTTATATGTCCCGAGTCTCTTTACTATGGCATTGTTGACATGTTGACACGCGGCAATTCAGTGGATCCGTGGAGCTATGTAGCATCCGGACAGCTTCACTGACAATGCGATGTGCAACCACAACAAATAATCTCCATATGGAGATAGGGTGATATCAACGGTGATCTAGGAGAATTAACGAGCAGAGAAAAAAAAAAGCAAATATGGATGCTTATTGAGTATGACAGGCACAGCATGCTGTTGTGATGACAGCTGTGTTGCTCGATCATGCTGAGATGCTCTCGCTGTTTCCATGAGCTGCACTCTCTGCCATCATGGCACCTTCCTCAGTATCACTTATTTGCATCTGTTAGTAGCAATGTGGCAGATGCAGTGTGGCAGCGACTGACAGATGTAGCTCTATGCAACTCATCGCTAGATGCAATACTTCAATAGTTTACTGCATCCATATTGTACCAAACCAATATATCCTCAATCGAGCTTCCGCCTTCGTTGTCAAGTATGATACAATCCTGGAAGAAAGCTGGGGCCTGTTTACTAGTCCTAGCAGCCATGGCTTGTTTCTCATTCGGTGAGGCCATCTACATCGTCGCCGGAAAGAATGGGGCTATTGTCCACTCCAAAGGTATCTTGTCTCAAAAGGGCAATGGTCTAACATGGCTTACTCGTTTAGCGATGACGGAGAGGATTGAGCCTCCCCCAAACACAACCATGGCGATCCGACGATCTTCCCCCACACCGGTTGATTTCCCCATCTGTAGGGACCCTCATGGCGCTGCCCGACCATTCTGTCTCCCAGAGAATGGTGCAAATGTGACAGTGGGTGGGACTTACTACATCACCTGGGACGCGGACTTTTATCCTCTGAATGCCACAATCACCATCGAACTGAGATATGCGGACTCCCTGGAAGGGGATTCGACATTTACCTCTGACAAGACGGACAACAGCTACGGATATACTCACATCCATATGCAGCAAGAATGGCTTCAAGGAAAGCAGCAGAACCCTCTGACGCTTTACATCATCGAGCTGGACTCGGTGTCAGATAAGCGGGCAAGTGCCCGACGGGGTCCAACCGTTGTTCTTCACCCCAAGCCAGTGCAGCATCGCTTGTCTCCTCGACCGATTTCCTTCAACAAGTTGGGCCTGTATATTGGCCTCCCAGTGAGTCTCAGCGTGGTCATACTCGTTGTTGCTGGTCTCTACTTTGGCATGCGAGACAGCAGGCGAATTGATCTGGGGAACATTGGGGGCCCGGGGTATGGCATTAGAAAGTCCAAAGGTCAGCGTCTAGGTCGCAACCGGTGCGAGTCAACGTCGGAGAGAACTGTGGATGAGACGAGCTCGGACATCACCGAAGTCGCCCAGCCCGGTGGAAAGGGAGCTTTAGAGGGAAGTCTCAGCTTTGGGTTCAAGCGTGATTCGTCGAAAACAAAGGGCTGGCAGGTGTAATTCAAGAGCATAAGAGCAGTGCGGCAAGACTAAGGCATGCAGGATTTGGTGCGCGCTTGGCCCAGTTGGTGGCAGGCTTTTGGTATTGTATAAACGAGCCCGTTCAGTGGTATGACTGTTATTGGACTAGTGTCTGCAAGAAAGACTAAAATCTCACGCTATCCTTCAACCAGAATAGGAAAGAGAACGAATGCAGTAGCCTAGGAGATAAAGAGTTAAAATGATGCTTTTAGAGGGTTTAGTGCCGGAGCATCCCACCCGCCATTACATAACCCACGGCTTCTCTACAGCAGCCAGTCTATACTAACTATTCTCCCACTCACCATGTCCGGGGCATCCCCCCGTCGCAACGCCTCCCACCTTGATATAGTTGGTTTGTGGAGTGAGCGATCCCTCAGCCGCCATGGATAAATTAACCAGGAATGACTCGCTGGGCGAGTTCGTCTGTCGCTTCCCCAACTGTGATGCCCGATACCGGCGCAAAGAGCACCTCCGTCGCCATGAGGCCAAACATATCCAAGATCGGACATATCCCTGTTCCATCTGTGGTCAGGAATTCGGACGAAAGTATACACAAAATTAGCTTGCAGCGCGCAAGGCTCCTGCGTGCTTGTTGTTCTGTCATTAGTAACGTGCGTTAGTGACACACTGCGGCGACATCTACGAGTGAAGCATCAGTTGAATGAACCCGTCCACCGAGCTCGACGCGCCTGCTCCAACTGTCGAGCCATCAAGGCTCGATGTGAAGGGAAGCCTGTTTGCACGGAATGTCAGCATCGGGGCATTCGCTGCTCTCTCCGCGAGGCGGAGGACTCCCCGGCGCCCGAAACCCGACCAGCGTCCGTGAGCCCGCGGCCAGCGGTGTCCAGAGAAGAACAGTTTGTTAAAATGTTCTTTGAGTTGTTTCACCCTCATTGGCCGTTTGTGCACCGAGGGACGTTTCGCATTCGTCATGAAATTCCCATGTTGGTCCAGTCCATGGTGGTGCTGGGCTTGTGGGCGAGTGGGGAGAGGAGCGCACGGTGTGCGGCTGTCGAGTTGCATGAGCAGCTGAATTCGGCGATTTTGCAGCAGAAGGTCAGTGCAAGTATCTGTAAATCGGTTATAAATGCTAATGCTGTTGCAGGAGAGATGGGATGTGCCCGATGAAGTACATATACCCCATTCGGGGTCGTGGCCATTGCCGATTTACCAGGCGATCTTATTACATGTCATTTTCTCTCTGATATACAAAACGCACGGCTCTCTCGGGATAGATTTGAAGCCGTCTGGACTAAGGACTGATACTGAGCTGCTGCTCAAGTGCCTGATTCGGAGCTGCCGTCTCCGGGGCATGTTTTATTATCCGCGCATCCTACAGCAATACCAGGAACCTGCGATTGCTCAATACATGCTGGTCAGTATTGAGGAAGTAAAGCGATTTAACATTGCACTGTATAAGGTGTGCACAACGATCTATGGCTCGACGGCGCTGAGCCAGATGGTGGATGGGGCATCGATGGGCAACATCCTTCTAACGGCGGATGAATTGCAGTTCCCGCTGCCGGAGAACCACGAGTTATGGGATGCAGGGACACAAGCGGAGTGGGATCGAGCCCTAGAGGGGATGAGCGTGGATGGGTTAGGAGAGTTTAGGGAGGATGAGTGGATATCGAAGCAGGCTCGGATGATGCATGTATTGGGGAATATTTAGCTCACTACGTACCATCTATAATTGCAGTGGTTAAAGCATATCAAATACGATCGATCAAGACTGTAATGTAAACACAATTAACTCCATTATCACTACATAAAGAACAAACACCCTCCATCTCTACCCCAGCAACCAACTACAAACAATTGAAACATAACATCTATGCCTCCACCCCATCCTTCTCATTCTTCGTAATCGTATCCACAATCGCAGTCTCCAAATGCGGAATAACCGGATCCTTCTGTACCCTCAACCCCTTCGTCATCCTCGCAATAGTGGTATAGAACCCTAGTACAACAAAGCACTCCACGACCTCATCATCCGTCATAACCCTCTTAGCCCACAGAATCGTCTCCTCGTTATTGTCATACGTGCGGATCGACTCCTCCACCAGCGTCAGAATACACTGTTGGCGCTCTGTCCACGTGCCCATAGCAATTAGCTCCTTCGAGGACAGACCCTTGCGCAGAGCCTCGATCTTATCGTCGCCAAGCCCGTTAAGGCGCGAAATGGGCTCGTTGATGCCGAAGAGGTACTCGGCGTTGATGAGGCCAGTCATGCGGAGGACAATGAGCTGGTAGTCGAGGAGTTGAATGGTGCGCTTTTCGCCGGAGAGAATGCTGTCCAGGACGGACATGATGGGGAGGAAGGTTCCTGGGGAGCGGGCATAGAGGCGGAAAACGGCGCGGTCGATGGGGAAGGACCGTAGGAAGGCGGCGTTGGCTTCGTGGGTTGGGGAGGGGTTGTGGATGTCGATGCCTTCGATTAGGGGGTATTTTGCTGCCATGGTGAGGGTTGGTTGGTTGGTTGGTTGATTAGGTATGAGTATGTGTGGTTGGTTTGGATGTTTTGGATAGTAGATTGTATAGGGTTATGGAGATGTCTGTGGTGGGATAGTAGATGGGTGTTTTTCTTGGACTACTTCTAACTTTTAAATACCGTGATTGAGGTACTGCTGATCAGTCCATCAATGATTATCAAGTCATGCCATATCGGTATATCAGCCTTTGGCTATTACTGTTCCTCGTATTGTCTTGCAGGATGCTGAAGGAGTATCAGGATGCCGAAGTACTTGTTTCAGACTCGCGCGGATGTCAGCATCACCAGCGGCAACGCTAACTGCCATGTGCGCCCTAGTATCTTACTCTCTCCCTCCACGGCGGGAGAGCTAATTAAGGCCCGCATGCGGTATGCCTTCTGATTGGATTAGAGACTGTATACACGAACTATACTATACGAATTGAATTTGAATGGAGTCAAGATGTATGAATTGCCAGTGATTTAAGATCATTCCACCGCTGCCACATATCCATCCATCTCATCATCAGCCCATACACACAACACACGTTCTTACTTCTCATCAACCCTACTATCTATCTACCCACCAACCAACCTCATACACTACAAAGTAAAAATGGGCTCAACAGACCCCTACCGTCTGGGCCGCGACGTCATCGCCTCCACGCGCCTCAACCTCCAACACTACATCTGGAAAGAAAGCATCGGATACCTCCTTCACCCATCCATCCGATTCCCCGACGCCAGCAGCAACAGCGACATTTCCATAGCCGATGTAGGGACCGGCACTGGGTCAGTACTCCCCCTTACACCCCCCTCTACATCTATGAGCGAAGCTCTAACAACAATGTAAAGAATCTGGCTCCTCGACCTCCACCGCCAATACCCCAACGCCACACTTCACGGCTTCGATATCTCCTCCGAGCAATACCCTGCCCCGGGATTCCTCCCATCTAACATCTCCCTCCGGCATCTCAACATTCTGGAGGAGATCCCAGAGGAATACGTGGAGAAATATGATGTCGTGCATGCCAGACTTCTTGTGCAGGTTGTATTGCAGGCGGGTGGAGATCCGAGACCCGTGATTAAGAATTTGATGAGACTTGTTAGTATGTATACTCCCATTCCCATTTTACCTATAGCATTTGAGGGTATGATACTAATATGTGGAATAGAGCCCGGCGGCTACATCCAATGGGAGGAACCCAACGACGACGCAGGCAACCGGCCCCTCGTGAAGAGTGATCCTGAGACTACGGTCTCGGAGAACTCGGAGGAGCTTATGAAGAGGATCGATGGGAAGTTTAGGTCGAAGATGCCTTCGTATGACCCCCCTCCCCCCCTCTTCCATACACTTAGCCCCTTCCTTCAGGAACATAATATAGATGCTAATAATTGATGGTAACAGATGGTCCATCCACCTCGCATCAACCCTAGCGGAGCAAGGACTGCGTGATGTTCTCCGCGATGAATGCCATCCGGGCACGTACACGCTTATTCTGGACCAGATGAATTATCTGGGTCTGTTTGGGGAGTTGATTAGTAAGGTGCCTGGGGAGGAGAAAGGAGAGTTGAATGAGTTGTTGGAGAAGGCGGCGGTGGAGGCGAGAGGGGGTGTCGCGTGGAAGGTGAGGCGGTTTGTGTTTTTGGCGAGGAAGTAGTTTGTCATTTTCTCTTGGCTTGGGGGTTTAGTATACTTTTAGATTAAATGAGATATATGTTCATACTTTTATTTTTTGGGAGTGTTTGTATAGTCGGTGGTTTGTTATAGGGTTGGTAGGGAGGTGGGGTGGTTGTTGTATGTTGACGGTTAGGCTGAGTATGTTATGTAGGGTTGGGTGTTATGAATTTGTGAGAAATGGTCGAGTATGATAGATTTTGTTTGATCTTCACCAGTGAAATAGGTGATAGCTGACTCAATATAAGGATTTTATGGTCATATACAGATTAGTTTCGTTGAATGCGCCTTCATCTAGATATGAACCCTCTACAGAACTGAGATATGTTTCTTTAACTTTGAGACTGATATATCTGACTTTAGTAAACCTGAATAAAGGGGAATAGTATATCAAAGTATAGACTATGATCAAATTCATCTATATCAAGAATCTAACAAACTCCTCAAAGACAATAACGACAATATCCAATCTGAGATCTAACTCTAATACACCCCCCGAAAAACAACCCTATGAACGCCCAACCCAAAATCAATGACAAAAGAACAACACCATCTCCCCTCTAATCTATTCAAATTCCACATCCAAATCCCCAATCTTCTCTCCCTTTCCCAACTCCCCCAACACCCTCCCATACAACTCCACCGCCCTTCTCGCCCCCTGCTGATCAAACACCCTCCCATCCCAATAAAACCTCACGACATAACTCCCCCTCTCGGCCCCCTTCCCCACCTCCAGCTGCACCCCGTAATTAAACTTCATCGTATTCTTACTCATCTTCATCACGATCCACCTCATCGCATCCTCCTCCTTCCCGTCAAATTTCTTCTCAAACGGCTGGAAACAGAACAGCGCTTTCGCGCCCTCCGCATCCCTATCCACTTCCAATGCCTCATATATCTCAGACAGTGAAATGGCAGCGTGGTCCGCGGAAGTCCAGAAATCTCGCTGGGTGTCTTGCAGCAGGGATTTAATGGATTGAGATTTGTCGATAGTGGAGAGGAAGGGTAGGAAGTTTGCGCATGTGCCGGTTATGCTTTGGGGATTTGGAATGGGGACGTTGCGGGCTGTTATTAGGGTGTCGTAGACTATGCTTTGCTTTTGCCCGTGGGATGAGGTGTTGAGGTGAGAAAGGAGAAGTGAAAACGCCGTTTGGAATATAACTGATGGAGTCACGTTGTGGGTTGTGGCGAGGGCGTCGATGCCCATGTATGCTGGGATGGGGTAGGTTGTTATGTTGTTCAATGATGGGTTTTGGAGGGTGGAGAGGTAAGGTGTTGTTGTGGTATCGTTGTGGTAGGGTTTAAGGAGATTCGTCCAGTAATCAAGCTGGGGTTGTTTCGGGAGAGAGGTGATGTAGTTGATGTACTCCTTGAAGGGGGTGCATTCTGGGATAGGTTCATTGCGCGCGAGGGCTAGGAACTGGTCGTCAAAGATGTGTAGTAAGGTGCCGTCGTAGGAGGCGTGGTCGAGCTTGATGACGAGGTCTTTGGCTCCTGTGGTGGCGTCTGTGAGGAGGGCGTAGCGCACGAATGGTCGTGCTGGATCGAAGCGCTCCTCCCAGTTGTTGTCAATGAGGGATTGCTTCTCTTCTTCGGTGGTGTAGGTGTGGTAGGTGAGGTTGAGGGTCGCATCGCGCAGAATAACCTGCACTGCTGTGCGGGGGTCGCGGTTCTCGTCTGCGTACAGGTACAGCGCACGCAGGATCTGGTTGTGCTGCGTGAGCTGCGTGGTCAGGCTGATCCAGCGTGTAAAGTCAAAGTCCGCTGGGAGACGCCGGACGGTCATGAGCTGCCAGAATTGCTCGGGCTTGTTGCCCTGCGTGAGGAACTCAACCTGTCCGGGGCTCAGGGGGTAGATGTCTTCCACTTCGGGGCGGGAGATGCCAAGCTGCGCGAGCTGGTTGTACATTGTTTCCGTCGGCTGGAAGGCTGGGACAGCTAAATCTGTGGATGGAGTTGCAGCAGCAGCAGGCTCCTCAATCAGCAGCGCGGCCTGGTCGCGCAGTGTCCGGGATGAGAGGATGTCGTTCACCCGCACCTGGTATCCGTCCTGGCGGAGGAGACTGACGAGGTTTAAGGCCGAGATGGAGTCGCCGCCAAGGGCGTGGAAGGTTGAGTTGGCGTGAATGTCATCGGCCGGGGTGTCGAAGAGCTTGGCCCAGAGGTGTTGGATTTTGTGCTCTGCGGGGGATGTGATGGCTGAGATCTCCTCTGCAGGCAAATAGGCCTTGAGTTCGTCATCAGCTAGGTCCTGAGCGAGAGCCAGCAACCGCTTGCGGTCGATCTTGCCAGAGCCCATGAGCGGGAAGTCTGACAGTGGGAGCCAGATCGAGGGGACCATGTACTTGGGCAGGGTGGTGAGATGGTCCTTGATTTCGTCCAGAATGGGCGCCTGCTCTGGAGCCAGCAGCACAACCTCCCTCGAGCCTGGGGCAGAAGTCGAGCAGAAGGCAACGAGCTGCTTCTTCTTGAGCACTGTGGCGGCAATAACAGCACACTGACTGAACAGCCCCGTCTGCATAATAACACTCTCGATCTCTCCCAACTCGATCCGATAGCCGTTGATCTTGACCTGGTCATCCTTGCGGCCGAAGAGCTCGATCTCCCCGCTGGGCAGCCATCTCGCTAGATCGCCAGTCTGGTAAATTATTCCGTCTGGCCGGTGCCGGAATACCTTTTCTGTGGCATCTGGACGCTTCAGATACCCCCTTGCCAGCTGCGGGCCAGCAAGACACAACTCGCCGACTTCTCCAGCTGGAACAGGCAGCAAGGTGTCTGGGTCGAGGATCTGCGCCGTCACATTGCGGTAGGGCCGGCCGATGTTACGCAGGTTCATGTCTGGAGTGACGTGCGTTGTGGTGACGCAGATGGTGGCTTCGGTTGGTCCATAGGCGCTGTGAACGGTGATGCGCGGCGCCCAGACGGTCTGCATGTGTGGAGTGACGGGCTCGCCGCCGGTGGCCAGGATTTGCAGGGTGGGCACGTCGTCTGGATGGAAGAGACCGGCCATGGTGGGCGTTACGCAGACGGCGGTGACTTGCATGGCGTTGATTAGGCCGGCTAGGTTGCCGACCATGGTGCTCTGGGGTGCTACGCAGAGCGTGCAGCCGGTAGCTAGGGCTGAGAAAAGGGAGAAGAACGATCCGTCAAAGGTGTAGTTCAGGGCCCAGAGAATCCGATGCGAGTTGTCCATCTCTGTCGACTCGATGATGCCCTCCACTGCTGTGGCTAGGGCTCGGTGCGTAAGCAACGTGCCTTTGGGCTTACCCGTACTGCCTGATGTGTAGATCAGATACGCCAGGTTATCCGGGGTGAGATCGGGGACGATCTCGCGCTGGATGGGCATGGCATCCCAGTCCAGGTCGTCGATCACGATCACATCGTACATGAGGTCGTCGAAGAAGCCGGCGCTCTGGCGGTCCGTGATGACCACCTTGGCTTCACAGTCCTCCATGATACCCAGGTTGCGCTCACGAGGGTTCTCCGGGCCAAGAGGCAGAAAGGCACCTCCGGAGACCATGACTCCCAGCATGGCAATGATGGTGCTGATGGACTTCTCCAACAGAAGAGGAACCACCTGTTCCAGGACGACGCCCTTGGCGCGCAGCAGCCCGGCCAGCTGGTTCACCTTGATAGCCATACCGGCGTAGGTGATGCTGGCACCGGTGGCATCTTCGACAGCCATGCGAGAGGGATAGTTGCAGGCGATGCGGTGAAAAGCAGAGTGGCCGAGCTCATCATCAGCTGGGCTGGTCTTCGCAACCTCCACTGGTCCATCGACCTCCCTCTGAACACCACTTACCACTCCATCTCGCACGAGTTCCAACTCCGCAACCTTGGTATCTGGTGCCTCTGCCGCAACCTTCAAAATATCAGCGACAGACTGCACCAACACTCTAGCATACCCATCCTCCAGCATAGATGACAGAGTCACGCGGCCCAAGTCCTCATTACTCAGCTCCAACTTGATGTAGTCGTGAGTGCCGTAGTTCTTCTCCGGCAAGATGGTCAATCCTCCAGCCGTAGCAGGCATATTATCCACCTTGATGAGGAAGTTGACCGTTGTGTCAAAAAGATCCTTTGGCTGCCGACTCACTTTCAGTATCTTGCGCAGGCCGTACTGCGCATGTCGCGCCACGTCCCACAGGCTAGCCTGCACGGAGGCCAGATGCTCCTCGAACGAGCTGTTCTGATTGACCTTCACCCGCAGCGGAGCAATCATCAGCGTAGGCCCGCTCATTTGCAGGATACCTGGTATGGGGGCTTCTCTTCCAGAGAGAGTAACCCCTACCACAACGTCCGGGGAGGAGGTGGCGCGAGCAAGAACGAGAGACCAAGCGGCGTAGAGGAGCATGCTGGGGGTGACTTTTAGTACGGAGGCTGTGGATTTCATGTCAACGGTTAGGGAAGCAGAGACGAGAGTCTGCTGCTCGGTTTGTGCGCCTAGACGGGTAGGAACTGCGCCGTCGAGGTACTTCTTCCAGAAGGTCTGCATGGTGGGTTCGTTGTGCTGCTGGAGATGTTTCACATATTGACTGAAGAGAGGGCGCTGGACAAGTGCAGACCCCGTAAGGAGGGAGGACAGGTCCTGAGGGAGGAACTCGCTGGACCAGTAGTCGAACAGCGCATGGTGGATGGTGATCACCAAGACATTGTCTGGCAAGGCAGCTGCGCGCCACCAGAGACCTCCAGCGTGCATGGACTTCTGGATCTGCTCCTGCATGTAGGATTTCACATCCATGGAAGACGTCTCCCAGGGGACAGGGGCGGCTTTACGCACCACCTGCATGAAAGATACCCCGTCTGGGATGAAAGTCGAGCGCAGGAAGATTTCCCTGTCCATGAGGGATGTCAGTGCACGCTTGACTGCCAAGGCACTGTGTCCCTTGAAGCTGTATGACCGGCTGTAGATGTACTTGGTACCGCCCATCATAGTGTTGGCGATGATGGCTTCCTGGAACGGTGTCACTGGGAAGGCGTCCTCGACGTCGGCCGTGTTGATACCGAAACGCTCGAAGGAGGGAGTTTCGCGCAGTAGCGTAAACGGCGCATGACCATTTACTGCAGTGCCTCCGGCCTGAATGAGACCAGCGACCTGAGCCAGAGACTGACCGAGAATGATATCCTCCACGCGCAGAATGAACCCATGCTCAGTCTGCAGCTGAGACACAACCTGGATAGCTTCCAGTGATGTACCACCTAGCGCCACGAACGAGTCTTCCACCGAGATATCCTCCTCGGCGAAGGATAAGAATCTCGCCCAGAGAGCGCGCACAATTATCTCCTTCTCCGTCAAGACCACCCCGTTAGTGCCATTCTTAGGTCTATCCGGCAGTAGCTGCCCCGACTTTGCGAAATCCTCGACAATCGCACGAATAGCAGCCATATCTACCTTTCCATTGGCATTTGTCGGCAACGCAGCCAGCGGCACCCAGAACCCAGGGACCATATACCGCGGCACTCTTGACGCCAGATACGTGCGCAGATTCGCCACGAGTGAGTCCCAGTCGCCGTCGGCGCGACTCACAACCACTCCCACAAGAGCTGTCTTCCCGCCCACGGCAGCGGGCACTACAGCCGACTGCTTGACTTCTTCATAGGACTGAATGACGGCGTTCGGCTCGGCCGGGTCCACGCGCTGACCGTTGATCTTGACCTGGAAATCGATCCGGCCGATCATCTCGATTGACCCGTCGGCGTGGCGCACAGCAAGGTCACCTGTGCGATAGAGCTTGCCCTGACCGAAGGGGTTGGGAATGAAGCGACGGGCTGTTTCTTCGGGGTTGTTCAGGTAGCCACGGGCGAGCTGGGCGCCACCGAGACAGAGTTCACCTGGGATGAGCAGCGGAGAGAGGGCGGTGGTGCCGGGAACGAGGATGTAGGAGGTTGTGGTGTCGAAGGGCTGACCAATGATGCGGGATGAGCTCTGGCTATCTTGGAGTCTGTAGCGCCAGTTGAGCTGTGTACATTCGCTGAGGCCGTATGAAGACAGTAGCTCGACGTGATGCGACCAGGTTTGTACCACTGCTGGGTTTACCAGCTCGCCGCCTAGGACCATTCGGCGCAGTGAGGGCACGTTGTCCGGTGAGAGGAGAGATGCTGTGGTCGAGGTCATGTCGACGGAGGTGATGTGCATGCTGTTGATGGTTCTGGCCAGGTGGACGGTCAAATTAGCCTTGCTGGCCAGGCACAGACATCCTCCGACGCTGAGCGTGGCCCACATGGAGCGCTGGGCTGCGGAGAAGACGGGGTTAAAGAAGAGTAGCTGGCGTAAGTCGAGCATCTTGGGGAAGGCCAGGAGACCGTTGTACGCGGCTTGATGCTCTAGGAGGACTGCTTTGGGCTTGCCTGTTGACCCGGAGGTGTAGATCACATATGCCAGAGAGGTGACGTCTTGATCGAGAGACAAGTCACTGTCGTCGTTGCCCATGGACTCGCTCAGCAAGTCGCGGACCTTGTGCTCGCGAGGAAATTCACCCGCAGTGTCTGAGTCCACCAGGACGAAGTCTGCCTGGACATCCTCAACTATGAAGGACTTGCGGCTGGCCGGTGCATCGGGGTCCAGGATCACGTATGCAGCGCCAGCCTTCAGGATAGCCAGCAGGGCAACGATGAAGTCAGTCGACGTGCGCATGTGCACGGGAATGTAAGTTGCACCGTATGAGCGCAGTAACCGGGCCAACTGGTTTGCGCGTTTATTCAATGTGCCGTAGGGTAGAGGAGCATCCAGCTCGAATTGAACGGCGTGAGCGTCTGGTCTCAGCCGAGCCTGTTTCTCAACTAGGGCGTGCACCAGCCCGCGACGGGCCCGGATGGCAGCCTTACCGTATTCATGGAGTAGCTGTCTCTCAGCTGGAGATGTCAAATTCACCGCTGCGATGTTTACGGACGGGTTTTCAACCACCTGCTGCAGCGTAGCAGCGAAGTGGTCAAGGAGTACTCGGACGTTGGTCCGGGGCACGGCCAGATTATGCCGCATGCTCAGCTTCAGCTCAGAGGATGCCGACAGGTTTAACACGAGAGGAAAGTCAGCATCGGTTGTCATCACCTCTTCACTGTCATCAGGTATAATAGACACTTTGACTTGCGGCGGTGCGGCGCCTGTTTGCGTGAGGATGTGCTTGTAGCCCAGGTGCGAGTGTGTTGCTGCTTCCGCACTGACGGTACCAACGTGTAGGATCCACGATAGAGCTTCCATATCCTCTGGCACGGACAGAACCAAGGGGAAGTCCTCCTGATCTTCTAGCCCCTGCTGAGTGTACTCTGGTCCGAAGAAGGACCGGTCTCGTCCGGCTACCGTGAAGATAGCGGTGCGGTGGCCACCCGCCGTGTGTCGAATAGATACTAGGGCCCATATCCCATAGATCAAATCATCTAGTCGAATGCTGTATCTCTCACTAAAGTCTAATGCCGCTTCGAAAAGATGCTCAGGGGCCCGGATAGTAGTCTCAGATCGTGGCCATTGGTGATCGAGAGGGAAGGAATGGAGTTGGGGTTGCGCTCCAACATGGGAAAAGAGGTCGGTCCAGTATTCTGCGGCAAGTTCTGGGTCCTGGATAAGCTGTTGGGAGATTTGCTCATGGCCCTTGAGAGATTGGTATGTGGGAGGCGAGACAGGATGGGCGTCTTGGATCTCGTAGTAGGAAATCATCTTGTCACATCAAGATGGTAATCAGAAAATAGGATATGCAGTAGGAGGTATCAATGCCTCTACTTTCTTGCTACCAATGCATGATCCTGGCTAGATAATATGCTCCCTGGTCTTGTCTGATCCCAGTCATTCTCCGGTTTCTGCTCTCGTATCTGGTGGGTCAGAGGGCTTCGAGAAACCGCGATGCGCCCATCCTGCGATCCTGCAGTCTGACACATACTCGGCAGTTTGCCACGAGGGCCCCCGCCGTGCATTAGCTTCGGCGGTTGGGCTAAACGGTTTTGCGAGGGCCAGTGATGGGCATCGGGCTGGCTGGGAGGTGGTGGACGGTAAGGCTAAGCAATCCTTCCAGAGCGCGGCAAGGCATGGGTTTGGGCGGTAGAGCTAAAATTCAGGGTGGCATTTGTCAGTGGTGGCGACATGGCTGGGGCGTGAATACATCTTTATCTAACTCGTTGGGATCATGGCGTGGCTGAAACCAGAGGGTGCTGTGGTGGCTCTTCTACGTGGTCATGGGTGTAGACATGTTAGAATGGAGTGGATTTGATCTCAAGAAAAGTCGTCATTAAACATGCCAGGATGTGTATGTATCCCGACTCGTATACTATCTATAACCCAGAGAGGGAGATGGTCCCCAAATCTAAGTAGAATAATGCATCTATCTGCATCCATCAGAAGTCTGCTTTAGCTATACTTCCCCATATTCCCATTTTACCTCTCCGGCTTCATCTAGACACCTCCAGCACCACCAGCAATGAACAGCTTCTCGCGCTTCATGCACACACTCAGCACCACCACCAGCGCCGCCGCCACCATCGACAGAATGTACGAGTTGTTCAATGCCTTGACAATCGCCTCCAACACCTTATTCTTCGTTTCCTCACTTAGTCCTTCAAACAACTGAGACCCAGTACCTGTAATGGCCAATTCTACCTCGGATGAAGACACATTGGGCAAAACGGCCTTGATGCCCTCCACACTCTTGTTCAGGAATAGTGCATTGGCGATGGCCAGAGCGATCGTACACCCAGAGATCTGCGCACAGGTAATAAAACCTACCGCCGACGGGGCCATGTGTGGCTCGGCCACAGCCTGGGCAATGGAGAACGAAGCCTGCGAGAACAAGCCCACTCCAAACCCAATCAGCACCGTGTAGCCGTAGATGTGGGCAACTGAGGTCGTGAGACCCACGGTGTACATCAGCGCGCTACCAATCAAGCAGAGAATACCGCCAGCCAAGAACCACGGCATGTACAGTCCGTGGGTGGAGAGGATAGCGCCGTTGCCAATGACTGCCACGATCATCAGAATAATGAAGGGGAGCAGCCGGACACCCGACTCCAGGGCAGAGTCACCGCGCGTGAACTGGAAGAAGAGCGGGCACATGTAGACGGGAAGGAAGATGAGGGTACCACCGGAAGCAGTCATGGCGAATAGGATGAGGATGGTGCGACTGCGGAGGAACTCGACGGGGAATAGACGGCGTTCCTTGGTGGTGAGGACAGGAATGCCCTGCTGGATACCGAGCAGGATGAAGAGCACACCCGAGCAGCAGAACAGACCGATGATCTTGGCTGAGTTCCAGGGATAAGTCGCACCACCAAAGGAAATGGCCATGACACCGGAGATGAAGGCGCCAATGGTCAGGATACCACCCAGATAGTCGATCTCGCGGGCACGGGCTCCCAGGCTGACACCGGGCCGGGGGTCCTTGTTGGGGAGCATGAAAAGGTAGACAGGGGCACAGATCGCACCAATGCACAAGTTGATGTAGAAAGACCAGCGCCAGCCAGCAGAGGAGTCAGTGAAGGCACCTCCGATGATGGGACCCAGAACGGTGCCCACACCCCAGGTAAAACCGGCGCCACCGACATACGTAGGACGCTCTTGTATGGAGGTGGTCACGGCCAGCATGGTCATCAGACCGACGTACATGCCAGCACCGGAGAAGCCGCAGATGGCACGACCGACAATGAAGGCATTCATGGTGGGTGCGGAGCCACAGACGGCAGACCCGATTTCGAAGATGGCGATGCAGATGATGTAGGTCCATTTGGCGTTGAACTGGGCAAATATCTTACCCCAGACGAGGTTGGTCGAAGCAGCACCGATCAGGAAGGCTACACTGATCCATGACAGCTTGGAGACGGCGTTGAAGTCCTCGACGATAGTGGGTTGGACGTTGGCGACGATAGTGTTGTCCAGGGCGAAGAGGAACTGCGAACTGTAGATGGCCGCCACGACAATGGCCCATTTCCAGCCTGTAATGTCGCGCGGAGGAGCTTCATCTTCCTTAGGAGCATCGATCTGCTGGTCCTCCGAGTCCAAGTTGGAAGCAGCGGATTTTTCAGAGAGTTGGCCCTCTTCCTTTTCCAAAGAAGGGTGGTTCATCGTGGCGTCGACAGCCATTGGGAAGGACAGAAGAAGGTAAAAGGGTCAACAAAAACACTTGTCTAAGGAACCACTGTACTCATCACTCTTCCAAATCATTTTCAAGAGAATAACAGTCCATCAGGGTATATAAAAGAAAGATAATCCCTAGCAGCAGCCCGGACTCTCCCACCAGCCAGAACCGCCAATCCTTTGCAATCCTTTAGGGCCGGGGCCTCCCACCAGCCCTTAATTTCTTACCAAAATTCAGTCAGGCCCACGGTCTCTCCCACTGGCCTGCAGGGTCGGAGTAATCAGACACACTCATTCCTAAGCGGGCTGCAGCTTATTCTAGCCCCGTGGGATAGATTTTTAGTTCGCTTTTAGTTCGTAATTGAGTTGATCTGGAGGCAATAATGCCGCCCGATATTAGTCACGGCGCCCAAGTCGTGATTCCTGCAGCTTTTAGCTCTACCGCCGGCGCCCACCAACAGCATCTCACCAATCAATTACGTGAGGTTGGGAAGAGGAAAAATTAGAGAAAGAGATCGATGGTCGGATCATCCCTCACTTTATTCCTAATAGATGCTGCAGAGATGTCTGGGGTGTATAGCTCCGGGTGATTGTTAAGCATAGTGGGAGGAATTCATAGCTAACAAGAAACATAGTGGTTCAAGGAGAAGGGGGTTGTTGGCCAATGATTGTAGCATATACTCTACATAATCCCTCGGAGGTCCTCGCAATCTGAGGGCTTGAATTGATTCAAGATT
This sequence comes from Aspergillus costaricaensis CBS 115574, assembly GCF_003184835.1. NCBI lineage: Eukaryota > Fungi > Ascomycota > Eurotiomycetes > Eurotiales > Aspergillaceae > Aspergillus > Aspergillus costaricensis. The sequence continues at coordinate 964,068 of NW_020291804.1, forward strand.
TCTGGGGAAATGTAATTCTATTTCATTATTATGATCATTATTCTATCGTCACTCATAATCGCATCTCTCTATGTGGGTATGATACTTTTCCCTCTATCGAAGCAGCACATAATCTCCGCGCTCATTCATCACCGAAACCCAATCGCAATCTGATGTGCGACTTTTCCTTGCCTGCCAACACTCCTCCATTACTCGAGACGCCTCTGCCAGTGTTCCCACTGTGGCCTCCGCCGTCGTGAAGAGCTCCCGGAAAGAAGGCCGTTGATCGGGCTGCGCTAAGCAGCCTACGATGCAAAAAGGCCACACCACACTCGACAGGAGTCGCTGGTCGCGAAGCATCTGGAACACAATAATGGCTTCGGAAACAGTTTGCGCAATCTCCGGCAGCTCGGGGTGAGCTCCGGAGAGCACAACGTGGAGATAGGCGATGGCTCCAAGCCCAAACGCCTTGTTAATGATAGGGTGAGCCCGGGAACCACCTGGGGTGGCAGAGGAACCCCATGCTGATAGTGACCCTGGAGTGGACACTTGCTCGAGATCGGCGAGTTCCCGTCGTAGGCGCTCCTCCAATTGCCCACCACGCTGTGCTAATTCAATGATGCTGAGCTTACGAGCCGCCTCGGCCTCTTTCTTCCATCGATCCAGCACAGAAACTTCCGCGATTAGGGCCATTATTGAGTTCCGACACCCCATTAGAATTTCTAGAGAAATCCCAAAATGGTCCAATATCTGGACATGATCAATTTCCAGAAAGGGAGCACGCCGGGTAGAAGCAGAGGCGATTATATCCAACGACACAAAAGAGCCAAGGAGAAGTTTCGCAGTACAGTCGTCTTCGGAGGACGGGCTCTGATTGTCCAGCGGTATACTTGGGCAGATCTGGCCAGATGCGTCACGAATTGTAGAAGACATCCGCATCTGTATGAATGCAGGCATCAGATTGCCGGCCAGTCGAAGAAGCCATTGCCAGTTCTTAGTTCCGCCAGCAAGTATCTGAATGAGCAAAGTCAGTATCTTCAATCGCACCGCATCATCAGGATGGACCATTTACCTCCCAATACAGAAGCTGAAGTAATGAAACGAGTCCCTCGAGATTGTGCGTAAATTGACTCTGTGCATTCCAGCTGAACGAGTCAGCCATGATGCACTGCATTCCCTGAAGAGCTAGGTCGTAATAGCCATCTTTGGTACGTAGCTGCGTCAGTCGCGCCGGGAGCTCACTTTGAGGAAGCGACGTCGAGAGCAAGTCGAGCTCACTGAGAGCCAGGCTGGCATAGTATGCGGGCTCGATGCGCCGCAAAAGTGAGAGAAGCCAACCTCTTCCTTGTCGGTCTTGGGTATGGTAGAACGGGTACTGGATGTAGAAGACCCGGTCCAAGTAGTGCATCAGTAACTCATCCTCGGACTTGCTTCCCGAAATTGGGTCAACAGGGGTCATGGGCCACGAGATGGTCTGTCCGCAGGTTGCAGCTGCAAGCATATGCATTCCCGACGTCGGTTGCAGGTTTATCGGATCAGGAGACAAAGTAGGGTCTTTCTGTAGGTGGGGACTATCCAGGGATGCGCTCCACATAAAGTCATCCAGATCCGACAGGGCGGTTTTACTCAAGGCCAAGCCAAAATCGTCCGATGTCACCATATCACCCCATGCAATCCCGGGCTCTTGCATTTCCAGCACGTTTGGGGTGAGGAGTCCTTCTACAGACGAGGAGGGAGACGAAGGGTTTTGCGCCCACTCCAACTGCTTGGAGAACGTGGCATAGTCTTCCTCAGGGAAGACCGAGGTGCCTCCAGGGGTGGGGAGCTGATTGAGAGGCATGGTGCTGCACGCCAGCGTACTATTATTCAGGGCAGCCGCATTACTGTCTCGGGTTAGACCCTGCATTTCGTCTTGGGCTACATTAAAGAAAGGATAGACTAGAGTGATCGATCTTAGTGCGGGTCCTTTCTTTGACATCTGTAGATGGAGACCCTTACCGCGGGCTGCTGGGCGAGTGGACAGAAGGAGCTTCTGTCTTCTCTTCCTTGACCGGGCTTGACTAACCATCTGCCGGAATTTCGAGGCTTGCTCATTCTGCAGGGCCCCATTGTCCATCCAGTACGGCCTCGGACCGTATCCGTGACACTCGAGATCCAAGGAAATGCATCGGCTGCATTCTGGGCGAGTCTCATCACATTTTTTCCGGCGTACACGACATGTCCAGCAACCATTGAGGCTTCGTGCGGCTGAAATAGGAAGCAGGGAATGTGAGTATGAGAGCCGGGATGTTGCGCACAGCAGAAGAGCACAAGCAAGAAAAAACGACTGGGCTTACGGATTTTGGTGGCTGCAGCCATCATATGCAGTGCAATCTTGCTGGCTTGCTGGGAAGTTTGACAAGTGGTTAGGATCCGGTTGTTCAACATTCCATGGAACTTTCTCTCCAGATGAGGTTGCGGGTTTGTTCTATAGTATTATATATGCTCTGGCATGGCGTCGAGGGATTGGGGCCAAAAGATAGCCAGATGGAGGCTGAAGCACCGAAAGTCGCTAACACCATGCAGTAGGCTCACTGGCCGATTGGGTAACTAGTTGGGTAATTGGCTGATGGCTGGATGAATAGACGGATGGGCTGTTCCTTCTGACTTTCGCCGCCATTGCAACGACTACTACGAGGTACTAATTTCAGTGCCTACCTACCTGCCTGCCCAGACATGTACAACTGCAGGTCAGATTAGTTATACGAAGAAAAAAACCGAGCCTTGAAAATAGCCGGTTGAGTGAAGGGGCACCAGGTAGAATTGACTGCCTCCAATCTACGACCCATGGGAGAAGGCGAGAAGCTTTGACATGCGGCGCCATTCCAATGCCGAACGACCATGGCGACGATGGCATCATGGGTCCAGCCGGTAGAGCCAAGAGCTTTTACGATGTCCCCTCCCCCACCATCCTTCAGACCAGTGGGTCTGCAGAAAGGAAGAGCACCCCAATTCTCCGCGTGGCGTCCAGGCGAATCCTCGTGGGATCTCACATTGCATGGCAGGGCCCCTGGTAATTTCCCACGTGAGTGACAGGATGGCTGCTGTCTGTCGTGGGTCTGACTGCATCCTGTATGGAGCGAACTTGGGCCGATGCTAACCTATCTGACGACACCCAGTTGCGTGGAACATGGACTTTTGCAAGGGGCGAAATTGATTCTCTGGGTGCGAAATTTGATTCGGTGATGAATTGAAACACCCCGTAGTTTTTAGTGCTCACATGGCAATAGAACGGAGTCCAGTTTTCTTGACGGACAATACGCGAGGATCAGACGGGTTCTCTTAAAACGTTCGACTAGTTGTGAGACTACCATGGATACGGATAGTAGCCAAGAACGACAGTTGGCTTGGTGACAGCTCAAGTCCGAATCGTACCAGATTCCCACAAATCTACCCCTTTTATTTTTTTTTTTTCTCCTTTTACCCATGTAAAGGTTAGATTCTGCTGAAGATTTTCTTCGGCGCGGTACCTAGCAGACGGTCCAAGCAGTAGATGCCGGTGATCATGGCTAAGTTTGTTGCAACGCCAGTCCTGAAGTTCCCTAAGCCATTTTTGGGATGGTTTTAGAATTACTGCCGCGCATTAAGAAAGTCTGTACGAGAGATCACCCTAAAAAATCCTGGAGTGCGTCGGGTCGTGAGTAAGAGGGGTCCATAAACACTTAGGGATGTGATTTTGCGAGGAATGGCGAGCAATCACAACGGGAAAATGGATCCCTATTCCAACCCCGGGAAGGATTGAGGCATGGGAGCGTCCGGAGGATTTTAATCCCACTCCTCCCACTGGTGGTGGATCTGGTGCCAGCTCTTTAGCCGTTCGCTTTGTCGGGGGTCCAAGCGCATATTCTTCACCAGGTCTTGGACCCGGACTGGGAGCAGTGGGCGTCCCCGATCGATCTGAGGTCAGCTTCAGTACGCAGCACTCATGTCCACACTAGTTAAGCGAACAATCCAATCGACCACTCCCATCCTCCGTGGGACAGTCCGGGTGGGCATTTGATCTGATGTCAGCTTCGGTGTGGGAGGTTCCGGCCGAGTTAAGCAAACACAGCCCAGCCAGTGGGAGCACCCGTGGGCATTTTCTTCTGCAGGTGGGATTGCCCGGTCGATCCCATGCTCCCTCTGTAGGCGCAGCAGGAGCATCGGAGCATCTAGAACCCCTTAATCAGCCCAGCGGTGGGATATCCCCATTATCAATGTTCCCCTAAGCGGTGGGAGTACCCGGCTCCGCGGTGGATAAGTGGGAGTGTCCGGGGTTCCGGGGCAACGGATCAGAATCCCCCTTCTTCTGCTATTCTCTTTCATCTTCGTGTCCCCTCTGGTCCTCGCCTTCGTCAGCAGCCACGTGTGCAGATTGTCCTCGCATGTCGGCAATTGACCTGATTACGAGGCGTTTCCTGCCCGCATCCGTGCATGATTCCTTGATCCCTCGGGACGGAAGTGCTTGCGAGTATGGCAGCGAATTGTCTGTAGATTTCATCAACCTAAGCTTATCAGTCAGCGAGGTCATTCATGTACTTGACTACTTGCTTGTCTCCTTTGAACGCACTACTGGATGAACTCATGTCCGTGAAATCTTGTTCCTTGAGACCTCTCTGGTCGGGCCGGTACACCGTCCTGTAGAGTAAGACGCACCCAGATGATTCTAAACAAAGGTAACAGCCATCGGTATCGATGCCTGGATTGTTGTCTCAGCTAGGTTTCCGCCGTTGCACCCGGTGATGTGATAATAGCTCGGATAAACGCGGTCAGAACCGAACTTGTCAGCGCTCTTTGCCCCTCGAGAAACAGCTGGGCTTGTTCAGCTCTCGTTGGATGTCAAGCGCCTTGGCTTGTAGCAGCAATAGGTGGGCTAAGAGGTTGCAGTGAAACCTTTGTTTCTATAGAGTCTCGTACCCTGGTTGCTTATGTAACCCACACGTCCCTTTGTGTAACATACTTTTTCTAGATATGATGCAGGTGCAATAAACGAATATCCTACTTAAGCGCAACCTGTATTCGCACGGTACTGATACGTAATGTCTTTGTTACTATTCTATCTAACAGATACTTATTGGTTTTCTATACTATGTCGTGCACTTTGCGAATATGATATATTCGAAGTCACTGAAAGCAGTAGGTACGGGGACTACGGATGAACATTCAGTCTATCAGGTTTAAGGTTGCTGATGATCCAGATTTATTGTTAGATAGAAATTGAGTACGCGCATGTAGAGGGTACCATAGAGTGCAATATCATGTAATTTTTAGATAGGCTGAATTAGGAGATCACAATGGCTTCGTCAAGTTATCTACCACAGCTTCACACCTTCCTGTTCAGGTCGGTAAGATCTGTCACCCAAACGGCCATCGCCCTGCTCACCAACGGCGGATGTCGTAGCATTCAATATACAACTTTCCATCAAAGCTTCCCTTAACCGATGTATCCTGGCATGAACAGTCTGACAGGCCGCCAAAGTGAACCGTGGAGGCTAAATATAGAACCCGGCAAAACATAGTAGCGTACGACTCCAGAGGTCGCCACAACGAACATAGACCCCAAAGCTTCCAAGACACTAAACTTCCCAAGTGTATGCTTCATCGACTTCAGTAAAAGTGGGGACGCTTGGATAACTAGTAAGCACAGAGGATTCCAGACCGCTTGCAAGCATGACGAATGTATAGTCAACATCTCAGATACCCCATGTGGCATGACCGAAGGAGTGGATCTACATACCTTGGGTGGATGACAGACGTCTTACTGTGTCTATACTAATTGTTAGCCTACCAGCTTAACCTTCAGAAGGAGTTTCTGCACCAATAAGAAATCGAAGTATGTCTACTCTTATAGGAAATCTCTCCCCATCCCACCCGGAAAGAGACCAAAAGTCGTAATTTGTTTTTCCACCACCAAGCGCCACAATCACGTTTGGCTGACATTACAATGCTGCAGTCAATCTAGTTCATACTAGTCTAGAGCACGATGTCTTGAGGATCCTTCCCGCCCCGTTGGAAGGGATGATCATATTTCCCAAATTATCGGATACTGGACAGAATTTTGGCCCGAAAATAGTGGGACAAGTCCTAGTAGTGTGGGTTGCGACTGGAACGACAAACCACCAAGCAAAGCCGGGTCCACAGAGGACGCCTCACCGACATAAAAGCTCTTGAGAGAGCTCAGGTGAAGGATGCGTCCGTTGGATCTGTATCAGCCCTAATTCGTCCCAAAGGGGCGGGGCTAGTTTATCGCCCTCGCAGTGATGGCAAACACGCCTTTAAATCCATTGATTGTGCAAGATGAGATGTTATGTAATGGCTCGCATGTATTACTAGATGTAGTAATTAATATGCCATCTAAATGGAATGAACATCTGAATTAGACGTGAAACACATCTCTGCTATCGAAGATGTGCCGCCTGAGCCGGTGGGATAGTGTACATGGGTTCGACCGAGTCATGAAGATCAGTAAGCAACATTCTGTTGGCTTTGCCTTTGAATTAGTGCTGCTTCTCTGCGTAAGACTAGTTATTCCATTTGACTGACCCTCGACACCATTTCTGATTGTTCTGCGTTAGTTGCTACAGACGGAAAGCTATCAGATCCTCAATAGAAGCCTACCTGTTTCTGAAGAGACATGTACACATCTCCTAAGTCATCCTGTTTCCCTTCCTGGAATAGTACTAAAAGAGCCCAGCTTGAACAGAAACATGCAACATCAGCTGCCAGTCATCTCAAAATCAAGCATCACAAACCCACCGATAGTCAGTCCTGAGGCTGTTTTCATTACTTACCATGGGATGTATCCCCCTATAACCCCAAGAAGTGAAGACAAATCTCAACACATTAGATCAACTGTCGATTTCTTTCAGTTGTTCTAGGCGCTGGACGGAAGAGTGAACCAGTAATAGGGGCTCATGGATGAGAGGATTCAACGCAGCTACTCTACCTGCATAGTAGAATGGCTGTGCAACTCTTCAAGGCTATTATGTCTACTTTTGGCACTTGGACGCAGCTTTAGTACTCGAAACAAGGTATGTAATCTGGAAAGAATGAATGTAGGTTGATAAAAACGTCATACGACAACTCAAGGGAGTGTCTTACAGAACTGACTTGCTATCTGCTATCTTCGCATATACTCCAGTGATTGCCCCAGATAGTCTTCCAATGTTGAACCCTGCCCAAAATCTAACATATCCGGGCTCTGTTAGCGACGTATTAGAGCAGCGTGTATCTGGCGTCCGAGCCATCAAAGCAAGGGTTTGTCAATACTTTTGTCACTAATTTAGATGGTCCCCTTTGGCACTGTGATGATTTCTTTCACTTCCTTTTTTTATTTTTTTTTTTTTATTTTTTTTCTTTGTCCCAGAATCTGCCAAAGTCCTATTAGTTATCTCTGAAAACAGATATATTCTTTACACATGACTGATTATTAGACCCTATAACCATTATAAGCATCAAACACTAAGATCGAATGCATTAAGCTTATCTCCCTGCCGAGAAGAGATCACTATTTCAATCGATAGAAGAGTTCTTCCCATTTATAATCTCTATATGTTCCTAGACAATATTCAATGGTAAGAATCATATATGTAACGCTTGACTTCATTCTTTTTTTACAGCCATAATTGGGGGTTTAAAATCCCCGTTTCCAAGACTATACTTTGTCAACTCTGCCTTGCAGAGGTAGATAATTACCATTAGTGTCTCCTTTTCCCAACGGTGTCATCCTTTATCTCCATCTTTTGTCCATTATTTTATCTTGACCAATTTCCTCCCGCGGCTTCGCTGTATTATGTCATTGATACCGTTGTGACCAGGTCTCAAATGCTCTTCGTCAACTTGTGACGTATCTGGATGTATATAAGCTAGTTAGTAATGAAATGGTCAGTTGTTACTTGATCCTCCCCGATATGCTCGTGCATGGTCTAGTGAAGTTTACAACAAGACGATGACGATCTCAGCAGTAAGCTCTTCATGGCTCCCCTAATCATTTTTCTAGATCCTCACGAGCTTCGAGAAAAGCTCGTATATACCCAGGGTACTATTTTTGATCACTTCGCTTGTTCCTCTGAAAATTCGTGGAAAGATACCCTGAAAGTGCACCAACCCTACTTTCCATGATAATTTGGCAAGCTGTTAGTGCCTTTAATTAACAGTCGAGCGATTGTATGCCATGATTTCGTAATGGTGAAACCTCTACCGAGCTCTGCGTTCTCAGGCCTATAGCAGAAGGGTGAGTGTTGGTCGGTTTTTATAACAGGCCCTTTTCAAGTGCATGATATCTATGTATCAATTAATATCTCCTTTCGGACGATCCGCCACTCCATAACTCAGCTTCATCCTCACATACCCGGGGTTTGACACCTGATGGTATTTAGTTAAACAGAGAATAGGCCCCCCGCATTAGAATTGGCATGTCACGAGAATAATCCTGATTATTTCACAATCTGTCGCTTTTTCGGCAGTTTCAGAGCCTCTTATAGTCATCCAATATCATCTTGTGATAAAAATACTTCCTGCCATCTAACTCAAATACATTGGAATGCTAATGATAATATACTTCAGTTGCATTCTGGACATCTTTCTGAAGGTAAATTATCTCTCGTGAATATATTCGAAGTGATTGAAGAATGTTACGAAGTTAAAGTCTATCTTTGCGAACTGATCAACAAGCTTAGGGTCAGGGTTTCCAATATAGTGAAATGAGGAAGACGGGGCTGTAGAAATGGATAAAGTTCCTGTTTGCGGCTAATCCAGTTTGAATTAATATATCACAATATGCCTCTTAGTCCTGTTTTCAATGGAAGACTGAATTCAACAAAATATACTGAGGGTCATAAATAAAATCACTTTTCAACTAGTGAACTCATGCCACTAGATAGGTTTATTTTGAATTCTTTAACACCTTTGTGCGGAGGAGAGCCCACTCATTTGGCCAGCTTCTCTAGTTTAGAGGCCGACAGGCAGTCTGTGTAGACTACGATGACGGTGAAAACAAACCCAGAATGCATGAACTAGCGAATGTGTTCTAACAGGCATATATATGTAGTGACAGCAATAAATATAGCGACTATCATGCTGTTATTTTTAGTACTCTTAGTATAGCCACGCATATACAGAGTACTAGGCTATTGGGCTGCGGGCGTTGGAATATGATGTAGATGACAGAGGTCCCTGCATCTATTGCATGCTTGATAGTAGTGCCGCTGCAGCTCTGCAATAAATGCAGGCATAAGTACTCCGTTCAGCATTAGCACTGGGTTATAAGCTACAACCACCCCAATTGGGAATAATGCATCAGACGGATTTGACGGATAAAGGCCTGGCCAGAGCAGTCTATACCGAAAGGGGACTAACGCAAACAGTGGTGCAGGGATCAGCAGCATATTACTCTATCGGGCGAGAAAATACCTGACGTAATCCAGGCCGACCAACGAAAAGCCAGGAAATGAAAATAGAGGGGCGGTATCGGCCACCGGTGACGTACTGGATGTGACTCAAGTCCTGAATTGGGGGGGAAAGTGTAGCAAGTCCTAGCAACGGCCTCAGGAGGGCCGTTCTCCAACCTTAGTCAACGTTATGATTCAGGTTACGCAGCCCTTCAGATATGGTTGCCAGGACACTTGGAGACTGCTAATCGAAATCAACCAATGATAATGGTTCCACGGTCGAAGTGGAAAGGCGATTATCAATCGTTGGCATCTCGACGCGAGCCATTGAAGACGCTATCATCTATCCGAGAAATGCCCCCCTGCCGATGTCGGGTTGAACTAAACCCAAGTGTTCACTAGCAGGGGGTGGTGAACCCTAGACACAAATTCCTTCTGACTGGGATTCGAAAAAGGCTAAAAGCCCTCGGTAGCAGCGATAGGATGGATAAACGAAGATCTACCAGCAAAATGCACTTCCACCTCAGCCACCTGTACCAAGAATGGCACATTCGTTGTCGCTGGCATACTTCTTTCAGTGGCAAATCCACGTAGCCCGTCACCGCCCATGAATAGCGCCCCAAGGCAGCCTGTAGGCAAAGAATGGAGTAGACCTTAATAATGGAAATGACTACAGGACATTGGTTGACCCTGTTGGAGACTGGGGAATGATCCTCACGCTGAGCAATTGGGGCTGCCGGATGCGCAGTTCACGGTCCAGGTTCCCCACAAGAGGGAAGCGTGAGCCAGTTCCAGCAGGCGAAAAAAGAGGGTGAAAATTTCGTCGTTGCCGCAGAAAAAAGAGCAGAAGGGAGGGACCGGCCGAGGAGTCTCCAGTTGCATTGCCCGCGAATCATCATTGCGCTGACCGCCCGGCTTTTTTTAATCTCCGCCCACTTTTCTCTTTCTCCTGGCAACCTATGACTCTTCCCTGCCTCCCTCAACAACGTCTCTTCATTTAAATCCATCTGTGACTCATTCGCTGGCCTCGCTTGTTAGTCTTCTTCCTATATTTATCTCGCTTTGCTCTCATTCAATGCTGGTTGCTCAATACTGACCATCAACCTTACTAGAGCCATCTGCCGTCTTAACTATATACTACCGATCTATCTGCGTGCTACCCCACCATCAATTCATTCACAATGTGCCCCGGTGCAGACCACGAGCCCAATGGGCAGGCCAACGCTGCCAATGGCCGCAACGGTATGTTTCTAGCTTTTAAACAGATGAACTGCAAGTGCCTATACTAATCAATACCCTTCAGGTGAACACCCCGGCTTCACTGCCGTCGAGACTCGCCAGAACCCCCACCCCTCCGTCTCTCGGAACCCCTATGGCCACAACGTCGGTGTCACCGACTTCCTGAGCAACGTCTCTCGCTTCCAGATCATCGAGAGTACCCTGCGTGAGGGTGAGCAGTTCGCCAACGCTTTCTTCGACACCGAGAAGAAGATTGAAATCGCCAAGGCCCTCGATGAGTTCGGTGTTGACTACGTGAGTCATACCCCGGTGGATCTTCACAATGCCGGAGAGAGCGTGCACTGACCACCACTTTAGATTGAGCTCACCAGCCCTTGCGCTTCCGAGCAGTCGAGAAAGGACTGTGAGGCCATTTGCAAGCTTGGCCTGAAGGCTAAGGTATGTTACACTTGTCTACCATGTAGCGTGCGTCATCCGGCTAATGTTCGATTCAGATCCTGACCCACATCCGTTGCCACATGGACGATGCTCGCATTGCCGTCGAGACCGGTGTTGATGGAGTGTAAGTGCTGATTGTCCTGCATATTCCATGTTCGACTGCTAACAATTTCGGACAGTGATGTTGTTATTGGAACCTCCTCTTACCTCCGTGAGCACTCCCACGGCAAGGACATGACCTACATCAAGAACACCGCCATCGAAGTCATCGAATTCGTCAAGTCCAAGGGTATTGAGATCCGTTTCTCCAGTGAGGACTCTTTCCGCTCTGATCTTGTCGATCTCCTGTCCATCTACTCGGCCGTCGACAAGGTCGGTGTTAACCGTGTCGGTATCGCCGATACCGTCGGCTGCGCTTCCCCCCGTCAGGTCTACGAGCTTGTCCGTGTCCTGAGAGGTGTTGTCAGCTGTGACATCGAGACCCACTTCCACAACGACACTGGTTGTGCTATTGCCAACGCTTACTGTGCCCTGGAGGCTGGTGCCACTCACATCGATACCTCCGTCCTTGGTATCGGTGAGCGTAACGGTATCACTCCCCTCGGTGGTCTCATGGCCCGCATGATGGTTGCCGACCCCGAGTACGTCAAGGGCAAGTACAGGCTGGAGAAGCTCAAGGACATCGAGGACCTCGTTGCCGAGGCCGTTGAGGTCAACATCCCCTTCAACAACTACATCACCGGTTTCTGCGCTTTCACCCACAAGGCCGGTATCCACGCCAAGGCCATCCTCAACAACCCCAGCACCTACGAGATCATCAACCCCGCCGACTTCGGCATGTCTCGTTATGTCCACTTCGCTTCTCGTCTGACCGGCTGGAACGCTATCAAGTCTCGTGCCCAGCAGCTCAAGATTGAGATGACCGATGACCAGTACAAGGAGTGCACGGCCAAGATCAAGGCTCTGGCCGATATCCGCCCCATTGCTGTCGATGATGCCGACAGTATCATCCGTGCCTACTACCGCAACCTCAAGCTGGGCGAGAACAAGCCCCTCCTGGACCTCACGGCCGACGAGCAGGCTCAGTTCGCTGCCAAGGAGAAGGAGCTTGCCGCTCAGGCTTCTGCCTAAGTATGGGATCGAAAGTGATCTCCGACGTTGGCTTTTCTTCTAATCATGCATTTATTCCGACTGGGATAGACGTCTATATCCTTATTAGAGCTTCGATGTTTTCTATTTCCTTACTCTTTTAGCGGCTCCCTTGGCGGAGGACGTTCTTGTTTTGCGTTTGCTGGTTTCATGAATGGATGTTTATGTGTTCTCAGGATGGTTTCTTTGATTTCCACGGGGTTTTCAAAAGTTGTTCCTTGTCTCTGATGGAAAAAAGGGAGGGGGGCCGGTGTTAGGACAGCCCTTGGTCCTCGCGTGGGACCGTGTACATACGCAGAATTTCGATGCCATAGCATCTATCCTACAATATACAGGATATACCAAAGTTAAAAGTGTGGCTGCAATATATCTAGTAAGATTAATTGGAATTGATTGGTGTAACAGAAGCAAGGGGGTGATGTGAGTTCATGTGGAGTGTCAAATCTAGTACTAGACTAGATTGTCATGAGGAGAAGCGCATGCGGGAACCGAGGCAGTTTCCCGACTGCCCGTCCGCGGCCAGTCAGTCGTTCTTATCGCCCCCGGCTCCGGTTTCCTGCATCATCCGACCCATCGACCTTCCTTCACTTCCCCAGTCTTTCTCTTCTCCCTCAGTCTGGAGGTCGTCGTGCCCTTACCCCGACCAGGCTTTATTTCTATTGCCTACAACTATGGCATCTTCTTTACTTCCCGTCGCCCTGCAGAATAAACTGCTGGGCTACAGCAGGGCCCCCAGCACCCAACTGGCGGCGGCACATCTGGACTTGTGAGTGGCCGAGCAGCTTTACATTATCCCCGCGTAACGGCGGACGATCGCTCGCTCGTCTGACGTTTGTTTTCCTGGAACTATGTGCTAATCTGTTAATCACCGGGCGATTAGTCTTCGAAATATCGTTTTTGTCCTCTTTATCCTTCGCTACGTTCGCAAGACATTCTATTCATTGCGCGGTTATGGCATCTTCGGCAGCATCCGTAATGCCTACGCCGCCGTCCGTCTCTTCTTCTATTCCGTCTTTCTGCGATTCCCCGGCGTCCGCGGCCAGGTTGATAAGCAGGTTTCCACCGCTATTGAGAATCTCGAATCGAAACTCGTCGCGTCTGGGCCTGGTGTTAATCGGTATCTGAATCTTCCCAAGGAAGGATGGACCGCGGAACAGGTTCGCGCTGAGCTCGATAAGCTGGCGAATATGGAACATACACGCTGGGAAGATGGCCGTGTCAGTGGTGCTGTCTATCACGGTGGCCAGGACCTGTTGAAGCTGCAGGCAGAAGCGTTCGGACAGTTTGGTGTTGCAAACCCCATCCATCCTGATGTGTTTCCTGGTGTTCGGAAGATGGAAGCCGAAGTCGTAGCTATGGTAATGACTTCCCGGGAAATTCACGAGTATGTGGCTTACTTGGATTAGGTTCTGGCGCTGTTCAATGCGCCGTCCGATGGCGCGGGTGTCACTACAAGTGGCGGTACGGAGTCGATCATCATGGCATGCTTGGGTGCGCGCCAGAAGGCTTTCCTCGAGCGTGGCGTAAAGGAACCGGAAATGTGGGTGGCCACTCCTATACATACCCTGCTTATGTACTGACACGCCGGTAGGATCATTCCCGATACTGCTCATGCTGCCTTCATCAAAGCCTGCAACTACTTCAAGATCAAGCTCCATCGTGTTCCCTGCCCGGCTCCCGAGTACAAGGTGGACATTCCTTCCGTGCGTCGCCTGATTAACTCGAACACTGTCTTGATTGTTGGCTCGGCACCCAACTTCCCTCACGGAATTGTTGACGACATCCCAGCTCTGTCTCGCCTCGCGACGTCCTACAAGATCCCTCTGCATGTTGACTGCTGCCTTGGTTCTTTTGTTGTTGCCTTCCTGAAGAAGGCCGGCTTTGCGTCGCCCTATGAAGAGGAAGGTGGGTTCGATTTCCGCCTTCCCGGAGTGACTAGCATCAGTGTGGACACGCACAAGTATGGATTTGCACCCAAGGGTAACTCGGTGCTCTTGTATCGCAACAAGGCCTACCGCAGCTACCAATACTTCATCTACCCAGACTGGTCCGGTGGTGTTTATGCCTCCCCATCTGTGGCGGGTTCCCGTCCTGGTGCCCTGATTGCCGGATGTTGGGCCAGTTTGATGAGTGTTGGCGAGTCTGGCTACATCAAGAGCTGCTTGGACATCATGGGCGCCGCCAAGAAGTTCGAATCCTCCATCAAAGAACACTCAGTTCTGTCGAAGAGCTTGGACATCGTTGGAAAGCCCATGGTCAGCGTTGTTGCGTTCTACAGCAAGAATGACGCCGTTGATATTTACGATATTGCGGACAGCCTTTCTGCTAAGGGCTGGCATCTCAATGCGCTTCAATCGCCCCCGGCGATCCATGTCGCGTTCACCGTCCCCACGGCCGCTGCTGTGGATGCACTTACCACCGACCTGGTCGTGGCTGTGGAGGCGGAGTTGGCCAAGGCGGAAGAGAGGAAGCAGCAAGGCAAGGCATACGTTGTTAAGCGTGGAGACACTGCAGCTTTGTACGGTGTGGCCGGCAGCATGCCGGACAAGAGTATTGTCAGCCGCCTGGCCGAGGGCTTCCTGGATACCCTGTACAAAGCTTAGATTGTTCAAAAGGCCCGCACTGTCCATATGGGTTGAAAAGCGTATAAGTCTAGGAATTGCAAATAGCGGACAATTGGTGTTATGGTGCATAGGTTGGGTATTGCTTCGTCTGAAGAATTATTGTTATAAAACAGACGTTAAGACTTGAACTTTTAGGGTGATGTAGATCCCATTCCATATGACAATATGTGTAGTATAGTACAGTGCAAAATCGTTGCGCAAGATGAACCCGGACTCAGACACACGATCTGATCAAATAAAAGCCGCTGGATGCATGCAATAGTTCACTTCCCTTCACCTCCACCTCTAAGTGGGAATTTCACCCACTTGCTCAATCCCATATAGTACACATCACTTTCCACCCACATGAGCAGGCATATCCAACAAATTCGACAATAAAATATGAAATCCCAGACTCCAATCGCATACCAATCAATCAAACGAACCATTCCGCAAAAAAGCCGAATTGAAAACACCAACAGTCCATCTCATTCCCTAGAGATGGATATCACTCAAGCCAATCTATTCTCCTCAAACTCCACCCCCGAGGTCTTCTCAACATAGTATCCCGGATCGGGCTTGCGCTCGAGATGCACCTCTTGCTTCGTGAGTCGACGGTCGACTTCCTGCACCTGCACCAATTCCTTGACTTTCATGATTTGACCCGCCACGGACGGCGACACGGGGTGGAAGACGGTAGCCATGCGCTTCTTCAGGCCGAGGGCTTTTAGGACGTCGTTGGTGCGGCGTGGAAGACCGATTGCTGAGCGCATGAGCGTGACGCGGAAGTAGCTGCTCATTTTGGCGGTTGGCGGATTTGTTTGTTTGTTTGGTTCGGAGGTACTTGGTAGGAAGGTTTCGGAGAATCGTAACGTAGACGGTCAATGACCCAGCTGGTTTGGAGGATGTGGAGTTGTTCTCTGTCCTTGCGAATGCTGCTCGCTGGGATGCTTTTGCTGTTGATTCCGCAAATTTCCCGATGGCGGTAGCGTAGCTGGGCGGGGAGTCACGTGGTGGATGTGTTCTGCCGGTTGGCGGGTTGGCGGGCGCGGGAAATGCGGGTGGCATTTACTACTTAGTATGCTTGCTATGCTACCTAATTGCTGTGTATCTTTGTAACGATTGTCATTTTGGAACATTCTTTGGCTCGGTGAGCCATTGGTGAGTTTGTCTCTTGTTGTCATGCTGGGAGGTTATCATGCTAATGGTCCGAATGGTATGCAGATATACCCCGGAGCGCTGCGCGTTTAGGAGGGGATAATTGCTGCTAGCTTATGGTCTAGCTGTTACTATAGCTAACCACCATCGGTCGGTTGTTTGGACTATACTTGTTGGTGGCGTGATAATACCTGGTCGGCTTTGTATACATACTTGCGGTGATACGGACTCGTTGAACGACTATACCGTGAACTTCGAGACTGCGACAGCTACAAACCATGGCGCGAGACGACAACGGAACGGTGGCCATGCCCCGTCTAGAAGACATCCTCCGCCACCCCGAAGACCTCGACAAGATCATGGGTCTGAAAGCCGAGTACTCGCGCAAGAAAGCGGCCGTTGATTCTCAGCTACGAGAAGGTCTGCGCGACCAACTCGAGACCGTGCAGCGCAGCATCAACGCCCTCACAGAAGGCCAGCGACAGGTGTCCAAGACGAAAGACGAGCTACAAGGAATCGACAAGCTATGCGCGGAGTCGCAAACAAGCGTGGAGGATTTCTCGCAGATCGACAAGCTGGCCAAGGTGCAGAGAAATTTCGAGGCCACGTTGACGATGAAGAAGGGGCTGGAGGAGTTCAGTGAGAATCTGGCAGTGGTTGAGGATCTTCTGCGCGAAGATGATGAGGATCTGGAGAATCAGCCCAATTTGCTAAGGGCTCATATGCAGATTTCGAAGCTGCGCGATTTCAGAGACGAGGCGATGGATCAGATACGCAAGGCGCAAGATCCGAGTAGTGAGGAGACCCTGGCGGATTACTTCCAGGGGCTGGATGGGGTGGTCGATTGGTTTGATGATCACCTTGGTACGGCGTGCATGAACTTGATCCCGTTAGTGCAATCAGATAACCCTGGGATGGTGGTCCGGCTGGCGGTTGTGGTCATGAACGAGGAGAAGAATGATCAGACAGTGCGGGCGTTGCAGGAGGCACAGAAGGATCACCAGGACCTGGCAGACCGGTTTAAGTCGATGAATGTAGGACCGAAGACGGTTCGAGGATACAAGGAGAAGTTCCTTCAGGCCATCGAGTTCTACGCGCAGAACCAGTTCGAAGCAACCAAGGAGGACTTCCTGGCCGAGCCGGACAACCTCGACAAGAACTTCCGCTGGTTCTTCAACGACCTCTACACCGTGCAGCAAGGCATGCAGCCGCTGATGCCAAAGAAATGGAAGATCTACAAGACCTACACGGAGATCTACCACCGCATGATGCACGACTTCTTCATCGGGCTGATCAACGACCCCGAACTACCCGCCGACAACCTCCTCGCCATCATCCACTGGACGGAGAAATACTACAAGAAGATGAACAAGCTCGGCTGGAAACAAGCCGACCTCAAGCCCAACATCCTGGACGACCGCGAACCCGAACTCATCCGCCAATGGCAAAACATCATCATCCGCGCCGTGGAAGACTGGACCAACCGCATCACCGAAACCGACCGCAAGGGACTCGTCGAACGCATCCCCGACTCCCTCGACACCAACCCAGAAGGCTGCTTCCGCACCAAAACCCTCCCAGACATGTGGCGCATGCTACACGAACAAATCATGGCCTCGGGCGCCTCCTCCCGCACCGACGTCGTCGAGGGCATTATCGACGCCATGTTTCGCGTCCTCAAAGCCCGCCAAGTGGCCTGGCAAACCCTCATCGACGAAGAATGCGCCAAATACAAAGCCCCCGGCGGCGACCTCCTCGACGGCCTCCAACTCCTCCAGGACTGGCTCGTCGCCGTCGCCAACGACCAAATCGCCTGCATCGACGACAACGAAGAAACCGGCCAACTGGGCTACCTCAGCCGCTTCAAACGCGACTTCGAAAACATCGTCGACCCCAAGTACATGGCCTCCCGAGCCATCCCGGAACTCGACGCCCTGCGCGACGGCTACGTCGATCTCAGCACCCACTGCCTCACCCAGTTCGTCGAACTCATCTTCGCCGTCGACTTCCGCACCACTATCCCCGAATTCTTCACCCAGAAATGGTACGGCGATTTCGCTGTCAAACGGATCACTTCGACCTTCGAAGACTACATGGCCGATTACTCCCCCGTCCTGCACCCCTCTCTTACGGATATCCTGGTCGAGGAACTCTCCGACGAGCTCCTCGTCAAGTACCTCTCGTCTGTGCGCAACAAGGGCGTCAAGTTCCGCCATAATACCGATCCGTACACGGATAAATTCAAGGATGATGTCCTTACGGTGTTTGCTTTCTTCCAGAATTATCCGGATTCGTTTGCCGGTACGATTAAGATGAAGTGGCGGTTGGTGGATTGGTTGGTTAGATTGTTGGAGTCGGAGAAGGGACCTGCTCTCGTCGCTGTGTATGAGAACTTTAAGACCGAGTATTGGGATTTGCAACTCTCGTGGGTTGAGGCTGTGCTGAGGACGAGGGACGATTTCGAGCGCAGTATGATTAGTGCTGTTAAGGCCAAGGCGGCCGAGTTGTCTGTTGAGAGGGGGATGGAGACGTTGATGAGTAAGATCAGGTAGTTGGGGTTATTGGTCTGGTGGTTGAGAGTTGTGTCTTTCAGCGTGGTGTTTGGCGTTTCATCTACTTTTATTACTTTTTACACATCATTCTGGTTGTAGACTATGTATGTATATGCTGCTGCTGTTGCTGTCTGCTTTTAGCCGAACATGATATTCAAGGTATCACGAACCGAACAGCAGACTCTTCTCCGCTACGACGCGATACTTCTCCCCTAGTCGCGCATTCATGCCCTCGTCCTTACCATTCAGATCAGGCACGAGTTTCTTCGCCCCCATCTCGCAGATACATACCGACTCGATAGGGAAATCCCTTGCCCAGACGAAGGGCGTGCCTTTCCGTTTGGAAAGACCACTCTCACCCTCTGAGCCTGACCCTGACCCAGAGCCCTCATTCTCAATGGCCCCCATACTAGGACCAGTCACAGTCCCAGTACTCTCCAAACCCTCCCCAGGCGGGTTATAATCACGATACCTAGCAAGAATCTCCCTCGCATCGAACGTATACTGCCTCTTCCTCTTATCACCCCTGCCATCACCACCTCTACCTCCTCTCCCACCATGATCACCACCTTTCCCTTTCGCATAGATAGTATTCACAATCGTAGCATGCAGCAACAACGGCCGTACCTTGGGCTTAGACCCGACAGGTACAGGCGCCATCTCCGCACTATCCCCAGCAGTCAAATCCACCTGCCCCTGCTGCTCCTCACCACCACCACCTACATCCACCGCCACCTCCGCAGGCTTCTCCGCAGGCTTATCCCCCACCAAAAACCCCTCCTCGAGAAATCTATCCCTCAACTTCACACAAAACGGATACAGACGGTTCGTGGGGTCCACGGGCGCGGCATGCAGAACGGTCGCTGCTTTTGCGCGGGGAATGGCGTGTAGGGATTCGAGGGATATGAGGAATGGAGAGGCGGGTGGGGTTGGGTCTGATGGTAGTGTTTGTGGTGAGGAGGATTGGGTCTCGCGAAGCATGGCTTCTAGGTCGAGGGAGTGCAGGAAGCGGATTGCTTGGGAGAGACGGTCTGGGGTGGGGAGGCTCATTACGCCGAGGGTGAGGTGGAGGGTGCCGACTGGGCGGTGGGCGGAAGGGGGGATGAGTGGTTGGGGTTGACGTGCATGTTGGTGGTGTTCATGTCCATGTTCATGTTGGTGTTGAGGTTGGAGAGTTGGGACCGAGGCTTTAAATGTTGCGAGGGAGGATTCGAGTTGGGGGAGGGAGGTGGCGTTGATGAGGGGGAGGCAGAGGAAGTGGGTGAGTGGGGGGCGTTTTTCCTTTCTTTGATTGGGATGTGGTCGTGGGTTGGACATATTTTTGTGGTGGTTGTGGTTGTGATGGTGGTAGAGTCGTGGGAGGGAGAGTGAAAGATTGAGCTGCAGATGGAGCTGATGTCGGGGTTGGAATTGCTGTAGTAGTATTGTATGGGTTGCGATGCAGGGTCTACGTGACCTGCAGGGGCGCATTGAGGAGAAATACTCAAAGATAAGTCCGAATGACTCACATAAAATGGAGGAGATAGTAAGCAATGGAGAGAGTGGATGTAAGAAGTAAGAAGGAATCTTGATGATGATGAAGCTGACAGACTAAAAGGTATAGCTCTCTCCACAGCCAATGACAGCCCGCTCCGCTCCGCACTCGATGATGTGATGCCATCACTTCTTCCTCTCTTGTTCTTGTTCTTCTTCTTCTTCTTCTTCCTCTTTTCCCTTTCTTCTCCCACCACCACCACAACTTCAATCAGTCCAGCACAATGAATCCAACCATGTACTCCCGTCTCCCCCGAGCAATTCTCTCCCCGGCCGCTGCAACTGTCGCCCGTCCCTCCCTCCGCGTCGGTGCCCGCTTCGCAACAGCAACACCATTCCAGCTCCAACCTCAACCCCAACCCCAGCTCCCCCGTCGATGCTTCCACGCCACCTCAGCTCCCCGTAAAGGCATCTTCCCCGATTCTGCAGACCCTCCAGCTCCGCACCCTGAATCCAGCAATGTCGCCGGCGCAGCCACCCATGTCACCGAGCCTTCCCCGTTGACGGACGCGCAGTACCACGACCACGCGGAACACTACTTGGATGTGCTGCAATATGAGATCGAGAAGGTCCAGGAGGAGGGATCGGATATCGAGGCTGAGTACAGTGTTCGTCCTTCCTCAGTTCCCATGATACCCCCGAGTGACGTTACCGAAGAGAAGAAAACATTTCAACTGACAATGATGGGTGACGAATTACAGGCCGGCGTCATGAACATCAGCGTCCCCGGGGTAGGCACCTACGTGCTGAACAAGCAGCCCCCCAACAAGCAGATTTGGTTGAGCTCGCCGATTTCCGGTCCCAAGCGGTACGATTGGGTGGTGGAGGGTGATCAAATGCATGAGAAGCAGGAGTCCAGGCCGTTTATTAATGGGCAGTGGATCTACCTCCGCGATGGGTCGAATCTCACCGATTTGTTGAACCATGAGTTGACTCTCAACTTGCCGAAGGATGTGTACAGTGAGGTTCTGGAGTAGGCTGCTGCTGCTGCTGCTGCTTCTTCCTTTCTCCGCACCGGGAGGTGGTTGGCTTTATGTCTACGGGCGGGCGGTTGAGAGACAGTGTAGGATATGGATTGATGTGTGTGAGTGACTGCTAGTTATCTAGTGTTGTAGTGCCTGGTAGTAGATAATACAGTTCGGCGCGGTACTCGTTGCGTAGAGTACTTGTGCGCAGATAACATCGTATATATCGAAGTGGTATCTTAATCCATACTTCCATCGTTGACTCATTCAACCTGCGCATCTATCGCAGGTATAGACATCTTGCGTCGCATGCGCCCGTGTTATACCGGCGCGGCATCGGCTCTGCGCCTGCGCTCGCCCTCGAGCGCAGCAAGCTGCATATCGTATGTCGATTGGCTGCTGCTGCTGCTGCTGCTGCTGAAGCCATGACATCACCCACCGATATCACCATCGAGAGACGCCCTCGTATTCGACACACTCATCTCGCAGTGAACACTTTGTCGCAAAGCACACTCGTCGTTTGTTCGAGGTATCGGAAAGCAATCGTCCGCGAGCAATCCAATCCAATCCAACCCAATGTAGAGAATCCCAATACCAAATCAACTTAATCGGCTTAACCCTAAGCGATAACTCCCAACATTTAAGCCTGAACAGCAACCGCCGCCGACCCGTTCTTATCATCACCGTCCTTGGGAAGATCGGCCTAGACGCAAACCCCGCATCATCAGCATAACAGTTCCCAATTATACATAGCGAATTCTCAAGAAACAAGACGGAAAGGGGAAAGAAAGAAAGAGGGGGAAATTACCGCATCAAAAATCACCCTAATCATCAAACTACAACTGGGACAAACACCAATATCCTCGCCGTCACGGAGATCATCGATGGCGATTTCGAAGCGGTCGCCACAGGGACACGGGTAGTGGTAGATCTGGAGAACCGGGTCGAAGGTCATGTCTTCAATTTCGATCTCGTCGTAGATGGAGATGGAGTCGTCGGCCATTTCTTTCTTATCCCTTTTATTTTATGGGGTTTTGCTTGGTTTCTTGGGGGAAATAGAAATAGAAAGTCGGGGTGGTTCCTGAGTATAAGAATTAAAGTGGGCTACTATCGTTATCAGTGACTGGATGGCAAAAAAGAAAACTTTTGGCGGGAGGGGTCAGGTGATTGCGGGGTTGGTGATTGGTTCGTTATTTAGCTGTATACCGAGTAGTAGTACCAGTTAAGGTATAAGGGTAATGTTATTATGTTTTTATTGGCGTATGTTCGTGTCAGGGTATCTATCATAAATCAAGTCTATACATGCAATCGCTCAATCTCCATCCTCACATCCTCTACCTCCTGTATCAACGACCCATACTGTTGCGCAAGCTCCTTCATCGGTCCGCGCACGGCTCCATCAATATTATTTTCGTAGACCTTCAACTCCTCCAAAGCCGTAGCACGTCGCTCCTCTAGCCGTTCCCTCGTATTCTGGAGGTGCTGATAATACCGTTGCAGCGCATCCACCACCTCCGGTGTATGTATCGTCGCGAGTATATCCAGTTTCGTAAGACTGCGGTCATATCATATTAGCCCCTGTTCTCCCACCTCATTCCAATGTAGACATACTTAAGCTTCCCCTCTATTCCCTGCGCCACCGCCAGCAAATGATCCGCCTTCGCCTTCGCCGCCCGAGCCATCGCCCCATGTTTCGCTCTCTCTAAGAGCATCACCGTGCGCTCCAGCACGGCCGCCCGTGTCGCGAGCACCTCCGCCGCCGTCGCAGCCATCCGGGTCCGAGCCGCCGGAATTTCCGTCAACTGTATTTTACGCAAAGCGCGAATCCGGTCCTCGAGCTGTGAGGCGAGCGGCACCTGCGCGACGGACCTAAGCATAGCCTGCCGATTGCGTGCGCGGGTTGTTCGGGGCGGTTCATTGGGTGTTGATGTAGATCCGGGGCCTGCGGAGTCGGATGATCCTGCGTTGGCTATTGTGCGGAGGTCGTTGAGTGTTGTGGAGAGGACATTAGATAGCGGAGTGGCTAGGAGAGGGAGGTTGGAGTAGAATTCGTCGATGTCGGGCGCGAGGAGTAATTGCGCGTCTGTTGCTGCATCGTTGGGGTCGTCGTCAAGCTGAAGTAACTCGGGGGAGGATTCGAGGTAGAGGGTTATGATGGCGATGGGGTCTCGGCACTTGAATGAAACAATTGTTAGCCTGATTCATCTCCCTTGAGGGGGTTGGTGTTGCTAACATCGTCGGGTACTCCGCTGTCTGGGTCGAATGCCAGCCGTCGCAATGCTTGCTTCTTGATTTGCTTTTTCGCGTCTCGTATCCGGCAGGCTTTTACTTCCTATAGGGTATTCCAGGGTCAGAGAACCATTCAGAAGTGGATAGCGCGACCTGGTGTTGCGATCATGAGGTGAGACGCACTTCTACAACAGCCTGTCGAGCGGGTTGCGCATCCTGGGCGCGAGTGGAGCCATCGGGGTTCGAGAGAGTCGTCGTCAGGTGGGTATAAAGTCTCTTAAATTGAGGGTTGTTGTCAAGAATGACCGGATCGCATGGCGGGATCATGTTTTATGGCAGGGGCTGCGCGTAAAGCTGTCGCAGGTGGAAGTGCATCATCTACCAACAGGCGGCGAGCAATCGGGCGGCCACCGCCTCATCCCCGTGACCTGGCGATCTACAGTCCATAACATGTCGATAGAGCATGGTCTACACTCTACAAGAACCAGAATGAATAATTTTCATATCATAATACAAAGCTGAATTTTCGCTTCCGTTTTCACATTCCTTTCGTAATCATACACGCACCTAGCCTTTCCAGCATGCTTCTCTCCGCATCCGACCTCACCCTCGTTGCTGATGAACTCGACGTCCCTCAGCTCTCATAGGAGATCCACGCAACCTCATCAAAGGGATCATCCGGTTGCGCTGCTGGTCGTCAAACATCCTCCAAATCTCCCCCAAATAGCACCCTATGTACAAGTGCACGGCTCAACACCGATCGCACTGTCCTCCAACATGGAAAATAAAAAAAGAAAATGAGATGAAAACACAATCGCTAGGAACAGAAGTAGAGTGATAGAAGATAAACAAAGCTCATTAGTGGGTGGAAGAAAAAGACCATGGCGTAACACGCAGTGGGAATTAACTACTGAAGTCATGAGGCACAGGCCCAGCAAACAGAAGAACAACATAGCTTGCCAGAGGCAGCAATCATTTACTCCTCCTCGCTCTCCTCCGAATCATCTTCAGAGTCGTCGCTGCTCTCGTTGGCTTCGACCGAGGGCATAGGGTCTGGAGAACGGCCTCCGCCACCACCTTGGAACCGAGACAAGTTGCTTTCGAGCATGTTGATCTGAGCTTCTTGCTCGTACTTGCTCATGGGCTTGTTCTTCTTCGGCTTCGGGGCGGCCGCGTTCGCCGCTGCCGCAGAGGCAGGATCCTCCTCTACCACATGCGGCGCGTTCTTCTTGACAAACCGAAGTAGCATAAGGAGAACGTCGTTAGGAAGCTCATCAATGTCGAGCTCGATTTCAGCCTCTTGGGTACCCTGTAGAACGTGTTAGGCCTCGCATAGAAAGTAAGATCACATTAAGCAAATAACTTACCTTGAGGGCAGGGACATTAGTCTGGATGATCTTGAGCGCCTCCTGCATCTTCTTGTCAGGAAGGCTACTGATCCCGTTGGAAATGATCTGCTTCTCGTGGTAGGTGACCCAGTGTTGTTTCTCCGGTTTGGCTGAAACCTTGGTGGTGCTCTTCTTGCTCTCCTTCTTAGCGAGCCCCATAGTGCTAGGCTTCTTACTCTCCTTCTTCGACGGCTTGGTCTTTCCGAGCTTTTTGCTTCCCGGCGGGGTCTTCTTTTTCTTCGTAATAGCTTCGATCTGGCGGGTCATCTCTTCCATCTGCTTCTGCAGCAGGCTGAGCTTCTCAGCATCGTAGTCGCTCTCTTCGGCGTCCTCCTCACTCTCTTCTTCGGAAGACTCTGCGCTGTGATGCTCAACATGCGGCTCATGCTGCTCCAGATAACGTGTCTTCTGAGCCCACTTCTTGTTGAATTCTTCCTCGAGCCGCTGGCCCGCCATGTAGGTCGGGTCGCCCGGGATGTTGAACTTAAAACAGTTCTTCAAGATAAGGCGCATATCTAGCTCGAACTCCTTGGCATTCTCATACTGGCCGGCCCTGAGTTTGCTCTGCACAGTAGAGAAATCCATGGGCTTCTTAATGATACTGTGATACGTAGGAATGTTGAGCGCAACAGGATCAACGGGGTGGTAGAAAGGCATCGCGTAGGTGTAGTGCTTCGGCTTGTGCAGCTCGTCCAGCACCTCCTGGCAGAATCTCAGCTCCCACTGGTACTTCTTCTTCTTCGGCTTCGTGGAGTACGGGAGATCGCGCTTCGGAGGATGGATAGAACGCTTCGGACGCCCGTCAGCATTAGCAGAATCGCGGCGGATCAAAGGAAGGCCTTCCGGACCCAAAGCAAACGTCGTCGCCTGGGGAGAAGCACCCGTGGCGCGTGCCGTGCTAGGACTGGGAGCGGGGCGGTGATCTCGACGGACTGTTGTCGAGGGCTTAGCAACAGACTTCTTCGGCTTCTTCTCCTCCACCTCATCGGCTCGTGGTAGATTGGCCATCTGCTTATCGAAGGTGATCTTGAGCTTCTGCCCCTCTTGGGCGACAAGGTGGTCGGGACCGTTGAATGTCAGCGCATTCTGCACCATAAGGTTGAAATCATCAATAACGGCCTGTGCAGTCCGATAATTGTTGTTTTTCAACTTCTTCTCAATGGTTCCAAGGTCCATGGGCCGTTTAATAAATTGCGGGTAATGGGGGACATTCAACTTGATGGGATCCACGGGCTCTCTGTAGAAGCGGGAATCGTGCATCCGCTTCAAGCTCTGGATGGACTTGGAGAGGAACTTGTGCTGAACCTTAGTCATGGTTGCTTCTCCATTTGTAGCCCGTTCCGAGCGCGCCTCGCTAGGTGTAGGCAAATCAGGCACCTTGAACTCGGCTGACGCCGCACCTTCCCCTCCGATCTTGGTACGCTTGGCGGCAGGCTCGTCGCTAGGATCACGCTCGCGCTCCCTCGAAACCTTGGTCGGGGAGGCTGGAACATCCGGCGCGTCACGCATCTCTTGATCCACGCTCTGCAGTGGCGGCACCGACGGCGCCGTACTAGCAGCGTCGGTCTGCATTGCGCTCTCAGGCTTCGCGTTCGAAGGATGGTGGGGCAGCTCGGTTTTCACAGCGGCAGAATCTTGTGATGGCTGGGCAGTGCTCTCCACTTTGGCGTCGGACGGCGCATCAGTTGATGGCTTTGATGCATCCTGAAGCGCCTGTGTATCTTTAGACTCGGCGCCACCCGCACCGTCGCCACTTGCCTGTGCAGCCGCAGACGTCTTTTCACTAGCGGTTTCCTTCTTCTCCCCAGTCGCAGCGGAATCCACATTTGAAGGTTTGGCTTCTTCGGACGCGACGGCTGGTTGTGCGGAAGTATCTGCGGTCGGCAAGGATGGACTCTTGGGCGGAGAGGCGGTCGCGGCTACGCCGTTTGTGTTGGAGGTAGACTCAGCAGTCGATCCGTTTGCCTTGGCAGGCTTGGTCTCCTCTGTCGGCTTCTCTGCACCGTTGACGGGCGCGTCTGATTTGGCGTTGGCTACAGCATCTTGGACTCTGCGAGGACATTAGTAAACAGACATCGTAGACACAGAACGCGAAAATAACGGAGCATACCCTGTGCGACCAGTATCAGCAGGTGAAACTCCATTGGGCGACGGCGGCAATTGAGGCTTCTCCTCTTTGATCGCAGAGGGAGCCTCGGGAGGCGGCGTCGCCATTTGAGGTCGCTGAATTTTCGATTATGTCCTCCGACGGGACCGGGGGTACAAAAGAATCTAACAGGCAGCGATTCTGGTCGCAGGAGCTGGTCACTGGAATCGGAAAGTTTAGGGAGCGGCAGTAACACAAATCAACTGAATAGGTACTCTCTCTGCGCTAACACAGACTAATGTATGGATTTTCGGTAATCGGCGAGCGACAACAGCTGATTAGATGACAGAAGACACACAAGGGCAGACGGGTGTCTTGCGCGGGCCACAGATGGTATGCGACGCCACGGAAGTTGCAAGAGATACAGGAAAGGATGGAAGATTAGCGCGGGCCGGAGGGGGGTGGAGAATGCGACAGGAAGGAGGAATATTTATATTGCCAAGAGGGCGGCGGGCGGAAGATAGCCTGCAGTCACGTGGTGCGGCAAGTACCGGTGACTAAGCGGGAGGCAAAAGGGTCGCCAGACCGAAGATGGAAACAGACGGAATTCAATGAAAAGAAAGGGACTAGGGGGAAAGTTGCAGGTGAGAGAAGACGAGATAAGGAGAATGTCAGTTGGAGCTCAAATGTTCGTCAATCCACAATCTGCACGTGCCAAGCCGCGATTGCTGCCTGAGGCCAGAACCAGGTGTTGATGCCTGGAAGTAAGAACTGAAAGGGGGGCTGTGGGAGAAGCGATGAGGAAGGTACAGTGAAGTAAAGTCCGTGTTGTCGGCAACGCGATGGAGTCGTTGCTAATAATATTAGAAGAAAAAAAAAGGGGAAAGGGGCGGGCCAAAAATAAAAAATGGAACCCAAATAAGCAGCTGCAGTAGCTGTGGCTGGGATCGAGCAAGCGCGCGACGCGAATGACGCGTGAATAGCGTGTTTATGAAGGAAGGAGAGATGGAGCGCAGTCCAGGGGCAGCCGAGGACACAAAGGGCGGTCGGGGGGCGGGCGTGAATGGCAGGGTAATAAGGAAAGCGTGACCGGCGCGCAGCAGCTCTCAGCTCAGCTCCAGAAACAGAGACTGAGAAAGTCGGAGGGGGTGCTAGAATCCTTAAGTACGAACGGTCGCGTTGCGCCCGTCCGTCCTCTGCCGCTAACTCCATCGGCCACGCTAGTCCCAATTATTCTAGTTCAAGCCATTCCGCAGCCGCTGATTGGTCCATGGATGACGCGTTCTACGAGATACGAGTTGTTATTGGTTGTAACCAACCCTGGACGGTGGACCCAGGTTCCGGGTACCAAAAGTTCCCTTTGTCGGAAACATCGAAAACAACAAGAGAGGTGTGAGCAAAAAAAAAAAAAAAAAAGTCTTCAGGTGGTGGTGAAGACAACAACATCAGGTGAAAATGTAACCAGGCATTCCACACCTCCCAAACCTTGGGGGAATAACGATCGGCACAGAGCCCCCATCATCCCATTTTATCGACGAGATGCATCGTGATGATACTGAAGGTGAGTCAGGTCAGATATGACATACCCAAAAATCTGTCAGGCATTCAAGCGGTATAAGAAGTGCATCATGTATCGGGGTGAAGCCTGTTGAGCTGGACGCCGAGCCAGGCTGTGGAGGTCACCAGACCTGATGAAACCCCAGGGTTAGGCCCTGAACCCTCCCTTGCATCGGATCCGGACTAGGCTGGGTGTGCCTGCTGATGTAACCAACCACTCCGGGCCAAAGCTCCGATTCCGATTCCGAATGACAACACCATTTCGAGAGCTGGCCCGCATACCGGTGAAAGGTATCACGTATAAGAGCTGTAAAAGTGGCGGCTGCTGTGGCTGCGGCAATTCCAACTGGTGTTTGATGAGTTACCTTGCTCACAATATTGCTGGGTTGACTGGATGACTCGTCTAGGCAGCCGTAGAGTAACGGTGGCGCCTGCTGCCACTCCTTGTTCTGTTGGTCTCGATCAGAAACTACCCCATGTGTGCTCCATCATCTCCGATATGTCTTGTCTCAGCCAGAGCCCCTAACTTTTTGTGGATCAAGACGTGGATACCTGCATAGGTAGCAAGATATGTCCAGATGAAGTGTGAGTCATTCTTCGTATAGTTAACAAGGTCCAGTGCACCCGAGTGCCACCCCCCTCTGTGAGGGATAAGCTAGATGGATCCATGGAAAGAGTCATCAAAGAATGAAATTATAGTTGCGAGTGTGATCATGTGAAAGAGAAACTGGTGCGAAAAGAAAAGCTTGACAAACCCATTGTCACCACCCAAAGAAGCTGTATGTGAGCGAGTGAGTGTGGGAATCAGGAGAAACTTTGTAGCAGTGGTTAGTTGGCTGTAGAAGACGACGCGGGGTCAAGCATTCTGAATATTGCCCAGCGGGCGTCTGTGAATCTTATGGTGAACAGAACCATTATAGCAAATGGACTCGAAGCACTCTGCAGGGGACATTGATTCATGTGAAGTATAAGTAAGTGAGCAGAGGAGAACAAGTCAGTCAGACAGACAGGCAGGTGAGGAGAATCGTCGCATTGAGAGACTAGAGAGGGCGCTGTTGGATCGACGTCGAAGGAAGAGGAGAGAGTTCTGTGCTCTTGGAGAGGAGAGAGCCGCTGGCTGCTTAGTTATTAACTAGTATGCGCTGCAACCCGCGCGGAGGATTAGATAAGACGCCCGGAGCGGAACTAAGGTTCACAGGCGACTAGACCGCAACGGGCCAAGCGCATCTCTACAGAACTTTTTTTTCCTCCTCCAGCATCAACGGCCCAGCGACGCCGACGGTTTGCAGCTCAACTGGCTTTCAGCACAAGAGGTTCTGCTCCTTATCCGCAGCGGGTCTAGGATTTCTGTTACCTTTGCGTGCTTGCTTTGCGACACGTTCTCTTGCATCTGCTCCCATCCGCCTATACAGCGAGCCAGTTCAAAATGGGCAAGAAAGCGTCTCGCCCGCCCGCGACGAAAACTTCCTCCGCTGCGTCGCCCGCGGCATCCGGCCTCACATATACCGGGAATAAGTCTTCGATACTGAAGGCTTCGTTTGCCCCTTCGGAATACCAATTGGCGCTTTTTGCATCAGTCATCCAAGGCCTCGATGCTCAGCATCTCCGCATCCACGATACGAACACCGGACGGTTACAATGCGAGCATGTCTTGGGTCCTAAGGAGACGGTCACTTCCCTAGACTGGGGTTACTACTCCAGCACCAAGAAAGATCGCGATCAGCAGTCCAAGAAGAAGAGAAAGAGACCTTCCGACGTCAATGGCAACGGGTTCGACCAGGGAGACGTAGTGGTTGCCATTGGTACCAGTGCCTCCGAAATCCGCATGTACTCGCCCGTGGAGGACAAGATCGTTGGAACGCTTGCAAACGGACATGAGAAAGGTATCAGAGACTTCAAGTTTACCTCCAGCCGACCTGGACAGGAGGGTTGGAGTATCGGCGGTGATAATAAGCTTGTGCAGTGGGATCTGTTCACCGGGAAGACGACCAGGTAGCTCTTTCCCCAGCAACTTTGGTACAGCCCGGCCTTATACCTAACTGTTATCTAGGACAATTCATATTCCCAGCACATCGGCCCTCAGCACACTGGCGCGCCCGCTTCCCTCGAACCCACCTGTCATCTGCGCCTCTCAGACCCCGTACGTCGTTAGCGTAGAAAAAGATGAAGCCCCAGTCACCTTCGACGCGATGCGGAACCCGATCAAGAACATCATTCCTTCTTCTACGGATTCTGCCGGCTCTGGACTCTTCCTCGCTGCCGATGGCGACCGTTACATCACTGTTTTCGATGTTGAGAGAAGAAAGCTTGCCCTGAACCTCGTGGCTGAGAATGGTGTATCATCAGTGTCTCTGTACACCGGTGCGGAACGGAAGGGTTCTACTCTGCCGGCAGAGAAGCAGGTCATCGCTGCGGTCACCGAGGATGGCACCATCGAACTCTTCACTCGGCCATTCGTGCTGCCGAACGATCAGTCCACTGCTAAGGGCGCCGCTAGCCTCAAAGCCAGATCGAAGCAGGCCATCCGGAGAGCTGATTCTCAGATCAAGGTGACCGTGTCCGCAACATCCAATGCTTTGGTTTCCATGGTGGCCGCTTCGTTCGAAGGTCCGGACTTGGTTGTTGCTTGGGCCGAGGGCGGCGTGGTTCCGGTTTTCGAGCGGATCAAGTGGCTCAACGAAGAGACGGACGACTTGCTTTTCACAGGCACCAAGCATATCGCCAAGTCCAAGTCTGGTTCGGTTCTGGGATCGGTCACGACGAACGGAACGAGAGCCGCTAACGAGAACCAAGTCGACGAGTCCAAGGCAGTTGTGGAACAGGGAAATGTTATTGAAGACGATATCGAGATGCAAGATTCTAAGGATGCTGCGTCTGTAGCTGGCAGTGACGAGGAGTCGGACGACGAGGAGGCGGAACCCAAGCAAAAGACCGATTCCAAGCAGTTGCAGAAGAAGTCTGACGCGGACAGCGATGTCGAGATGGGCAATGCCCAGGAATCTGGCTCCGAGGAGGAGGATGAAGACGAGACAGGCGAGCCTTCTTTCGGAGAGCTCATGCGCGCTAACCAGGAGGTCGACGTGGAGGCTGAGCTTGAGGACGACGTTCATATGGGATCGCTTGTTCCAGGCAAGCCCAGCGCAGCCGTGCAGCAGATTCCCACGGGCGTGTCCCTTTCCACCGTTCTCACCCAGTCCCTTAAAACCAACGACAACGCCATGCTCGAGTCCTGCTTCCACACTGGCGAACTGTCCATCATCCGCACCACTATCCAGCGTCTCGATTCCTCTCTCGCAGCGACCCTACTTCAAAAACTCGCAGAGCGCCTCTCCACTCGGCCGGGTCGCTATGGCCACCTACTCGTGTGGGTGCAATGGACTTGTGTCGCCCACGGCGGAGCTCTCGCCGGCAAGCCCGACCTTCTGAAGCGGATGTCCACCCTCTTCAAGGTCATGGAGCAGCGCTCCTCCAGCCTTCCTTCTCTGCTTCTGCTCAAGGGCAAGCTGGACATGTTGGACGCACAGCTTGGCCTGCGTCGGTCGATCCGTAGCGGTGAAGAGGCCATGGAGAGCGAAGATGAAGAAAACATTATCTACGTGGAGGGTCAGGAAGAGGACGATGACGAGGACAGCGACGTCGACGCCAAGAACATGGCCACCCCGCGGAAGTCGATACGCGACCAGGCCTTCGACGAAGAGGAGTCTATGATGAACGGCGTCCAGACCGGCGACGAGTCGGAGGACGAGGAAGACGAGGGCAGCGAAGAGGAAGAAGAAGAGGACGAGAACATCCTTGACGTGGAGGCGGAAGAGTCCGCCGGATCTTCTGATGCCGAGGAGTCCCTAGAGGAAGATGAAGACGAGGACGACGAGGACGCAGAGAGTGTCGGATCGATGGTAGACTTTATTGCGGACACGGAAGACGAGTCGGAGGACGAGCAAACACTGTCGACCTCGAAGCCGCCACCGTCCAAGAAGGCCCGACTGAGCGGCGGAGGCCGAGGAAAGGGGAAGAACAAGGGCAGAAAATAGATGCAATCGTCGTTTGATTGATTGATGAGAACCCGAATTCTTCGACCTCCCCTGTAGATCTTATACCCTGTTCATCAGCACTGTGTGTCCCCGGATGATGGTCTTGATTTATACTACTATTTCTTTTTACCACAACCACTACCACTACCACTACTATCCTCCCACCAAAAGTCAGAGAAAGGACAAGGAACAAGGCCCAAAGGATTTTTCATATTTTGTCTACGTTTTGTTTGGTTATATTTATCTTATCATCTTCTTGTTTCATTATAACATGCATCATTGCTAGACTTTGGAAGGGGAGGGGCTTAGGAGCGGAGTACTATGAATATATATTAAGTATGATTCATTTGATTCCACTGATGTAGTGCATTTAACTGCTAGTAGCAAACAATATATAAACTCGATTACACCTAGTACAACCCTTCATACTAATCAGCAAGCCTAGGGGTGCATGAGATTAGTAACACCGTATGAGAGTTATTATTAGTACTAAGTAGTACCTTCAATTGTATATAATTACCGAGAGCTACTACTACCTAACTCAGCAACCACTACTAGTATGTACAATCACCATAACCACCACCCCATCCCCACAACTAATTATCCTACACTGGCAACCGACCACAAACATACATACCATCTATCTACCCATGAAATAAAACCCATTAAAAAAAAATCACAACAACTCCCCCACCCCACAAGCCCCCGAATGCAAAACCCTATGCCCAGGAATCTCCCTCAACGCGACCTCCAACGCCACGGTACTCTCCTCCGTCGGATAAGTAGTATAATGTCCCAAAGCACTAACCTCCGCGGTATCAAGTGCCAAAATCGCCCCGTTCTTACCCCCGACTATCCATGCATCATCTGTTGAGTTCGGGAGAGTAATGTGCGCCACGCCGGAGAGGAAGATGACCCATCTATATATATTTTTTTTTAGTTTATTTATTAGCATATATGGATTTATGTATATATTTGTTTTCTAGAAGATATGGGTTGAGGGGGCCGAGGTATGCATACTGGTTCGTGGGCGCATTATGGCGGCCACCATCATATTCACCGGGGATGAGGAGGTTAGTTGCGTTGTTGGTGACGGAGCCGAGATTGAGCATGGCGGTGCCGGAGACACCGGCTTGGGCGGAGGTGGAGTAGCCTGGGTCGAGGGCCCAGCATTCGAGGACGGATTGGTTGTTGTGTGCGGTGAGGGTGGTGATGTTGAGGGTGCTGGGGAAGGTGGTGGTGGTTGATGCTGCGAGGGCGGTGGTGGTGGATGCAGCAGCAGCAGCAGCAGCCAGGAAGGTGGTTAGGAGGGTGTGCAGGAGAGGCATGGTGGATGATGTTTTTATGGTTTATGGTTTATTGGATGGGATATAGTTGTTGACGGGGTAATTAATTGGTTTTATATGCAGGAGTACTGGGTAGAATAGTTATTTTGGGAGGGAGAAATGGTTGGTATGCTGGGAAGGGAGCAGAGCGCATTGTTTATTGTTCAATATTTATCTGCAGCCCAGTTCAACTCTTCGGATGTGGGAACTTCTTCAGCTTTGAGCACGATTTGACGATCGTAGCTTGAGTCAATTAAGAGGCGCTATAGAATGCACGAACCCCGAATCAAGAATGATCTGCGCACCGGTCCAGTTTTCTAGGTTCACTCGACCAGCGACGGTCTATTGCCGCAATCTAACAATGCAACTAAGTATCTAGGTACACCTGCCCCCTCGGGTAATAGTGATAGCCAAGCCCTTTCTAATCGATAATCATAATGATATATGCAAGCCTGTAATGTTCATTAACGGATGATTTCGTCCCCGAGAACCTCCAGTCCCTCGAGCCCCTCGAGAATACCACTGCCTCCGAGAGGTCCGGCCACAACTGCCGCGCCTCGCTTGGGACCGCTCCATACTTCATGAAATTTGACACTTTGGTCGCTGGAAGCCACGATGATACAGCCTTCTTGCACCGTGCGCGAACACCAGAGACCCCCCTCTTTGGCGCGAGGTCGTACAACTTCCCGAACCGTGCTCCGTCGGCTGGGCTCGCTCCGACTTGGTTCAGCTAGCCGGTCGTGCATCACCATCGATGTAGCGGAACGGCTTTCCTGATCCGGTCTGTGGCCTTCGCAGTCGCGGGGACGGCCGGGATAACTCACAGCGCAGAGTGCACGCCCACAATCAATCATGTCGCTTTCAGGGCTGTCCCAACTACTTCCATGCGGCCCCCAAGGTATCGCAGCGATCTGCTCACAGCTCGGCCAGGCGAACACTGCGATGCGGAACGGATGTTCGGGCTGTGCGAATCCGAATGTAGCAACAATTTCCCGTCGGGTACGACTCCAAATCAAGCTGGTCACCTGGGCATACACGTTGATCGTGGCCAGACAGGCGCCTGTCGGGGCATGGTAGAAATGAATGGCTCGGTCGTTTGACCCGCCCCCAGTAGCCAAAAGAGACGGTTGCCAAGGGGCAAACGCGATAGCCTTGACTGCGGCGCCATGCACCAGCCGATGTCTGTGGCGGTTAGACGGCACCAGGACGGTTCGATCACCGCCGGAGATCAACGACCCAGTATGATTGAGGAGAGAAGTATACAGTGGTTTTGCGCTGGAAAAGGCCCAGGGCGGAAGGAGGTGACTAATAAGACTGCGCCTTCGAAAAAGCCGCTTGCTAGCACTCGCAGCAAAGCAAGTAAACGTGCCTGTACACTCTGTGCCTTCCGACTGACGCGACTGATGTGGTGTGCGACCCTGAGACGAAGGCTTGTGCTCCCGTGGAGGAAGAATATCATGGAGGTCGAAGAGCAAGCAGCAGTTGTCATTCCCTCCCGTTGCAAGATAGGAGCCTTCCGGGGACCAAGTGATGCCGCAGATCTGCTGCGTGTGCGCTGAAACTTTAGCAATCAGAGTCATGGATCCATTGAAGTCGTATTCATCCCATTCTTCACTATCAGGCCATTCTACAGAGTAGTACCAGATGTTCCCAAGATCATCACCTACAGCGAGTTCCTCAACGTCGACTTCGAGGTGACGGAGTCTCTCGGATAACCGCCGGGATTTTGTTGGCCGAAATGCCAGACAAGTAATGGAATCTGGGTGGCTTATCTCGAACCGGACATCAGAATCGAATGTACTCCAAAGAGATAACATACCCGACTGTCTCCCAACGGCTAAAATGCTTTTTCCACCGTTCTCCGAGGAGAATGCAAGTGATGTCACATAATTTGAGGGGTGTTGATCACTGAGTGGCGGATGCTGCACCCCCAGATGCTCAGACCATAGGTACACTCGATGGCCGAGGCCGACAGCAAGTATGCCGGACGTGGTAGAGTATGCTAATGTCGAACAATAAAAATCGTCTCGGAGGAGAGGAGCATCCAGGATGCGAAAAGGGCGGTTCGGGACCACCCTTTCACCCTCCTTTGCAACAATCCCTATGAGTTAAGTCCGAAAGTTAGTTGGTGTATACTGCTAGCCAATATGACGAGAAAGGAGAATGCTGCTAGACGGCGGCCTTACTGAATAAAGGATGAATTAAGTGGCAAAGACATGCTATCATAGATTTTCTGGGTTGAAGGCAAAGAGCCTCTCACATGCATATCAAAGAAACGGATGATCACAGTTGCCACAGTCATGTTTTATAACCAAAAGCAGTCACTTACACTGGTACTTTTCTGCCCGCCTCCAGGCATTATCCTTCCAAACAAACGGACAATATTTCTCAAAGTCTGGAGATGACGGGCTAGGTAAGGTCTCAAGCAAAGGCCAAGGCTTGCAGTTCTTCAGGAGTCTCCTTGCTGGGTCAATATCCAAGGCAAGAGCCACTCTGGACTTGTGTTTCTCACGCTCCTCTGTCGACGCAACATGGGGCAGGAATCTGGCAGCAAACATCGGGGCAGTCGTTCCACTGGCAATCTGCCCACCCGAGCCATTAGGAGTCGCCATAGATCGTCGACCTAGTGCAGCTGATGTTCCTCCCACGTTCCAGACAGCCCCATTGCTGACTTGTCTAGAAAAGTCCCTGGACCCACGGGCAAAATCATTACTCGGAACGGCCGGGTCAATGACGAGATGAGGGCCATAGTGAGTACTGCAAATACGGTCAGATGGTATCCTTGGTGTGCTGATAGGTCTTCCAGAGCGAGTTGGCAGGAAAGGGTCCTCTTTTGGTAAACGTTGTCGTAGAAGCCTCTCCTCCGGAGAAAGTTCTCGGGCGCTCTTCCCTACCCGGAAGGGTGTTGATGGAGTAATGCTATTCTCTCGTCTGGGAATGAACCTGTCTGGCAGCGTGGGACCTTTCCGATCAATTTCAAGCGTGTCAAGAGCGATAGGCTTCCTGATTTTATTGTGGCCTTTCCTGACTGGCCCTGGAGGCCTGAGGCTGCGGTGTTTCTTTGTCGAAGTGTGAGTAACATCACTGCGAGATTCAAAACTTCTAGCTACCCTGCGCGGAGAATGGGAGCGTTCCTCAATAGACTTGCTCTTGCCCTTTGACTTTCTTGTTAAAGGAGTGTTTAAGTTAAGTTTAGAATGAGTGATAGGCGCTAGTTGCGGCGGAGTGTGAGCATTAGGAGAAGTGGATGTCACAGCGTTGCGTTTCCGGGCCGTTGAATCAAAGGGTAGCGGCTCTGGAAAATCATCCTTCTCATCTGCTAAGATAGAGCTTCCCCTTGAGTGGATTGTAGAATGATTCATTGCCCTACTGGATCCCGGACCCAGTTACAACTCGGTATCTCGATGCTCAAATGCGTTATGTGTATGCCAGAATAAAAGTTGCGTGTGTTGTGGAAAGAATGAACGAATGAAGAGACCTTATCGACAGAGTGCCATGCTGTACAAATATAGCTATAGCCGATGGCATGGCAGATAAATCCCTAAAAACAAGATATTAAAGAGTTGTGTGATGGACAACCTCGTGAAGACCGGTCGATGTATACATGACACGTGACTGGAACTGGATCAGGAAGGTGGCTGCGGCATCGCCCATTCAGGCAACCGCATCGACTCCAAGTATTCTTATCGATAAAGCGCGGCCTCCTCTCCTGACTCTGCCAATTCCGCCCACTATACATTGTCCACTGTCCACCTCATTACGCGCGCATATTTAGAGAGAAGCATCCTTCGGCATGGCAGCCGTAATGACACCTTTCCCTAAGGCACCACACACCCTTCGCTAACCGCCGGGCAGCATGGTATTCCCCGCTACTCGCTCCAAGGCGAGCAGACCGAAGAAGGTCGGCAGAAAGAGCTTCAGAAAATCGAGAAATACCGCCAACTTGATCAGTCGGTCCGCGAAAAGGTAGACCATATGCAAGAAGCAAGCTATCACCAGCGCTAGCTGATAGAGATTGAATAGATCGCGGAACAACAATATACGCCAGAGACTCTAGAGAAAATAGCCGAACTACTGACCAGCAACCCGGAGTACTATACCGTTTGGAACTATCGGCGCCAGGTGTTGCGCAATGAATTTTCACGAGCAGCTTCAGCCGACTCAAACGAAGCAACTGCTGAGCAGATTGCGACACTAATCAAGAATGACCTACTATTCACGGTCCCCCTCCTACGTAGCTTTCCCAAATGCTACTGGATATGGAACTACCGTACTTGGCTGTTGGATGAAGCCAAGCGTCTGCTTCCAGTACCTGCTGCGCAAAAATTCTGGCAGGAGGAACTGGGGCTGGTAGGGAAGATGCTTACTCTCGACAGCAGAAACTTCCACGGTTGGGGTTACAGACGCTTTGTCGTAGAGACGCTGCGAGAGCTCAAATCGGAGGAGCAGGAAGGGCAACAGATGACCCAGACAGAGTACGAATATGCTAAGAAGATGATTGGCGCTAACCTCTCCAACTTCTCGGCCTGGCATTATCGTACGAAACTCATCCAGCGCATGTTGAACGAGAAATCCGCTAGTGAAGCGGAGCGAAAAGCGATGCTTGACAATGGTACGTCATCCCCTTTGTCATTTGCGTGGCCTGGAGACAGCGTACAAGTATGTGTGTTGACATATCATACTGGAAGAATTGGACTTGATCCATCGTGCCTTGTGTGACCCGTATGACCAGTCATTATGGTTCTATCATCAGAACCTAATGTGCGTCTTTGATCCATCTGTGGCGAACCAGACGCTGGCACCGCATTTGAGCGATGCCGAACGCCTAGACTATCTCCGACAGGAAATCGACGAGATCCAAGATATGTTGGATGGGGCTGAGGATTGCAAGTATATTTACCAAGCATTGATTGATTGTACGATGTTGGCGTGGAAGGTGGAGGGAAGAGCGCCCAGTGGAGAGGAGAAAAAGAAGGTGCAGGATTGGCTGTCGGAATTGAAGAAGCTGGACCCGCTGCGACTCCAACGGTGGCTGGATTTTGAACACTCCCTCAGCCGCTGAGCCGGTCATGGTCAGCTCATCCCTTGCCGATGCGATATGTATAGTAATCTATAGACGCCATCTGCGGGGGGAATAATTTTTTTGCTTTGTTGACAAGAAGATTTTCCGATCTTCAACTTACTTTTCCTTGCTTTTTTTTTCTCCCCCTCTTATGCAATGATGGGAGAGGGGGCGGACCTAGGACAGGAAGAAAGATGATGGGCAGCAGCTGCAGCACTTGCTCCATAGTGGGACCAACCACCGCGATGGATTTTTGTTGGTGAGTTTCAGAATAACAAGTGTCCACGGGAATGCTCAATGCTGGCCTCCCTCGGGCGGGAGAATGGGCACTTAATGCAGCCCCGGAGTCATTTTAGTGGTTCACCTGGCAGGAACCCGCGCATCGCCGGTTGATAAATCCCGACCACAGTATTGATGCGAGTACAGACGTAAGTACAGTAGTGTAGTGTAGTCTAAGTAACCTGTCGAACCGCCAGCCATCCCATCCCGTCTTTATTCTCTTCCAACCGAGCATGGCTGTGAAGGTGTTTTCTATGCATAGGGAACAGCCTCTCTCCTACTCTCCTCTCTCTCTCTCCTTTCTCTCCTTTCCCCCCAGCACTAGCTCCAACACTGCTGGCTTGATACGTCCTTATTGCCGGCTGGCTAAGGGACTAAAGTCGTAGTGTAGGCAGACTAGTGGGTGACTTAAAGAAGCGCCTGCCAGTGGATGTTTATTTAGTATATTTAGTAGTAGTGACAGTAAGTAGTTTAGTTTAAGGGGGAAGGCAGCATCCGAATCACGGGGTTTAGAGAGTCTCGCCAAGCCCCCATCTTTCTTTTGCCAGGGGATCTCCCGTTGACTACTACTTTCTACTTGACTTACTTTCATTCTTCCTCAGCAACGGTGATTTGACATCGTTCTCTGCCTGACCTTTTTGTTCTGCTGCCGAACGGGAGAAGAACGAAGGAGGGAATCTTCATAAATCCACTCTCCATCCCTCCTGGATCCATTGCGGGCATCTTTCCCCCTGCCAGTCCCGTGGTACAAAGTCCGGAATTCCACCCGCTGGCTCTGGGTCCATTCCATCTCCCATTATCCCATCTTCATCCAACCTCTCCCCCTTCCCTCTCAATTTACAATTCGGCTACAGCCTGTGGCTCCCGCCCGACACACCCCGGTTTTCTTCGTCATCCTCGGTCCCTATCATGGAATAATCGCTGTTTGGACTTGATCAAACACATCGAATTTCGTCTCGGCCGCCTCTCTCTTGTTGATCGAAATTGGATTGAAGAAACCAGCTGGTTTCACATAGTGGACACCCTCCCAGGTGGTCGGGTCCCAATATGTCTTCTAGGAACAGCGCAGAGTACGAAGGTGTAAGCTTCTCTCACCAAAACCTGGCGATCACGAAGAAAGACTCATAATCTTATTCGCACCAGGATTCCTTTGACGATGCGCCCGAAGCCCCGAACACCCACGGCAGTCTGAACGTTTCCATTCCCCAAAGCTCTTCCACACGGTCTTTGACAGACAGCCCCCCGAGCGGATCGAATGTTGCCACGCCTCAATTGACGGAAGCTCCCCCGCTACCGGCGACTTCTCACGAAGACCACGAATCGGCCGAGGAGACAGATGATGCTGACGTGGAGAAACAATCAGAAGCGGAGGATACCCCTCGCAAACAGAAACTACAGAAATCTCCACTCTTGACTGCGCACAGGCTATCAACAACGTCTCTCGACGACGTGAACCTTGCCAGTAGCAACAAGGACGATGAATCGACTGAAAACCAGCCGTTGAGCCAGGAGCTCAACTCCGGTACCCCTCCTCCATTATCCTCTAGAGATTCCACGTCGTCCCACAGTTCGCGCCTCCAGGGATCATCCAACGCTTCTACCGCAAAGAATCAAGCCCCTGTTGCACCGCCCCCTCCGCCAACTCGATCGTTTACCAGCCCGTTTGCATGGCTGTCTCGAAGCTCGTCGGGCGGAAAGGACGCCAAGTCGCCTCCGGCACAACCACGGCGGAATACGGCCGCATCCATATCGACTATTGCAAGCAATCCGGAAATGGGTCGTCACCACGATGGGGAGGATGTTGATGGTCTAGGCCATAGAAAGCCGAGGCGCAGCAGCCTCAAGGACCAGTTCAAACAGCTCAGGTTGCGAGAGGAAGGACTCGCGTCGGAGAATGACGAGGCTAGCGTTGCGTCGGGACGTGCAAGTTTCACGGCCGGAAGTCCTCCGCCCAGCATACCGGAAGAAGGGGAGAATGGCATTGCGGCCGCACCCCGGGCGACGTCGCCGCCTAATGGAGCGTCAACCGTCAACCCTAAACTTGCCCCGGGAACTGTTGCGGGTATTTCAACCTCTGCAACTGACGCGTCTGCGCCGGTCGACTGGGAGCTCTGGCAGCAACTAGTCAACAATGGTGCGCAAGCGTTGAAGGGGGCAAACTCGGATGAACTGAATGCCGCTATCAAACGAGGCATTCCCCAAACTATTCGTGGAGTGATCTGGCAGGTTCTGGCCGACAGCAGAAACCCCGAGCTTGAGGAAGTATACCGGGAGCTCATTGCCCGTGGCACGGACAAGGAGAAGCAGGGCAGCCCCAATGGTACCATTAACGGAGAGAAGGACTCAACGGCCTCTTCATCTCGCTCATCTGTTCGATCGGAGCGTTCTGCCTCGGTGGCCCACTCGGTCAATGGTTCGAGTCCTTCCCAGGAGTTGGATCCCGAGAAGCTGTCCAAAGAGCAGGCCGCAAACGAAACAGCTCGGAAAAAGAAGGCCAAAGAGGAATCAGCCGCACTTTTGAAGCTAGAGAAGACTATTCGTCGTGACCTCGGTGCTCGCACGAGCTATTCACGCTACTTCGTGTCGCAAGGAAACCAGGAGGGGTTGTTTGGGCTCTGTAAGGCATACGCCTTGTATGATGAGGCCGTGGGATATGCTCAGGGGATGAACTTTATTGTGATGCCCTTGCTATTCAATGTGAGCAGCTCTACCTATCTACTACAACATCAATAGCATGATTGCTGATACTAAACTTATCTAGATGGACGAGGCTGAAGCATTCACGCTCCTCGTGAAGCTCATGAATCAGTACGGACTGCGGGAGCTGTTCATCCATGACATGCCAGGCCTCCATCGCAGCTTATATCTGTTCGAACGCCTGCTGGAGGACGTGGAGCCGGCTCTCTATTGTCACCTCCGGCGGCGGGGCGTACACCCTCAGTTGTATGCCACTCAGTGGTTCTTGACACTTTTCGCCTACCGATTCCCTCTTCAGCTGGTTCTTCGCGTCTACGATCTCATCTTCGAAGAAGGCCTTGAGAATACCATCTTGAAGTTTGCCCTGGCGATCATGCGCAGGAATGCAGACACGCTGTTGGGCATGAGGGACATGGCACCGTTAACCACCTTTTTGAAGGAGCGCCTCTTTGACGTTTACATTGATAAGCAGCCCTCGGCGTCATCTCTCTTGGAGTCTGGTTTCTTCGGAAGCTCTGGGGCCGCGGACAAGGAAGTCTACCGCGCCGACATCATGGTCCAGGACGCTTGCGCCATCCCTCTGGAGCCTGAGACGATCCGCGCGTACACGGCGGAATGGGAGGAGATGGTACGGACCGAGAAGGAGCGTGAGCAGGAGCTAGACAACCTTCGGCACACCGTTGCAACTCAGAGTGCTCGTATTCGACTACTAGAGGAGCAGGCCGAAGCATCAGACAAGGAGCACGTGCAGCTTGCATCCGAGCTGGTGCACCTGAAGGTGGAAAACGAAGAACTAACGGACATGAACGATGCCATGAAGATGCAGGTGACCGAGTTGAAGAACGTCGTGGATAAACAACCGGCCGAAGTCGAGGAGAAGCTGCGGACTGAGATGGACCGCATCATGAAGCGCAACATGGAAGTCCAGAACGAGAATCGGTCGATGGTCGAACAGATGGCCGAGATGGAGAAGGAGCTGGTCGAGGCTAAGATGAAATGGGCTGAGGTAAGTCCATCAATATGCGATTTAGTGAACGATGTCTGACCAAACTGCACCAGATTCATGATGAACACGAGAACCTGAAACAGAAATGGAGCGATCTTCGCAAGGCTCTCAACTGAGCAGCGGGATGTAGATATATTCTAACCTGAGTTTAGCGGGTGTTGCCTGGCTTCGCTGCTTTGCTTTTCTTCGTCCAGTTTCCAACCATGATTAACTACATCTCTGTTACTATCTGTACATTTAAGCGGTTGGCACGCGTGGGAGACAGCCTTGTTGGGTAATTATGTTTATGTTCGAGGCAACCACGGGCGAAGAAACTATCTTTGTTAATTGTATCAATGTTGTTCACTCTTATGTTATCAGCAGCAGAAGCGACATGGCTAGCACTCCCTCATGACACATACCGAACAGTCCCTTTTTCCTCTCACCATTGTGACATGATGACATTATTGTTTTATGTGCCGAACAGAACTAAATGTGAAGTAGTAGCACGAACCAATAGATGTATACCATGATCAAACCAGC
This sequence comes from Aspergillus costaricaensis CBS 115574, assembly GCF_003184835.1. NCBI lineage: Eukaryota > Fungi > Ascomycota > Eurotiomycetes > Eurotiales > Aspergillaceae > Aspergillus > Aspergillus costaricensis. The sequence goes on from NW_020291804.1 coordinate 1,007,273, forward strand.
AGTAACCTATCATCATCTATACATAAAAGCATAACATTATAATCATATAAATATGGAAGAGAGATATATTAAAATATCTACAACACACTCTCAAAAAACGTCGTCAACTTATCCGTCCTAACAGGTCCCACAACTGCCTTCAACGCCTTATGCGCCTCACACTGCTCATCATAGTAGACCATATCCTCCAGGGACGCGAACGTCGTCTTCACAGACAGATTCCAGCCCTGGTTGCGCTCATCGGGGATGGAGGCTCCCGCGGCCGAGCTGAGGATGTAGGGTTTTCCGTCCTGTAGATAGTATACCATAAGTTACTATCCTCAAAAATACATACATACCTAGATACTAGTAATATAAAAGGCAAAAGAAAATGAAAAAGGGAAAGGGGATATACCTTAACAGCCGTCTTAGCCAAAACCTTATACTGCTCTAAGACGCGATCGCGGTCCGCGTCATTGGGGATTTTGAAGAGGGTGATGCGTTCGATAGGGGCCATTTTGCGGGTGAATGTGGTGAAGGTTCTTCGGAGGAACACTGAGAAAATTAATTATATCAGTGTCTATGATAATGTATGTATGTATGTATGTGATGTGAAGGAGGCGTTGGTGTGGGATGGAGGGGGAAGGGGGAGATGGAGGGGTATTTATACTGGTAAGTATGGGATATATCCGATGATTGGGGGTACTGCGGGGTAAAAAGAAAACTAGTATTATGTTCTGCTCTTACTCTCGGTAGTAGAAAGGTTGGTCGTAGAGAATAGGGACAATGGATTGTTTGCTGGGAATGAGTGTATGGATCTTCGTGTCGGCTTCCGACGGATGTTCGGATGGGAGAGGTTAGGTTCCCTCGGATCTAAGGTTGCTACGGATGTTGGTGGGGGGAGTGGGTTTGTGCTACTGGTACCTACTTGAGGCATTGGAATGATGTTGAATAGCATTCTATACATGAGAAATTGATTTGCATGTATCTCAACTGCAGTGTAACTGACAGGAGGCGTGCATGCAGGATGGGATGTTCTGCATTCGAGGGACGGAATAGAATAGGTTGGCGGAATTGGGGGCGAGGAAATGATTCCGCCCGGGTATGTCTTTTTTCGGGTGTGTGGGATGGCGGAATATTACCAGGCTGGCCACCACTTCGACTACTCTCTACTTGTGGATGATCGATTTCGTTGAAGCTATTGTTTGCTTTCAGATGTTCAAATATATGCTAATCTGTTCATGGTACACATAGCTGTTGTGTTGTATATGTAGTAATAAACCTTGTGGGAATTCACTATTTGCTTGGTATACTTCCTGTCCTCCAAATTGCCCTAGTATGGGGCCTCTGCTTCAGGCTCTATCATTATACAGCTCGCGCCTGTAGCTAGGAATTGTGACCACAGGTTGCCATGATGATTGTCACCAGGATGAAGGAAGACCATGCCGCGCGCCGTCGGATGACGGCTGTGATACCATCGTGGCATGTCTGATGACAAGTTGTGTAGGCAGCGCAGGTGTTGACTAACCCACAGGGTCATGAGCTCAGCCCTCATAATGAAGGATCCCGCTCGATGGACTTTTAGAGACCGCATAAAACACTGTCGACACCCAGTCTTGAGGAGCCAGTACGCGAATGGCCCACCCTCAAGGTGAAATAGATGGCCGACTGCCCACAAATTCCAGCATATCGAGGAATATAGCAGAGCACACCAAGAATGGGCCTGTGAGACTTCAATTCAGCCATTCTCTCTTCTGGGAAGTCGCGGCTCCGGTTGGGGAAGTCAGACTCCATCTCTGTTTCCATCGAAGAAGGATGGTTTATAGCTACTGATCGCGACCTGGTGTTTTCACATCATTCCCATCGACTGCAATGCGAGACCGACTCTTGATTTCCACATCAAAGGAGCCGGGCATGGATTTCGGCGCTAAGAGGCCGACGTTCATGGATGATATCCTTGATGGGACCAGAACAGCACGCCTGAGTTCCGACGGACCCAATCTGTCCGCACACGCCGCGTTCAATGTGTCCATAGCCAGCCTGCGCAATGCGAAATCCCAAAACGCGGGTTCGTCCGGCTTTAATTCGTAGAGTCTCACTTCAGATATCATTGACAGGCTCCGGTCTACTCTTAAAGTAGATCTTGTACTTCACGATCTCGACAATCTCCAACTCTTCTTTGTCGTCAGCCGCCGCACCCAATTCCTTCTGTCTCCGCTGCACAATTGCAAGTGGCTGTGGTAGCTTTTTGACCTCTCCGGTCATTCGCTGATACCGTCCAACATATAGATAGACCCTCTTCATCCACTTTGTATCGTCTGGTGCTGTAAACTGCGGAGAGTAATCGGGGAACATGAGCTTGCCGATGGGGGTTTCGAACACGGGGGCACCATTGGAATTGCCGGAGCCGTCGGGTGATGAATTTAATGACTCATTATTTTCGCTATTTTCTTGCGAGGGGATATTGATAGTGCCTTGGAGCTCGAGGAGGGCGAGACCGGAGGGGGTTTGTAGAAGCTGGGGGAGGGGATTGTTGACGCGTGCGGAAGGATGGGACGCGCGAGGGTGGAGAGGTATTGACGGCATTTTGGAATAACTGTCGTTCGGAAAAGTGTCTTGAGGAAAGAGGAACTGAGCTAGTTGTTTTGGTACGAGGAGAGTGTATAAAGTAGGATATCGAGGGCGTGGCAATTGGACTTGGAATTGGAGGTCGCGAAAAGAGAGATTAAGATTAGCGCGTCACGCCAATCCCGTATCTTATCGGCATTTCCTCTTTGGGATGTAGTGCCATGAAGGCGGCATTGGAAGTTGCACATGGTTTAAGAGCTTGGGTTTTGAGCTTGGTTTTAAATACGCCAAGGTAATTTGCAAGCTACACTTTACAGATATTATGACATCCGAAGCTGGGACACAGTGATGAAAGATTGTCAATTTGATAGCTGGATTGAGTATTATCCTGCACCGGAGTCTTCGACTTCATCGAGAAGACAAGAGCAACAGCGTAATGATGTGGACACTGTATATCCAGAGTAGGATAGTCGTCCTGTTCAAATCTTGTAAAAAGAGAAGCGAACAAGTGCTGTTGACTTGTTCTAACGCCCCCCAAATCCGGTATGATCCTGTCTAAATCAACACCCATATGCACGTACATGCGGTTGGTCAGGCCCTGAGAGAACGGTCAATGGTTGCCAACATCCAGGGAGTCTAGTTCCAAGGATGCAGAGGTCTTGCCGAGCTGGAGCACATTGGTCTCACACAATGTATGTACCCGTACTGCAGTGTTGCTTTGCGGCATCTGGCCAATGCAACTCGAGCAGGCAGGCAAGTTATTCGTGCCTGACAATTAGGCAGGTGGAGGTGAGAAGATTATCCTCGATAATAGTAATGCGTCTGCCATATAGCGCTCAGCTTTTACGATAGCACGCATCTTCCAGATGACCCAAGCCTCGGATGGCTTCATTCACCATGTCTTCGCCGCTTGTGCCGGCGGGGCCTTGCATCTTGCCGTAGCGCAAGTCGCTCATTTCTCCGACCGTGTTGTTGAGCGTAGTCAAGATCGCTGTTGCTTCCTCATCGGTCTCAGAAACTTGACGGCCAATGTCCGAGATGGCCTTCTCCATGGCATCCAGGAGACTGGATGGTGAATGATAGTCGGAGGACGATGTTTGTCCGAACAATTGGACATCCATATCCATCTCACGCTGATCGCTAGAGCTGAGTCCGTCAACACCTGTTTTGGCGACAGACTTCCGGAGCTCTGCTTTTTGGGTCTCCCCCTGGCGAACCTCCTTGTCAATGTTACCGTTGACGAGGTCCATGTCATTTTCCCGTAGCTCTTGCAGTTCGCGGTAGAGCGCCCTGATGTGCGGATGAGACCGCAAACGCTTCGGGAAGAGCTCAGTAAACTGCTGTAACGACATGATCGTTGGCAAAGGAGCCGGTGAGAGCAGAAAATTGCCCAGAATTGAGGATTCCGTAGGCGCCATGGTGATTGAATAGCAGAATGGCGCAGCCAACACACGATAAATATATGGCTGACACCGAAAATAACTAGTTTGCCCCCTGGAGGCTTTCTTCGGTTCACCTTTTGAGGTGATATTGTCTTGTCGCTGCTGTGTTACCCTCAATCGGAGTGTATCGCGTCTTGCGCGGATCCAGTTACCAGAACACCAAGGTGGCTGGGGTGGCACAATGATTGAGTAACAGCGCTCAGCTTGTTGAAGTAAACGACCGTAGCCGGTTGTCAATCAAAATTAGTTGATGATACGTTGCTGGTGTTGATGGAATAAAGGAAGAGGAAGATGAGATGGCGGCGGGCAAAGCAATTAAAACTAGCCGGGAAAGTTCGTGACTTGCCCTTTTGGACGCGTTCCTCATTCAGTCGTTCCGCTTCCTCTTCTTGTCCCAACCGCGACATGCTGTGAACCCTCACCACTTCTGCAACCCCATTATCCTTTCTAATTGGCATTGATTCGGAGAGATTCGTCTTGTTCCGGCCATCTTCCCGAAATAACCAGGGAATAACCAGCTATTCACTGTGAGACCACCGGCTCCCGTCTTATATTGGAGGTTCTGACACTGCTTGGAGCCAATCAATTATCTTCCAAACCAGCCAGAATCATTATAAGCTGGCTGTCTGCAAGGCCTAGTGAAGACTCACATCTGCCACATCACTTCCCTGCTCGTGTGCGCACAGTTGCCATTTCATTCGCTTGTTTCAGTCACTGTTCATCTCAGTGCACGTGCTTCGCAGAGGCAAATTTGACTTGACGAGACTTTAAATACTTGTCTCACCATTCTACTCCGTGTTTCTACTTGTTTCTTCTCGCGATCAAGCTGGTGAAATCTGTGGCTGGTATTTTGATTTGCTATAACAGCATCCTACCCCTCAGTGACAGCAGACACCCCTTGATCTGTCTACGCGCCACTTCATCTCAAAATGGCCCCAACAAGCCAAATGACCTACCAGAAGGACGAGAGGGTTCTCTGTTTTCATCATGAAATCCTGTACGAGGCCAAGATCCTTGACCTGAGGCATACAGACCCAGAGGACCGTAAGAGTCCTTACGAGTATCTAGTCCACTACAAGGGCTGGAAGAATACGTACGTATAGTCTAGTGTTATCCCCCTTCATCTCTCCAAATTCTCTTACCTCCTGCCTTGTGATGGAATTGTGGTTCTGCTCTACATGGCAGAAGGACGGGGTTCGCGCAATTTCCCTTCTGCCGGTGAAGCCACCATCACGCCGGAACGGAGAGGTGTCCTTGTCAGAGCCACAATTGCTGACATTTGTTCTGTCTTTCCAGCTGGGATGACTGGGTTCCCCAAGACCGCCTTCGTAAATTCACGGAGGAAAACAGAGAATTAGCCACCACTCTTCGTCGTGAGGCAGAGGCTGCATTCCGCCAGAAGAGCACCAAAGCCTCTGTCAAGAAGAGGGGAGGATCCGACCGCAGTTCCGCCCGAGGCAGCGAGGAAAGGCAAACCTCAGTGCCTGGCCGCGGAACCAAGAGAGCTCGTGACAACGATATCGAAAAGGTAAGTCTGCTGCATTATTGCCTTCAATATTCCCCGTAGCCTATCACACCGCCAGTGACAGTGCGCACAAGGGACAGCACTATTGATCACACATACTAACTGCGTCATCACAGGAGGAGAGCTTTTACGTGCGGCCTTCCGTAAGAATCGTAATGCCAGATAATTTGAAGTCTCTCCTAGTGGATGATTGGGAAAATGTCACCAAGAACCAGCAAGTCGTGGCCTTGCCTGCCAAGTCCCCGGTCAATCAGATCCTGGACGACTACGTCAATGAGGAGAAGCCCAAGCGCACAAGCTCGGCTGATACGGACGTCCTTGAAGAAGTCGTCATGGGTGTGCGTGAATACTTCGACAAAGCGCTTGACAAGGTTCTCCTATACCGGTTTGAGCGCGAGCAGTACCGGGCTCTCCGCAAAAAGTGGGAGGCAGGCTCGGGCGACTACGCCGACAAGGGACCACTCGACATCTACGGTGCAGAGCACCTGACTCGTCTTTTTGGTAGGTTTCCTTCGTCTTAAGATACCACATACATCGCTAACAGATACTCCATAGCCACCATGCCCGAGCTCATTGCACAGACGAATATGGACCTCCAGTCAACGAATAGACTCCGTGAAGAACTGTCCAAGTTCACCATCTGGCTGAGCAAGAACTCCAGCCGATACTTTGCTACAAGATACATGACTGCGAGCAATGAGTACATCGAGAAGTCGCGTGGCGTTCCGAATCCAACTCCTGGGACTGCGACATCGCGTTTAGTCTAGACGTGTGGCCATTGATTCATTTATGCGTTTGCTTTTCTCCACCGTTTTTTCTTCGAGCATATCTTATCTCCTCCCTTCTTTAATTCGATTGCGTTCGACCGACTTGGGCTGCGACAAATGGTTAGTTAGCAAAGACTGAAGTTGCTTTTATGTATGTTACGGCGATGATCATACTTTTTTTCCCTGTACCATTAGTAGGATAGAATTGGAATCCACTCAGCTAGCGGAACTGAATTTTCAATCACTTTTTCCAATATGTGTAACTCAGGGAATATTCAACATAATACTGGCCAGCGAAGGTATAAAACAAAAGTAACAAGAACTGGATTTCCACCATCACCTAGTATGTAATCCGCTACCCCAAGCAACACACACAAACCACAGCCACTAGACACTCATGAAGAAACACAAGAGCAGCATCGTCCTAACAACCTAAACAACCAACCCCCTCGCATCATCGACCGCACACCTCGCCGCCCTCTTCAACTCCATCTTCCAATCCGCCTCACGATACCTCGTCCACGCCCCCAGCCCCTCCGGCGGCTGAATGCTCAACGTCTCATACCCCTGCTTGATGATTCGATGCACCTCCCGAGGACTCAGATTCTTTTTCAGGTTCGCCGGTACCGGTACCGCTTCTCCACTCTTCCCCGCCGATTCGGCATTCTGATCCGGATCCACGAACAACAGCGTGTAGAAGTGTGTGGAGACGGAAATCAGCGTGTCGATGGCGGCTACGTGGACTTCTTTATTGGTGTCTGCGCCAGCAGATGCGGATGCCGGTGCCTTGAAATTGTAGACGTCGCGGAAGCGCGTAATAATGGGGCCGGTTTCGACAAGCTTGTAGAAGAGATCGTCGTAGGAGAGGGGGTCCGGGAGGAAGGTGTCGCCCGAGGAGACGCAGAAGGCGATGAGGTTGATGAGGGTGGTGGTTAGGGTTGTGGTGTGTGGGTTGCTGGTTAGGTCCGGGGCGTAGGTGGTTAGGAAGCGCGTGAGGGAGAGGAGAGTGCGCCAGAGTTCAGACCAGTGGTAGGTGAGTCGGATTTTGTTCATGGAGAGGTAGGTTAGGAGGCGGAGGAAGATTGATATGCAGTGGCTTTTACTAGTTAGTTTTGTGTTCTATGTTGGGGAGAGGCGGAAGAAGGGAGAGGGGTACCTATAGAGGTTGACGTCGAGTCGGCGGCGGAGATTGTGGGTTAGGGTGTCGATGAGAATGTCGAAGATAACGGTTACTAGGACTCGATCGCCGTTGACGAGAGGGAGATATGGTTGTCTTTGACGGCAGAGGCGCACTCTGCGCTTGCTTTCTTCGCTGCAGAGTTGCTTGCATAGCGTGCTGTCTTCGGAGAGGATGCGCAGGGTGAGAAGGTTCAGCTCGGCGTAGTGGGCGACTCTTGGGGACCGATAGGCGTGCTGCAGGAGGTAGGAAGTGAGGGAGAGGAAAGAGGCAAATGGTGTCTCCTCGTTGTCCTTCTCGGGAGCCGCGCTGATGAGGTGGTAGCCGAAGAGCTTGTTGGCATTGATGAAGTCGTAGGTGGCAAGGAGGATCGCTGCTTGTTGGGCCGGTCTGGTGTTGTTAGCGGGGGATAGCCCCTAGGAATTAGGATAGACTTACAGTGCTGCGAACAGATCTTTGGCTTCTTCTGCGGTTGGCGTGCCGGCTTTCTCTTTCTTGCCCGGAGCAAGTACACCCAATCCGAAATAGATCAGGGTACCGATGAGAGACCAGCCCTCCGGAGAGTCATCTTGCACTGCTACATAGCCGTTTCGCAGAGCACCACAGGAGAGACCAACCCCCTTGGCAATCTTCTGGATACTGGCCTCGTTGACAAAGTCATCGAGTCGCAGCTGGTAGGGGTTTTGGAATTCGAACTTGTTGTAGTTTGCCAGCAAACCCAAAAGCACGAATGGCTCGAACATTTGCATTGGGGTCTCCGTTTCTTGGACGAACTTGATTGAAGATTAGCTTGGTTGTGGAATGTTTGGGAAGTAACAAACCTTCATGAGAGAAGGAAACAGATCCCGGTGTGTGAAGTAAGAGACCAAACTTGTCTTGTATGCCCCGCTAGTCATGGCGATGGCGGCTTTTATAGCCTTGAGACGGATATCAACTGGTATTCGTTAATGCACGGTCGAAGTGATGTCGCTCATGAAAAGGGACTTACAGCTGCTGCCGTTCCGAATGATGCCATCCAGGACAGTGACAAAGTTGGAGATCACATGGTCCACGTGGTCGAGACCAGCAAGAACAGTAATGACATCTGAGCTGGGGTTGGTGTACTTCTTCTTCAAGACACATGCTAAGAAGATCGTCAAGGTCTAGATCATAGTTAGAAAGTGATGACAGTCGTCGGGCAATGCACGTACCTCTAGAGCATAGGAATCCACCGGACTGGAGGTGGAGGCAGCTTCGCGAATTGCGCGAGCAAAGAGTTGCTGTGTTTGGATCTGCTAGAGTGTTAGAAAGGACTGTCTGCTGATAGACCAAGCATAGTGGTGACGCACCTGCAAGTTGAGGGTCTCGTCAGGACTGAGCTGGTTCAAGACCGCAGTAAGCCGAGTACGATCGGGAGGCAACAAGAAAAACTCGCGCCAAAATCCCTCCGATGGCTCTGCATAGTCGGTGGTCTAAGAAATTGGGTTAGCTGGAGTGGTATATACGCCGCGGGGACTACGACACATACTTGGAATAGATTCTCGTATAGTTGCACGATCTTAGGCTTGAAGGTTTCGGGTCTACTTTGTTGGGTTAAGGGGGATTCCATTGCGTTAGGTGAGAGGAGTGGCGGTCAGCATCAAACATGGGACCGCTACCAGCATCACAGATGGGAAGTTTGAAGAGCCAATGTGAGATTCAATAGCAAGCGGGCCGATGGAAGAGGGACTTGGAAGTGGACATGAAATGGTAGTCGCCAGCTTATTCGACCACCACTTCATTTCTCTTTTTCTGCCTATTCGGGCCAGCCCACACCAGCCACGCAACACCCCTGCTCCCCCACCAGCCACGGTTTATGTATGAAGGCGCCACGGTTTCGCTTTGTATTGTGTGAAAGTAGGAGAGGTCTGAGCCTTCCTACTTTCTTCCAGCATAATTTAAGATAAAAGTATTTTCATTTATTCTGTCCCTTGACTTTCTTGTCGTTGCAGTGACAACACGTGCCTCTGCTCATGCCGACCATAAGATGACATAATCAGGGGCATGTGAAGCTAGTTAATCACTTAAATAACAGTTGATTCAATGCATGACCTGACATCAATAGAGTGTCGAGGGTAAATAGAATGCTCCCTTATAGAAAGTAGATCATGTGCGTAACAAATCTGCTCTAGTCACACATAGACAAGGATCAGCAACTCTTTCCCGTTGCTTCCCGGGTCCTTCATTATTGTTCTTGTCTCCTGAAACATCAAACAAAGCAGAAACCCATTAGTCATGGGTTACGCCTGAGGTAACTACTCATTGTGGTGTGGTGACTCGTTACTCAGGCAGCCGTGTTAGTAATAACGGTGAAGAGCATCGGGCCAATCACAGTAAAGGAGTAGCAATCGCAGGGCCAGCTCAGCAATGAACAAAGTCAAAGAAATCAAAGGAAACGGGACTGCTGCATGATCACTGGGTCACAGAGGGGGCCATTTAGATTGCAACGGACAGTTCCCCAACAACCCCGGCTTCGATCAGGCGTTCATTTGAGACCACAGCAGTGGCGCCACCGTCGTTGTGTAGAAACACCTCCACGCTGATTGGCCCGCCGGGTCCTGGCCCTGGCACCTTTTAACCGACCGCCGGCAGTCTTTCCGCCTCCCAAACAGACTCAACTTCCGACTCACCATCATTCTTCCACTTTTCCATCATATTCCTTTTCGTTCAGCGACGACACAACGATTAGATTCATGACATTTCAGCTCCTCGTTACTCCTACTGCAGTATAGAGCATCCTCTTCCATCAAACACATCACATTCTCCCAATATGTCGCTTTGCAAAGCTACCATGCCCTCGCCGGTGACATCATCCGCCACGATCCTCACCTGGCTCAGACAGTCCTCCTCCAGACGCTCGACGCAGACCTGCCGTCTATTCTCCTCATACGGCAATTCTCACCGGTCCTCGAAGCGCGAATTGCAGACTGCCACTGCCTACCGTCCTCACTCGCTGCCCACCTCCTTCCCGCCGCCCCGGAACACGGGCATCTCTGACACTTCCATCGCCGCCGACTTCCCTTCCCTTCGTGAGATGTCCCAGCCTCAGCTGCCCGGCCAGCAGGGCCTGTCCGACCTCAGCCTCCGGGAAAGTGAGGCCCAGAAGTCCAAGCCTGCGCCCGCTCCTGCTGCTGCCGAAAAGACCGCCGCCAAGCCCACCGAGAAGCCCCGGCGCAAGCTGCGTGCCAGGAAGGCCGCGATGAAGCTGACCCCCGTGGCTATTGAGCAGCTTCGCAAACTCCTCTCACAGCCGGAACCCAAGCTGATTCGAGTCGGTGTGAAGAACCGTGGCTGCTCCGGTCTCGCCTACCACCTGGAGTACGTGGAGAAGCCGGGTGCTTTCGACGAAGTAGTGGAGCAAGACGGTGTCAAGGTTCTCATCGACAGCAAGGCATTGTTCAGTATAATCGGCAGCGAGATGGATTGGCAGGAGGACAAGCTGAGCAGGAGATTCGTTTTCCGCAACCCGAATATTAGTAAGCTTCCCTTTGTCCGCGGGAAACCCCAGAAACGGCTGCTAACGTATTACTTGTGCAGAGGAAGAGTGTGGATGCGGTGAATCCTTCATGGTCTGATTTATGAAACTGAAATTGGCACCTTTCATATGTTTCGAGTTCATAATTATGCGGATTCATGGGTTTTCTCGCGTTTGTGCATTGGCCGGCGTTTTACTGGTGGCGGGTTTGGCGGGTTCGGATAATCCCTTCTTTTATTGCTTCATGCTGGACATACATTGATTCCCGGGCAATGAGCCCACTACTGTGCAATATATCTACTTTGTCATATGATCGACGGCACTGCATGATACCGCAGGCAACATTTGTTGAAGATTCAGCGACACAAGCCGTGATCAATCATTACTTTATTACTACTTTATGTAGGACCATCGTGAATACAACAACAAGCTTAAATGACTATGTAATCCCCAAAACACCTCGAGGAAGAACTACAACCTAAATTAGAACTAAAATCACCGAGCTTACATGCAGCAATGGCCTTTCGGTTCCTTCGGAAGCTTAGATTAGATCCGGGGTACTTGAATTGAAATATGTCGGATGGCCTGTCCGATCCCTTCAATACTCGGGCTTTGCCTGCACCTCATCCGATAGTATATGAATTGCTCATAACAGAATACAATAAGTCTACTATCTCGACCAGCGGCAACTATCACCTCTACCTACTACATTTCCTACTTCCACTACAACCATATTACTCCTAACACCCCCCTAACCTATTGATAACACTGGCCATCTCAATTTCCAGTAATCATACCTCCACATACAACAACCTCAAACCACCATACATAAATCAATTGATCAACCCTTCTAAGAAGAAGATTCACCGCACCACCCTCTCCCAAACCCCCTCAACATCCTCATCCGGACTAATATTATCCACGATCCCCAACGCCGTCGTCGGCTTCTTATACCCCAACAACTCCAACATCTTCGGACTCATCTTAGTGACCACACTCCGCGGAATAGCCAGGAACTGATTCTCCTCCGTCCGCAAATGACCCCTACAGAAGAACAACCCATACATATTCCTCACCGTCCCGGGGAGCGAGTTATGTCCTCCCCCATGGTACGCCGACGCAAGGAATATCAGCGCTGAGCCGGCTTTCATCTCTATAACCCATACCCAACATATCAGGATCATCCAGAACAATACCAAGGCCAATACCAACAAAGGGAATAGTGGGTAGATAACATACCAGCAAAACACACCTCCCCCTTCTCATGGTCAACCTCCGCCCACCTCTCATCCCCCCATCGATGACTTCCCTTCACAAACATCGTGGCCCCCATCTCCCGACTAACATCACAGCCCGCAATCAGACACCCAAACTGACTCACCTGGTCCCACCCCCACTCCCACTCGCGATACTCATGTCGCACATGATGCACATTATCGTCCCGGTGGAGGAGCTGACGAGGCGCCCCGTACCCGATGTTCATTGCCACGCTGAGGCTGAGTAACGGGTCGAGACGGTTCGGCTCCACGCTGTCTTCGCGGTTGATGCACCATTCGTCCACGAGGATGCGCGTGCGCAGGGCTTCTAGGGTGGGGTGCTCCGCGGTGATTCGGGCTATGGTGGGGGATTTGCCTACCAGGCCCGGGATGAGGGTCGTTTGGAAGGGGATGGTGGTGAAGGCGCCGTTGGTTGTGGAGGTGGAGGTGGGTTTCTTGGCGCTGGTGCTGGCGCTGGTCCATGGGGTGAGTTCGGTGTCGATAGCAGTGAGGTCTTCTCTTGGGATGAAGTCGGAGATGATTACGCCGCCGTCGCGGGAGAGGATGGCTAGGATGTATTCGATTGGGGTGGTGGAGGGGATAGTGCGCAGGGAGGATTTGGGGGTGTAGGTTGCTGGGATCGGGGGTGGGATGGGAAGGGGGAGGCGGGTCATTTTGGTTGTTATCGTTGCTGGTTCTTGAAATGTAGATGGTTTAGTTTGTCTGGTATGATGATGATGCTGGTAGTCTCTGTATCTAGAACCATGTCTCGAGGGCGTGATATAGTTCCCCTCTCGGGTCGGGTCGGCTGCGTTGCGGAGATCGGGTGGCATATCCGATGATAGGGCTGACATGTGTGGATGATAGATGTTGTGGCTGGATCTACTGCACTGGTCTGGAGATATTATATGATGAACTGATGGATTAGTACAGTGATGGTGTTGTCTGTTTCTGTACTGCTGCTTCGGGTGTAGCTCGAAAGTATGACCATTACAGTCAAGGGTTATGTATTGGGTGTAGTATAGTAACTATGATTGTTTGTATATTCAGTTGCAGTTCAGATGCTCTGCTACTGCTCTCGATGACATCAACAACACCCTATATGCAAGTGTAAACTTCACCACCTCGAAGCTCCATATACACGACTCTATATACGTTGGTTAATACCATACATCACAAATCGTCCCCCTCCTGAGCTAGCCAGAAAGACGGGCTCGCATTGTAATCAATCTGATCCACAATGGCTGCAATATCATAAGATGTTAATCCAAGCTCAGGCAACTCATCCTCTGAGACATTCAATTCCCCAGTGATGAACGGTAACTGGGTGTTGTCATTTGGCCTATGATCCTGCTCATGCGCATCATCACTCGTCTCTGGAACTAAAGTGGCACTGATGTGATTTGCCGCATTCGCATACCGCTCCTTTAGTCCCTCGAACAAGGTCTCGAGACGAGTCAGATCAGCTTTGCGAATTTCGGCTACGCGGTTCCCCTTGCCGATAATTTCATCAAGAATTAGATGTGCTTGTTGGTTGGAGCTTCGCTGTCCGACTAATTCAGGCACAAGGGCGCTGGCCATTGTGAGGTGGATAGCGGCGCCGTACGTAAATTCCAGGTCGAAGGGGAGGAATGATTCTGTGGTGCGGTTAGTAGCTGATGATTGTTCTTTCTGCATTTTGCCCACCGAGAAGGCCCTCGTCCACTAGAGCTTTAAGTAACTGTAGACTTTTGGTCGCCGAGTTGATCCCCGTTGACATCAGTGTTTCCATGAGAGGGACAATCCGGCGACAGCATTCTAAAGGTAGGCCAAGTTTATCCAAACGCTCCCGTAGAACGGCTAGAAGGAGGGGCCGTGTGGCAACGATGACACACTAGTACTATGAGTTAGTTCGGATTTTGGTTTGCTCGAAGGCAGACATACCTCGTGATATAGCAGGAGGATATGGCGCATCCCTTTCGACATGGAGTTAACCGGGCCTGCGAATTTGGTATTGATAAAGTCCTCCAACTCCCGAGCTAGATCTGCCATAGTGTTTAAAATAGTCTTCGTTTTCTCAATGAATGATTCGATGGGCCGTCTCTCAGTCCTGTAAACGGCTGTCGTTCATGAGTCGACGTCCTCTCGTAATGGTGATTTTGTAACCTACTGCCAAGTATTGTGGACAATAACCGCGATAGCTTCACTCTCAGACTTAGCATAGCGTTCCTCTGGCACGATTGTGTTGGGGAATCAATTAATGCTGTGACATCGCTATCATGCACAATCATCGGTATGCCAAGTGATGACGAAAAATGGCGGTCCATAATGTACAGTGTCCACCACAGATTACGACAGCGATCAACAGCTGCTGCCCCCAGTTCTTGCTCCGGAAGCTCCGTGTGTAGACCTTCAAGTTGCGCAATCCGGATGGCCTGGCTAGCCTGTACTATGTTAGATTCTCCACCCCGCGCAATTTCGAATGCAAGTCAGGTTCTTACAAAAAGGTGTCCTGACTCTCGTCGATCAATCGAGTATAGATACAAAGCTGCTAGAGCCATGACCTCGATGGCCAGAAGGGTATCTCTCCATATAGAACTGTAATCTGGCATCAAAGACATGGCACGAACAAAGTATGCTGCACCTGGCGGGTCTCTCTTCTTAGACTGGTCAAGAAACGCTTTTCCAAAGGACAACACTAGCAAAAACTGGATGAGCCACAGCCGACTATCAGTTGCTTTCTTGGTTGCATCGCCGTAGTAGAACTCTTGCATATGCGCTGTGAAGGTCTCCTCGTCCAAGAGTCGGAAAGTCTGGCCCAGATGGAACTTGACTGTGTTAAAGAGATAAAGAGCGTAGTCCATAGACGGGAGACCGCTGATATCAGGAGCAGCATCAGAAGACGACTTCCACTGTAGAGGATAGATATCTCCATCAAGGTAGTAGGGAATATCGTAGGCCACGTCCGGATGCAGCCTTTGAGACATCATCAAAGTGAGACGAGCGGTAAACGACCAAGTAGATGTTGGAGCCAGCCAGACTAGTCAGGTTAGCCGCATGCGCATGACGACCAAGACTATATCAGAGAAGAGAGTGCAGGTCTTACTCCATCGGGATAATCGGTTATCATGGGTATTCCTCATCGTCATCGAGGGCAGACCAAATGGACTGGGCCAATTTGCACCTGGAGAACGCGATTCTGAACCGAGAACATCTAACAGAGTAAGACTACAGTGAGGAGACATCAGAATTTGCCCGCGTCATATACATACTTTCGACTTCCTCGAATGCAACATCGTGGGTTCGTTTCTTCGTCGTCTCATGCTGCTCTTTAGCCTGTGTCTGCAACTCACGGAGGCACCTGCCGCATTATGAGCATCGTATGATCCATAGCCATCCGATCCTTTGGAAAAGTACCGTTCCGATATCAGAACCCTACGGTTTTCCTCGGAAAACCGACAAGGAACAGCGCGTCTCTGACAATTGGCGCATGGTTCGACCCCAGAGCATTTGATCTTGCTCTGACGACAGGCAATACATCTGGATAAGCGGGGTCAACATCGGCAAGCTAGTTTCCAAATTACTTTGCAGGTTTCTTACGCGTTTGCCGTTCGTTTTAACTTGCGGGGCTCGGCTTGCATCGTGAAGATCACCCGAGACACCACGGAGTAGACCCTTAGGCAAGCGAGTAGTCCGCCACGATGATTGTATCTCAGGACATTTTGACTCTTTTGGACTTGGATAGGAAGATAGGGATTATGATAAGCTAGGAGGATGAGGGGAAGACGCCGATCACGAGACCGGCTCGGTCTTATCAAACCCCACAGACAATGTCGCTTTTTCTCCAAACTAGTTACCCGTTCGGGAAAAGACGTGTATAATTGCTTATCTTCGTCCATCTTCCTACACCGAATTCTATTCATGGAGATGTTATCGCACAAATGAAAACTAGATACAAGCATGATACCAGGTCTAGCATTTTTTAGGGCCTGGTTTGTGAGGCTGCGCTTACCATGGAATATTAATTCACACATATTTAGGAGCGAATAATGATCCCCCATGAGTCGTAAATAGCCTTTGTACGATATTATATCTAAATGGCCTGCGACGGCTATTCAGAGTTCAATTGCCTGCAAGCTCCACAACAGTCGAATGTCAGTTGAGGATAGACATCCGTCCCGACCTGAGGATTATAGTAATGTTGTACCATTAGCAAGTCATGGGTATTCTGAATAGATACCAAAGCGCCTTCGTCCGCATGAATACCGACCCCAAATTGCCTATGAACGCCAAATCAGAAAGGACGCCTCCGGAAAAAAAAAGGATCCCAGCCATATATCCCAACTGTCCCATTTACCAAACAGAATCAAAGAAAGGTCACTATATAATCATGAATCATGTCCGTGAACATGCCCGAGATCCCGCCTCCCACAATCTCGTAGTTTCCCCGGTTGCCATCCCAAAGAACCATTGGCCCATTGTTCTGATAACATCCGCATCCATCTTGCGAAGGTCAAACAGGCGAGTCGGACGCATTATCAGCGAGTTGCCGTCAAAATACGCCTCGATCAGCCGAGCATGTTGGGGGCCCATGAACGAGAAAAGCAGGACCTTGGAGGCGGCTTAATTAGTTTCAGGTATTCTGATGGAGTGGAGAGACAGATTTTACCGGTGCAGTCAACTGCTCGACAAAGCGGACAGACTTCATTTGTGCGATCATCAAGCGTAGAGTGACCATTACTTCTCCTCGTAGGACCTTTGCGTTTGTACCGTTCATATTATTGCAAACAAATGCTTTGATATGGGGTTGTGAGCCCTTGGCAAGTTTGGTAGCCCACACAGTTAGCCATTCAGGGTAGCTAAACTGATGCAAGTTCGTGAGAGGCGGCTCATCAATGCTGTTGTGTAGTGTCAGATGCAAGAATGCAATATATGAATGGGTAAACGGCAAGAGCTGGTGTTTACCTGAGATCTGATTGTAGCTTCTTGAGCTCATAAGCCTCGTCACGATCGCTAAAATCACTGCATAGGGAGATATAACCAGAAAAACGATCAAACAGCCAACGTGAACAGTATAGCGGGTCTCTGTGGTGTTCGGGAAATGAATCAAATTCGATAAATTCTCGCCCCTCTCCCGTCATGCTCTCAACAGGATCGGCCATTATAGAGGCAGAACAAGGCGTGAAAAAATAAGGCCTAGCATCAGATTGTCCCTCTAAATCTAAAGGCAAGATAATGATATTGTGTGCTTTCCCTTGATGCACATCGAATTCATGAAGTTCGAGGTCCTGGATGTTATTGCAGAGTGCGCGTAGAACTCTACGCAGCTTCCGGCGTTCTGCAGGCTCAAAGATAGACATGATAGATGGTCGGGCTGTTGATTGAAAAGAGGATGCAAGAGGGATTTCGGTCAATTATCCTCTAGATTCGAATCCGTGATGGGTGTGTGGGGGGGTGGGTGTTGTTGGAAGAACATTAAGCTCAAGTCGCAAGGGACAAGAGACCACCCCCGGCCAGTTTATCCGCGTATCTCTCAGCTTATCAACGTTCCATCAATCAGGTTCCATGACAGGACAGACGTCCGTGCGCATGCCTAAAATCTAGTACTAAGATAGAGTCAGCGCTTGTACACGGCGCATTGAGTGGTTGAAACTATTTTCTATTCCTAGCACTCAGGATATGGAATACCTAACTGGATGTGGATGCATTGACCCCCCCCCCCCCCCCTCCCACCGCTAAACGTCTCAAACGGTTCATGGTTAGTGATGGGCTAAGTTGCTATGATTATCTCGCTCCTCGTACTTATGTCACTGGATGTTCTTATATGCAGGAGAGCGATTTGGAAGTGCTCTCGCTATCTGTTTGCAATGATTCCTTTCATGTAATACACTGAATCATATCACTTAACTAGACTGAACAAACAAGTCATTGTTTCATATCCTGCTCCAGCCTTCTCTATCTAGACTCCCCCGGTCATCAGTTTCTACTACTCAGAATGAGTAGTGCCCCGTCTCAACATTTACCCGCCGATCGCACAGAATGGGAGAAGGCTGTCAAGGGACACGAGCTAGATAAGGAAACTATTCATGGGGCTGAGTTAGTCTCAGGATCAAAGATAGGCTACAAACAGTTCTTACTCCTACGTGTCCTCTGGAAAGTACAAAGTTCACTCAAGACACTACCAGAGAGAATCAAGAGACTGATTCCGGACGCCACCGCGATGTTGGAAGACTATCCCTCATGGAAGACATACTGTAATGGTTTCGGCATGTCCATCAACCCTGAGGGGAATTTCACTATCGTTCGTTATTACCAGCAGATGGCTGCACGCACCAAGGGAATCATAAGACCTAGCACTTTCGATACCCCAATTGCTTTACGGACTCGCAATAAGCTCAAGGAGAAGGTCTTTGATGTCTCCAAACTGCAACTTAATTCTCCGAAAACTCCGTCCACGAACCCAAAAGATCCGCCAAAGACACCAGAGTCGAATTCGGATGATGACGACGATGATGATGATAGCCTTGTGTATGATCAGGAGGAGCCAGAATTCATCACTCCAGCTGCTCAGGTGCCCAAAGAGCTTCGGGGGCAGTTGTTTCCGCCCACGAAAGATGAGCAAATCGTGAATACTGCTCTTGTGGTATTTCTGAATGCACTTACTATCCACTTCGATAATTGCTATACCTGTGACTGGACTATGCACAGAAAGGGGTTTATTGCTAACTATTTGAGGAGGCCAGTTTCGAGGCCAGAACAGACGGATACTTGGACGATGGCAACGAAAATGCTTATGCACTTATCGAGGTTAAGCCAGTGATTAGAAGCTCAAAACCAAGTCTGATCCAGATGCAAGAAAGTGCCCAAATGGTAGGGTGGCTGATGAACAATGGTGACACGGATATTGAACGATTGTGAGTAGCCGTTACATGAGCTGGTATTCAGTCACTACTAATAACTATATCATTATAGAGGGATTCATATTTCTCAGAATAGGCATGAGATATTCCTGACGATTGCCGAGTATGACGATGACTACGTTGCGTATCTCAAGAATAAGCCACCTAAGAGTTCGACACCATCATTCTTGACCATGCGATAATATGGGCCCTGGAACACACAGTCTCCCTCCGATATGGCAGAATTGGGTCCCATACTCCTTGCCATTACGCTATATGCATGTACTGAGATGCGAGAAAAACACAGGTCAAAACAGAGGAGCTAGAAACTGAGGGCTTGCATGTGTCAGAGTGTTCTGTGCTTTGGTTCCTACAGTTCAAGACGACGGATCCACGTATATCTCAAGGCAACAGAGGGACATGGGTAGGTCAAGACCCGGTTGTATGTATATACAATACTTAAGAGGATCTATGAGGGGAGATACCGCATAGACTGCATCAATGTGGCTTCAAGGCTTGATGCTCAATACAAAGTCCTATAGAACCACAAGAGCGCCCTTATAATTAGACTGAATTTAATAGTAGTTTAGTTTACTTCCATAGCATATGGAAGTGAATACACATTCAGAACATTAAATCATTGTTAATCTCGAGTACTCTACTGGGAAGCAGTACAGCCAATCACACGTCCTCCTCCCTATAAGTATAAATCACGTGCACAACCCCTGGAAGACCTCAGGCGACAGCCTTATCGGAGGTTATCGCAAGCAAGCCGTGACGTACCGACATCGCCGGCTTCAATCTTCATCTCACACCCTGTACACCTCTCCACAAGACGCATAGACAATGGCATCATCATCCTTTCTGAAATCCCCTCCGCCCCTCGACCTCCCACCCTCCACCTCCACCACCAACCCCCTTTACGTGACCATCCGCTTCTCCGCCTCCATTCCCGACCTCCCCCTCGACATCTTCTCCCCGGAAACCACCACCTCCGCGGGCCTAAAACAACTCATCCGCACACGTCTCCCCCCTAACCTCTCCTCTCACCGTCTCCGCCTCATCCACGCCGGCCGTGGCCTCGAAGACAAGACCCCTCTCTCCGTATCCCTCAAACTCCCTCCCACACCCACGCGGTCCCCGCGACCACCAACATCCTCCCCGCCCAATGACACCACCTCAGACCCGGCCTCCGATCCCAACCGCAAAGGCAAAGCCCCCGTCCGCGACCATCCCCGTCTCTACATCCACTGCTCCATCGGCGATATCGTTCTCTCAGCGGCCGATCTTGCCGCGGAAGCGTCGATCGCATCTACACTCAACGATGACGAAGAACAATCACCATCAGATACTCATCATGAAGACGGTAGTGCCAGAGGACACCGACAGAAAGATGTACAGAATGGTGGTGATGCTAGTACTACAACGCCCGCGCCGCGGGGTTTCGACCGGTTACTCTCGGCGGGGTTTACACCCGCGGAGGTGGCAGGCCTCCGGTCGCAGTTTCTAGCGGTACAGTCGGTGTCGCATACCCCGGATACGATGCCGTCGGGGGCGGAGTTGCGGGAGTTGGAGGACCGGTGGATGGATGAGGGGTCGACGGCGGCTATGGCGGCTGGGGGAGGGGGCGGGGATGGTGGGGTGGTGTCGTTTGCGGAGGATGATGGGGGGTTTGGGGCTGGGTCGAGGGGCGCGATGGATGATATGCTTTGGGGGGCGGTGATGGGGTTCTTTTGGCCGGTTGGGTGTGCCATGTGGTTGAGGAGGGAGGAGGGGGTTTGGAGTTGGAGGAAGGGGTTGGCGGTTTTTGTTGGGGTCGTGGTTAATATTGCTTTTGGGGCCATGAGGATTATGAATTAGTGTTTTTTATGTTTGGTTTCTTTTCCATGTATTATACCCTTGGTTGTTGTTTCTTTTTTAAGTTTTCTAGATATCATAAGGGCTTGGCTCGTCGAGGGAATTGTGCGAGGTACTAGAACATGTAACATGGCGCCTGATTAAAGCTGATGGGTTGCTATCATACAACATTGCGTGATGTGTCTGCGACTGCAGACTTATAGGTGTCGTTAAGAGAGAAGTAAATAAAAGAGAGGCCACCGGTAATAACGCCTTCCAAATCCACGCTCAATGGAACTTGCTGTAGATAACGGCGAAAATCAACAAGATCAAGACTGTGATGATTGCGATTGTGATCAACCGATTCGTAGCCATCCTAGAAGACAGTAAGTATATGGGCATCAAGTGGCTGTGACAAGCAGCAAAGCAAATGTCCTTGTGTATTAGGGGGACAGTACCTACGGGCCATGCCCCTTAGTGTCTTGATACTGGTGTCCACATATCCTTCGCTCTCCAGCAGTCGACCCCGCGCATTCATAATCGTCTCGCGCTGCTGGTTCAAGTCGGCCAAGGTGTTGCGACCAATATCCTCCGTTTCAAGGGCGATGCGCTGACTCTCCTGGAGCCGGGCGGAACTGCGCTCCAACCGCTCCGTACCAGACAGGAGCTGTTGTCTTTGTTCCAGATGTTCGTCCTGCGGATCATCTGTGTAGCGGTCGCCGAAGAGCGCCTTGCGGTCATCGGAGAGAGACCTCAACTTGCGCTTTGCCTCATCAATATCGGTAGCGTAGTTGCGAACGCGCGTGTTGATCTTCGATCGTGCTGCTGAGGGGATGTTCTGTTTCTCCATGCGCATTTGATCTAGCTGTATTCCCGCTTGTTAGTGGGGAAATGACGCGGAATGCGCTTTTTGACAAGCTAGTCGAACATACCAATTCCGTGGCTTCATCCAGGGCTCTCTCGGCTTGCCTGATTGCTGACTTTCGTTGCTCACCGCTTGACTCGGCGATCTGGTCCAGCTTCTGATTCAAATCGGCTTGTACCAGCTTTAGCTCGGTCTCGTAGCTGCTGAAGAGCTCCGAGCCGGCGTCGGTGTCCAACGGGTTCGACATTGTGATATTAGATGGGGCGTTGGCGTAGGTTGAAGAGTCTTTGGTTAAGTTGTACAGCCGATCGAGACCGAATTAATCAGTGGATAGGGGTTGCGGATCCAAGTAAGTGGAGAGAGTAGTACGGAGTAGCCACCTTATCTTCCGTGGTGGCTGGCGGCGCCCGTGCTGCTCCGGGAAAGAGATTGGGACAATCAACGGAGTGAATGACACGGTCTATGAGAGAATGAACCAGAATCAGCTCAAAAAACAAAACCAGTATATCTGAAGGACAGACGGAGATGCAGCTGGATGGAAAGCAGATAGGATAGGCAGATGCATGGAGAGAGACAACTGGCTGGCCTGCGGCGATGACAGGAACGGCGACGGGCACACGTGATCGGCGGCCGAGGCAGAGGGATCCGGCTGACGTCGTCGGGCTCAACGGCCGTTAAACCAGACTAACTTATTAGTCTAGTTGTTGCATCGCATCTGGCGCCAAGTTCGACCAACAGATCCATTGTATGGATTCCATTCATCGTGCCGTTGAATGCCCCTCCCCCAATCCAGGGTCCCAGCGCTCACCCTCGCTTATGGGAGGCTAACATTATGGTTGGCTTGTTCCTTTCCATTCCTTCAAGGAGAATGGTCCCCTGACTCGTGGTCAATTAACTTCTCTAGGATTCGCCCCCCTCATTATTTCCGTCTCAGATCGGTGGAGCTTCCTCCTCGACTCATATAATGGCCCTATTTCCTTAGGCCCCCCTCACTAGTGACAGGTCACATATCTACCCCAGTTTTCGTTTGGGCTCTTTTTTCGGTAGATCTGCCTTGATCTCATGGAACATCCATTCCCTGAATACTCGAGTGAGTCGCCCTAGCTGTGTCTGTCATCTGATGCGATCACATTTGGCCGCCACATGAGGACAAGAGCGCGTAGCAGGTTGGGATCTGAGCGCACATGGTAGTCTTGATAAATTTTGTTGTCACCCTGTCTTCGATCTTTCTGTGAGACTGTTCTGCTACCTTACCACTCCAATGTTCCCTATCCCAGTACCTCCAGATAGGGCAAGGAGTACTCTACAATCTTTCCAAGCTGTCTACTAGACACTGAGACTGGTCTTGAATCAGCATCCCAGCGCGCTAAGTTCGTGCCGATATATTCTTTTCATCCTCTCCGGTTGGCCTGCTCTATGGCAAGGTTAGCCGCTGACAGCTGTTGTTTTCATGCCGCCCTTTCAGCCTGAGCGGGTTGCTGTTATAGGGGGCGGTTGCACGGGTATCACGACTGTCTGGGCATTGCGGAATTCCACCCATGATGTTCATCTATTTGAAGCCTCAGACTCCCTTGGTGGGCGCGTAAATGCCCTGCCCTTTGAGCATAATGGTCACCGAGTTGATGTCAATACAAGTTTTCCCAACTTTAATGCCGGGGCTTCTCGTTAGTGGCAACTTCCCAGCCCGTATCTTTCTTGACTAATTCACATCTTCAGCAAACCTCGTTTCGTTGTTAGACTACCTTGGGATTACCAGTGTCAAGGCTCTGTTCTCCTTTGGAGCTACGGATGGGATTGACAGTTTCCAATGGTGTGGTAGCATACTGAAAAGCATTCTTCTTCGTCCATGGACACTTTGCAACTTAGAGACCTATCGCATACTGTGCGATGCTATTTGGCTGAAATACATGGCCGTGGATGTACTCGATCCCGGCTTTGAGGCTTGTAAACCCACGGATCCCCAGTCGTTATCCTCGCATGAGTACCTCGCAGGCGAAGAGTACTCCAATACCTTTATCGAGAACTACCTAGCCCCACTGCTGTCCATTCTGTGGAGCACGAATGCGGGGAAGTTCCTGCCACGGGTTCCTGCGAAAGCCCTCGTCCAGGCCCTTTACCATCACCAACTGCTGAAGCCCCGTCAAGCCTTGCCAAACTGGCGTCGTATCGGACCAGGGGTGAGCCATTTCATCCAGACCATGACCAAAAGCTTTCCCTCCTCGAAGGTTCATCTCAAGACTAGAGTAACAGAGATTGTTCAGTATGGAAAGAAGTTCGGTATCATGACATCTGCAGGCGAAGAACTGTTCTTCAACCATATAGTCTTCGCCGTTAACGGCCAGGAGACTATCAAGATACTGGGATCGCTCGCAAATGAACAAGAAAAGGAGATCATCCGAAGTCTAGGTTCAACCAGAAACATCTCTGTTTTGCATTCTGACCCTCTTGTGCGTCCCATCTACTTCCCTTATATATGCCCTACTAATCTCACAAACCAGCTCATGCCCAACGTCGAAGACCCGGGTCCCGCCTGCAACTACATCCTAGGCCCCAGCAACCAAGACTGGCAAACCCAACCAAGTGACACTACCACCACTATCACATCCCACATCTCCAGTCTCAGCTACATCGCCAACTTCCTCGACAGCATCCCTTCCTACATTTTCGGCCCCATATACATCACCCTAAACCCCTTCACTCCACCTCACCCAAGCCACGTACAAGGCGTATGGGAGTTCACCGACCCGGAGCCTAGCGCCCAGACCCTGATAGCACAACATCATCTCCCCACCATCCAAAACAAACGTGGACTAAGTTACGGTTTCTGCTGGACAGGACGCGGACACTTAGAAGATGCCATCACGGCCGGTCTCAGGATCGCCATCGAGGACTTGGGCGCGGAGGCCCCGTTCCACGTGCAATTTCACCAGGATCCCCTGGAGGCGGCTGCATCAGGACCTCCCCCGAGCCTCGGCTTGAGAGATAATGTGATCCGGACGATTATTCGTTTGATTCATGTTTATGTTCTTATTCTGAGATTTGTTTTGGTTCTCTTGAGGGCTTTGCCGGGGGCAGCTGGGAAGGCGAAGACGAGGTTTAGACCAGTGTGCAATGCTGCTGCTGGTGGTAAGAAGAAGAGGTCTTGATGATGTTTTTATTCTTATTCTTCAGTTTATTTTCTAGAGGGAAGATTCTTGGGACGTTATATGGGTATTACTAGACAAGAAATATTACGAACTTGTTTCTGGAGGTTGAAAGTAGAATCCCTAATACTAGTAGTTGACATTAACGTAAAATAGCTCATTCATAACAGAAAAAGCAATGGCTCTTCCCGGTTTAGTTAGGAAAATATAATAAAACCTGCAGACATGGTATACATATTGCTTTCTTGTATGTGTTTTGTTTCTTTCGGTTGTTTTCTCTTCACACCCCGTCTTGCCTGTTCTCCAAAAATCCAGCCAAGTGGTGAGTCACGTTCCCCTTATTTGAGATACTTCTCACTATCCTGGTTCACGATCGTGGCGCTCCTCCGCGCATCAAGGAACAGGTCTTCGCACTCTGCCACGTCGGCTTCCTCGATACCGCCTGGGCGTCCATTTACCTTGGCGAGGATGCTAGCCGGGGTAAGTAATTGCAGGGCATACCGCAAGCTGACCTTGCTGCCGTGCTCGGAGACCTTGTCCAGGGCGGGGTCGGTGATGCTGAGGCCTTCCGTCTTGGCGCGCAGGCGAATGATAGTCTTGATCTCATCGGGAGAGTAAGGGTGGGTGGGGATGATGAGGAGACGGGCGAGAAGGTCGGGAGGGATGCCGTGGGCGGCAGAGATGTCGTCGGTGCCGCGGATGACAGTGTTGCCGCGGTTGGAGGCAAGGATGACAATGGGGGAGATAGAAGACTCGAGGGCCCGGTTGAGGTATGTGAAACATTCAATGTCGAGCATGTGAACCTAGAGGTTGGGGTTAGCAACTGATTGTAAGGTGAGGCAGGGAAGGGCTAGGATGATTTACCTCGTCGATGAAGAGGACACCGGGAACGAGCTCCGCAACGCCCTGGTCGATGTAGCGGTTGACGACCTTGTTGATCTCCTGGCGCAACTTCTCCGTAATCTCGGTCTTCTTGGGCTTCATGAGCTGACCCATCATACTCATCACATCCTGTCCACCCTGGGGCCGGGCATTGGCCATGTCCAGATCGTGCAGTGTCACATCCTGGACGATTTCCTTCTTCTTGTGGACCTCTCCCTTCGGTACGGGCACGTACTCCTCAGCTTCAAGATCGAACTCGGTGGCGTAGGCGTCGGACCGTCCGACACGCTTGCAGGCTCCAGTATTCGCTTCGATGTAGATGACGTCTCCCACGGTGACACGCTCCTTTTGGATAGCTTCGTAGATGCTGGGGTCCAGGCGCAGCTTCTTGGTACCCTTGGCGGACTTCAGACCGATGATGAGATGGCTGATCGTGCGTCCGTATCCTCCCAGAGGGTTCTCCGTCTCTTCGGGGGTGAGTTCCGTCACTTCGCCTTCGTATACTTCCTTCGTTTCGCGAACACGGAGACCTATCGATGCATTAGAGTCTATTGGGTTGTTCGCGTCAAAATGG
Source organism: Aspergillus costaricaensis CBS 115574 (assembly GCF_003184835.1). NCBI lineage: Eukaryota > Fungi > Ascomycota > Eurotiomycetes > Eurotiales > Aspergillaceae > Aspergillus > Aspergillus costaricensis. The sequence continues at coordinate 1,033,658 of NW_020291804.1, forward strand.
CATAGATCGCGTACCGATTGCCCTCCGGAAGTTCTCCATGAGCGCCTCTGTTTTCTTGACCTCAGCCGAGTAAATCTCACTACCAACGATCGGACAGAACGGGACTTTGGTTCCCAGCTCCTGCGACACGGCGAGGGCCAGGGCAGTCTTTCCAGTTCCGGGTCCACCAGCCAGAAGGACAGCCCGACCGGCCATCTTCTTCGCCTTGATCAAGTCAACAACGACACCGCATGCCTGTTATGTCAATCCTTCGAGTTAGTAACAAGGCTCATGGGCTTGGAAAACCAGGGTTCTGGGCGGCAATGTTGTCGCGTACCTCACGAGCAGTTGCCTGTCCAACAAAACCGTCTCCTGAAGCCTCCGCGGTGCCATCTTGTCGTAGACCAAGACCCTTGATATGCGTGTGGGCTGCGGTTCTGTTCTCGCGCGAGTTGCCCTTCACTTCACTGATTTGAACCATGGTGAAGGGATTGCGACCTCACTCGGAAGCCACAGATATGCGATCGTGGTGGGATAGAAAGTTTCGGTAAGGAGGAAGGCACAGGAGAAGTAGGAAGAGCTGACAGGATCAGAGAAAGCTGGAGATGATGAAAGGGAAGATGAGTCTGGATGCAGCTGCTTCTGGCCGAAATTCAAGCGCAGCTGGGGAGGATCGATCAATGATAGCCGGCCGTGGCCAAGGCGGTCAGCCGCGACCCCCAAATTCTTTCACCATCCGGTGCTGGACGGTCCACGCCTATCTCCAACTATCTCGTCCGCTGTTGCTGTGCTCTGCCGGCACCTGTTCTTCTTCTTCTCGGCCAATTCCCTGTCATGGTCGACTGCCTCTCGACCTTTTGATCTACACAATGGCGGGTTTACAGACTCGTTCGACCATGTCCCTTCCGTTCTCCCTCTCTGCGGCTTTTCGCAACCTTTCCCTCACGACCTCCAAACGTTCCTTCTCCACGACATTGGCGGCACAGAAGACGAAACAATTGCCGGATTACATCCCTCCTTACCCCTACGGCCCGAACTATGTCTTCAAGCAATCCAACTCCGGTCTCTACGGAGGCACGATGATCCAATTCGGAAACAAGATCTCACAAGGCCGCAACGAGGGCAAGACCCGCCGATTCTGGAAGCCCAACGTTCGTCGGAAGAAGCTCTACAGCGAAGCACTCGAAAAGGATCTTTTCATCAAGGTCACGCGCAAGGCGCTGCGCACGATCCGGAAGGCCGGTGGCCTCGACAACTACCTTCTGAGCGACCGCCCGGGCCGCATCAGGGAGATGGGTATCTTTGGATGGGAGTTGCGGTGGCAGATCATGCAGACCCCGAAGATTCAAGAGAGATTCCGGGAGGAGCGGAAAAAGCTTGGTATGCCCGAACCTCCTACGTTCGAGGAATGGGTGAAGCAGAAGGAGGACGAGATCAAGGCACAGGTGGAGGCGGAGACGAATATCAAGGAGATCACGAAGCCAACGTACAACGAGAAACAATACTAGAGACCTACAGGGCAAGTCTCTAGCAAAGTCGATTTGGGACGGTCAATTTCGGTTGATTATCTGGTGACCAACGGATGGGCGTCTGTTGTATTATTATTTCTATGGTCATGGTCGACAGCGTCTGCATACCGCTTTCATACTATATCTCGGATGGTGAAAAAGACGACTGTACAGCTGCTATTTAGATCTTGCATGGACTGCTTGGATTTGCGTGATTCGCTCTTCAGTGTATTTATATGTTACCAATGCGATTTGGATTAATTGACCTTGGTGTGCACATGGCGTTGAAGGGACTAATGCAGACATACTACTTGCAGATTAGCCCTCGACGTGGTAAAGTTACATGGACCAATAACCGTCTTTATATATACACTGATCTAACACCGCCAGAAGGCTACCAGTGGCCCTGGAAGCTACTTTGTAGTTTGGGATGCAATACATCAGCAGGAACATGTGCGGGATCTCATATGCCCAGATGGGAAGACACCGTATCTATACATAGACATTAAACAACCACAACCTTACTTCATAATGAGCCAACCATTAATAATCATCGTCGCTGGCCTTGGAATGTCTCAAGTAATAGCCAATCTGCAAGGTCATCGGCTTTGTCCCTGGAATGCTGCGATCTTTCGGACCAACAAAGATCCGCGGGCGCATTTCCGGATCCGGCAGAGGAGCCCGTGAAGCCGGATCAGTTACAAGCAATTGATGCTGCCTCCGCTCCAAGCTCATACTACGTGCTAGAATGTCCTGATCTATCGGAGCTGCAATTGACTATCTTTACATCCTTTACAGTCGCCCAGCATCTACTCGCTGGGGACAAATACACCCATCATGCAGTTCGCCCTGCCTCCGCGGAGGACTCCGATAACCCCTCCGTACGCTCGCTCGTCGCGAATCTCACTCCAGCGCAGGAAACAGCTCAAAGCAGTCGCCATCCTGGGCTTTTCCCTGCTCACCGTCTTCTTCCTTCTCTCCCAGTTCTTCTACACAAGTACAGGGGCCCCCGCCGTACCAGCAGGGACATCCAGCATCGTCGTCGTCACCGTTCTAGACCGGACGGCTTGGAGTAACGAGTACATCCAGAAGATCGTGAAGAACAGAGAGGACTATGCTAAGCGACATGGTAAGGCGACAATAGCCCCAGTCACTTCCCCCGTGTTGAGTAACTCCCATGTCTTACAATTGCAATCCAGGCTATACGAACTTCTTCGCCAACGTGTCCGACTATGAAACCGTCCTCGACAACGCCCCGAAGTCCTGGGCCGTCCTCCCAGCCCTCCGTCACGCGATGGCCTCCAACCCCTACTCGAAATACTTCTTCCACCTAGACGCTCATGCCCTAATAATGAACCCGAGCAAATCACTCGAATCGCACGTCCTCGACAACGACCGTCTCGAATCCCTCATGCTCAAGGACGTCTCCGTCGTACCTCCCGATAGCATCATCAAGACATTCTCGCATCTACAGCCCCAAGATGTCGATCTCATTATGACCACCGATGCGGAGGATTTGAGCTCCGGTAGCTTCCTCCTTCGACAGGGCGACTTTGCCAAATATTTCCTCGACTTCTGGTTCGACCCTCTGTACATTAGCTATAACTTTGCGAAGGCCGAGACCCACGTTCTGGTAAGTGAGGAGATAGATTACGTTTCTTCCGTCTTTAAGTTTTTCATTATGCATCGTACACCTCTAGTCGGGTGCTCGCTTTATTAAATTCTGTTATTTTTTTTTTTTTTGCTTCCTTCTTTTGCTTTTTCCCCCTGTCACCAGATTAAGTAACTAACCCACGTCATCAGGATCACATTGTGCAATGGCACCCGACCATCTTGGCCAGATTGGCTCTGGTTCCACAGCGGACCATCAATTCCTACAGCAAGGATTCGAACGGAGCTTCCGTGGACGGCGTCTATAAGGATGGTGACTTCGTCATTCGATTCCTTGGCTGTGACACCGACACGAAGCGGAGTTGCGAGAAGGAAATGGAGCCGTATTATCGGCTTTGGGCAGGGAAGATGAAGAACGAGTAACCTCGTTCTTTCTTTCTTTCTTTCTCTCTTCTGTCTTCTTATATTCGCTTTTCAAATGTAATGTCCACCTTTGCTTTTGGGGGAGTTTGGGTATGATTTTGCTTATTTAATGGTGTTGGGAGTTTTTTTTTTTTTTTTGAACAAATTGTCTTCGGACCTCTGGTACTGTGATATTAATCCCATAGAGAAGCGAGCGCATTCACTCCGATGCTACATGAGTTACCTAGTACTACTCCATACCTCGCAATCCAATAGCATTATTGCTTCAAATTAAAAATGATTATTATTCGTCCACGTCAATAATTAGAACCCTCCGCATAACTCTCGTAAAATAACTAATAACCGGACTATAATCTATCGTAATAGGTTACACATCGAAGGACAAAACTGTCATGCAGAGAACAAACTCCGCCGTAATCTTCTCGGATGTCGAGAACCATTCATCTCTCACCACACCTTAACCCCGAACGCAGTCGAGGTACATGCAAGGTCCCGAGTAAACCTTGGCCAATGCCAAGACAAATGTATGCGAGGTTGACAACCTCGCACGTTACGCATAGTACTTTTACTCAACGCAACATGCTCTTGCCTAGTACAGACCAGGCAGGATAACATAGCGCTTGCGCTTGTACTTGTCACCGAACTCCTTGCGGTAGCGGCGCTCCTTCTTCTTGGCCCAGAGAGCCATCTGAACGGTACCGACGACAATGAAGAACAGGACACTCCAGCTCATTCCGCTCAGCAGGTAGACGCCCACCCAGCTGACAACCTCGAAGAAGTAGTTGGGGCAGGTGACGACGTTGAAGCCAAATCCGGAGGGAATGCCTCTCTCCGTGGTACCGGGACGGCGCAGGTCGCGTAGCACAAGGTGAGCGTTTAGGTTCGCAAGCTCGCCGAAAATGAACAATGCCAGGCCGCTGTAGAGGAGGAAAGAGTCCTGGATGGTGGCGGCGGGGGAATCAGGACGGAAGACCCAGTAGGCGATGTTCAGGCCGGCTAGGACCCAGTAGTGGCCGCTGTTCTTGACGATGTTGCGCGCGGGCATGGTGGCATTGCTGAAACGGTGGACGAAGACGGTTTCGTATTCGCGCTTGATGAAGTGGATGGTCAGGAGGGCGCAGACCAGGAGCTGGAACTGCGATGGCTCGGGAAGTGGCTTGTCGAAGTTAAAGTAGACATATGGACGGAGGGGGAAGAGGAAGAGAGCCGGAATGAAGAGCGGTCCGAGGTATTCAATAATGTAGACGGTGCGCCATCCAAGTTGGGGGCCTGAAGATTATAGAGTGTGGTAGTGAGTGAGGTGGGAATATAGCGGTGGTGTAGATGGTGTAGACGGGGAAGGGTCTGGTGTCAGCTTATTCTACTAACCGAGATCCTTGACGTGCAAGACGCTCTTTTCCTTGAGACCAACTCCGTCGACGGTTGAGTCCTTGGAGTTGGGGACTACAGTGCGATCGCTACCCTTGGTGATCCGGAGACGGTGGATGGAGAAGCCCGAGGCTTCCGCAAGCTTGTTGTAGATTTCGGCGGTTGAGGCATTGGAGGACACCTGAACCTGCTTGGGGAGCTTCTTGATGGGTTTGCCTAGAGGATGGAGAGCCAATGTCAGTTCGGTTCGGACATATCAATTGACCTTGACTGCTGGTGGCCAGGAAACTTACCCCGGGGCTCAACAACTAGAGTCAGGGACGCCATTGGGATTAGGCTGAAGACACGCAAGCTCGTAATGACCCGGCAGGCACAGAGGATATTATCTGAGGATTATTCCACGTGAGCTGAGGTAAGAGCACAGTGCCAGGGTTCGTATACGAGGAAGATAGTATTGATGGCGCAGGTGTACCCGGTTATCGGAAGCGACAGACTTGTTGAGAAGTTGCTCAGCAAAATGCGGCTAGTCCAAGAGGCCATTGCGGACTAGTGAGCTGCTTAGTGTATCCAGACTAATAATACACCACTAAGACCCCAGGCATTCCTTCCTCGGCCCGCGAAGTATCACGTGGGACGATCTGCCGGGGTCCAAACTTTTGGTTGCTGAACTATAGTACTACTCTCGGTACTCTTGCAAAATAAGGGTATGTTTTTGTTTCCCGGAAGGATTGTTAACTACCTACTCCATACGAGACTAGTGCTATCTGTGTACTTCATAGTTAGGGACAAACAATTCCAATCCGGTACTTCTTCCGTCACAGTCACGCTGACAGAGAGTCCTCAAAGGCCCTTCCCTGTTCTTACCTATCTTACTAAGTATATTGGTCTTGTTTTTTGCTTTTCCCATTCTTCCTTTGTGCTTATTATCTTTTCCCTTCCCGCTACAATGTGCTATCTTCTTACTGCATCTCACATGGCTTGTTGTTAACAGAACATTTGACATATCAGTAATCCAAGAATTATGCCATTCGCCGATTGAGTGGATCCACCGCATTATTCTAAATTTCTTTTTTTCTTTTTTTCTTTTCGTTGCGTGTTGTTAGTACTACTTACACAGTAGTATGTACTTATATGTCGGAATAATCTCGACTTGAGGCCATTGCAATTAATGAAGTATTGCCGGTAATTAAAATAATACAGAAGGAGATGGCGTAATTGGAGACATCAGAAATTAATCAAGACTGAAAATTATGAACGGCATTGTGTATGAGCAAGTCAGCCAAACATATGCGCCCGCTACGATTGTCCTGATTGTCAAGGTCACTTACCGGGGCTGGCTAGCCCTGATAGAGTAGTGTTCAGCTTCATCCGACAGTGTGTAAATAGTGGCGCTCTTAGTCCCAGTCAGTCAGCCAGCCAGCCTTTCCTCACTTTTTGCCCCCGCCCATTTAGCACCTCCGTCTTTAGCTCGGTGCTAGCGGCATACCTTCATCTACTACTTACCCCGTACCAAGCAGCAGCCCAGCCCACACTCACTTGACAGCAACTCACTTACCACTCACCACATCCCAAGCCAGACTATCCATGCAGTTCGTGCTGGCCACTAGATAATTTTACCCACTGACATCGGTGGGAATGAAAGGGAGGTGCTCTGATAGGATCTCTCTATACTCTAAGATCTCTCCCCCCTCCGATCCCCGAATTGACCGTATTGTCAACCATTACCCGATGAAGTACAAGTAACCCCGACCAAGTGTCAAGGGCACCTCGCAAACTTTGGATCGAGCACAGGTCCCCGAGAGAACGCGATGGAATAGGAGGGTGGGGAATAATAATAAATACAGTGCGCTGGATTTGCAAGATCTTCTGGCAATTCTTTTTCAGCTCTTCCCACCCGCCTTCGCTAACTTGAAGCTCCAGCCGCAGATCGACCGGGTTTTTGCCCGGCTGAAATTGAGAGTCCCCGCCAGTCTGGTTTGTCGGGGTCTGCCACTGCCAGGGCCACCCGTCCAATGCCTCACGATACGGTCCATCCATGACTATCCCTCGTATCTTCTTCGGCTGCGCACGCCATACTTCTTGTCTAGAGTGTGGATAAGGCCACCCATCGAGAGTTTGGTGCTAAGGCACGTTCGATCATAGTCCGCATCCACCTGTTAGCCTTGCATACGGTGTGAACTGCGCCCAGGTCATGTCTCATGCACGCGAATCAGAAGTCTCTCTGGCTCGCCTGTCACGTCCAATGGGGTATTTCTCGTTACGGACAGGACGCCCAGTGTCTGCTATCGCTCCGTGGACATTTTAGTAGTATTAATCATTCGCTTCGGGGTTGCCGACTCGGCTGTTACTCTCTTCGGCCGCTGCTATGACGCTGACAAGATCCTATAAAGACCGTTTCTCTGGATATCTTTCCTTGCTTAATCTCCCCCAACTTTTTCATGCGCATTCTCGCATTGAGTCCCCTGCTTCATAGTATATATCTCAACTCCCATCACCAAGGGGATTTATTCTTGTCTATAACTGATACCCTTCTTGTTTACCTAACTAAGTTCTTTCCCCGCAACTCAACGTCCTCGCCGTTCGCATTCCTTGGTAGCCGGCGCGGTTCCAGAACGTCTAGACTCCCAAGGTGAGCAACCTTTCTATGACTTCATGAGGTGGGTCTTCTTTGGGACAATCCATAGTCCTAGAATCATGAGATGGAGATCTATCGACCCCTCTTTCTTCTTATTTGTAGAGTCGAGGTTAAGCATAATTGGAGCATCATGCTGATCTTGGCTTTTCGCGTATGCAGCGGCATTGTACCTTTTGGACATCGACTTGTATAATATTAACCCTATACGCAATGTCTGGCTCAAATAATCATTTCATTGTGAACGGCATTGGGAACACAATTTCCCAGGTTGAAAAGGCTATTTCGGCATCCTTGCGGCCTCTACCTACGGCGACTGGAAACGGGACCTATGTCACTGAGCCTGCTCAGACGGGAATTGTCAAGGACCTCAGCCATGTCGACCTTACTGATATCAAGGCCCTGCTGGAGGTCGTTAAGGATGCTGTAACAGGCCAACCAGTCGATGATAGACATTATATAATGGAGCGAGTCATTCAGGTAAGTGCTTACTCTTGCCTTTTGAGCCAGCTGAGTCCGTCTGACCGAGTCCAGCTTGCTGCCGGGCTCCCTTCGACTTCTAAGAGTGGGAAGGACTTGACGAACACCTTCCTCAAGCAGCTCTGGAATGACCTGGAACATCCTCCGATTTCGTAAGTTTATTGTGACATGACATTCTATATGACACTAATTGAGGAGTGTAGATACCTAGGCCGGGATTCTTCTTACCGCAAGGCCGATGGATCAGGAAATGTATAGTGCGCCCGGAACCCTTCTGGAAGGTGTTTGTTAACTCTCCATTGATAGAACTTCCTCTGGCCTCATATTGGAGCAGCTGGTAGCCACTACGCCAGGTCTGTACGGCCAACAACTGTTCAGTCGCCTTCGCTGCCGGATCCGAGCACGCTTTTCGAGTCCCTCCTGGAAAGAAAGGAATACAAGGAGCATCCGAACAAGATATCCAGTGTCTTGTTCTACCTCGCTTCCGTCATTATTCACGGTACGCATTGCTTAAATCATCCTTGGTTTTAACAAGATCTCCCAACTGACATGCTCAAAGATCTGTTCCAAACGGATCGCAATGATTATACTCTGAACAAGACCTCCTCGTATCTGGATCTTTCACCTCTCTACGGCAACAATCAAGACGAGCAGAACCTCGTCAGGACTTTCAAGGATGGAAAACTCAAGCCGGACTGCTTTTCCAGCAAACGAGTTCTCGGTTTCCCTCCTGGCGTCGGCGTGCTTCTGCTGATGTTCAACCGCTTCCACAACTATGTTGTCGAAAATTTGGCGACTATCAATGAAGGCGGCCGTTTTACCAAGCCAGATGAGTCTGATGTCGACGCCAGCACGAGATACGACAACGATCTCTTCCAGACGGGTCGATTGGTCACGTGTGGTCTATACATAAACATCATTCTCAAGGACTACGTTCGGACCATATTGAATATCAATCGAACAGACAGTCTGTGGAGCTTAGATCCTCGAGCTGATATCCAGGATAGCTTGCTAGGAAGCGCTCCAGCGGAAGCCACGGGCAACCAGGTGTCTGCTGAATTCAATCTCGTCTACCGCTGGCATGCTTGCATTTCTCAGCGTGACGAGAAATGGACACAGGATCTGTACAAAGATTTGTTTCCAGGAAAGGATCCCAACAATGTTTCTCTACCGGAATTTCTAAGGGGCGTGGCCAAGTGGGAAGCAAGCTTACCAGAGCAGCCCCCGGACCGTCCATTTGCTGGATTACAGCGTAATGCAGATGGTGCCTTTGATGATGACGACCTTGCGAACATGTTTGCGGATGGCGTTGAGGATTGTGCCGGTGCCTTTGGTGCCGGCAACATTCCATCGGTCTTCAGAAATATCGAGGCCCTCGGTATTTTGCAGGCGCGTTCTTGGAACTTGGCTACCCTGAACGAATTCCGCAAGTTTTTCGACCTTGCGCCCTACAAGACCTTCGAGGAAATCAATCCTGATCCATACATTGCCGCCCAGCTCAAGAATCTGTATGATGAACCTGACCTGGTGGAGATGTATCCCGGTGTTATCGTCGAGGCTACGAAAGACGCAATAGTGCCTGGAAGTGGTTTGTGCACAAACTTCACGATATCAAGGGCTATTCTCTCCGATGCGGTTTCCCTTGTCCGTGGCGACCGTTTCTATACGGTGGATTACACGCCAAAGCATCTCACAAACTGGGCCTATAACGAAATACAGCCTCAGGACTCAGTTGACCAAGGGCAGGTCTTTTACAAACTGGTGCTGCGTGCGTTTCCCAATCACTTCAAAGGCGATTCAATTTACGCACACTTTCCTCTGGTCATCCCATCTGAGAACAAGAAGATCCTTGAGAAGCTCTCGGTTGCTCAGGATTACAGCTGGGGCCGACCGAGTTATACGCCTACGCCGCAATTTATCAGCTCTAATGCGGCCTGTATTTCCGTTCTCAACGACCAAGAGGCATTTAAGGTAACTTGGGGAAGCAAGATTGAATTCCTGATGCGCCACAATAATCACCCTTATGGCCGGGACTTCATGCTGTCTGGTGACAAGCCACCCAACGCTGCATCGCGCCGGATGATGGGCTCGGCCCTATACCGCGACAAGTGGGAGAGTGAGGTGAAGCGATTTTATGAGGATATCACCATAAAACTCCTGCGCCAGCATTCTTACAAGCTGGGCGGAACCAATCAGGTCGATATCGTCCGAGACGTCGCAAATTACGCCCAGGTCCATTTCTGTGCAAATGTGTTCTCTCTGCCCCTGAAGACTGAGTCTAATCCCAGGGGCATTTTTACCGAGGCTGAATTGTATGAAATATTGGCACTTGTCTTCGCCTCCATTTTCTACGATGCCGATGTTGGAACGTCATTCCAGCTGAACCAAACTGCCCGCGATGTGACTCAACAGCTCGGGGAGCTGACCATGGCCAATGTTGACTTTGTCAACAAGGCCGGCTTCATCGCAAACATCGTTAGCAGTCTGCACCGGCACGATGTCCTCAGTGAATACGGCGAACACATGATCCAGCGTCTGCTTCACAGCAATATTCCTCCAGCCGACATTGTCTGGACACATCTGTTACCAACAGCGGGTGGCATGGTGGCAAACCAAGCCCAACTCTTCTCGCAATGCCTTGATTACTACCTGTCAGATGAAGGATCCGTTCATTTGCCCGACATTAAACGACTTGCCCAAGAAAACACATCCGAGGCTGATGCCCTTCTTTTACGATAGTAAGCACTCCCTGAACTCCGCGAATGCCACTAATGATATTCATTGAGTGGTTCGCGTACATGTACTGACAAATCTGCAGCTTCATGGAAGGAGCTCGCCTGCGATCGTCCGTCGGCTTGCCGCGACTGGTCGCGAAGCCTACTGTCGTTGATGACGGTGGGTCAAAGTATACTTTGAAGCCCGGCCAAAGTGTACTATGCAACCTAGTAAGTAGCGTCAAGCCTCCTACAGTGGAGGTTTCCCCGGCGTTAGCAGACATTTGCTCACCTTCTTTCTTTTTTTTGCAGGTCTCTGCTTCCATGGATCCCCGCAGCTTTCCCGAGCCGGAGAAGGTCAAGCTTGACCGCGACATGAGCCTGTACGCCCACTTTGGATTTGGGCCTCATCAATGCCTAGGCATGGGCATCTGTAAGCTGGCTCTTACGACAATGCTCAGGGTGGTGGGACGTCTAGACAACCTCCGACGGGCTCCTGGGTCTCAAGGCCAACTGAAGAGAATTGCTGGACCTGGAGGAATTTCGATGTATATGACTGCAGACCAAAGCAGCTATTGGCCATTCCCATCGACCATGAAGATCCAATGGGATGGCGATCTGCCAAGTCTTGCTACGAACTAAAATTGTTGATGAATCATGGGGATGTATTGATAGCTGAGGCGGGAACGACTAATGTGTATAACAGTTCTTCATTGGTATAATAATATATTTAATTTACAACGCACACTTTTGCATAAACATTTCAAGTAATAGTAGTGGGGACAACATAGTACTCCTCACCGAAACCTCTGTTGGTAGACGTCACTCATGCAACTCCCTGTTTGTCATTCACCCCACCTGTATGCGTTCACTCCCGAACAAAACACGATATTCCCCGAATCATAATGCTCCTGTGGAGCTACTATGCTCATTGGCAATCTGGGTTCCTAGATAGACCTACTAATAGCCCACATGGCTATGGAATGGCGCCAGCTTGAAACATCTAGGTGAGGTTCAACTTGAATGAAGGCCCTGGTCATGGAACAGAGCAAACTATTGGGGAAATATCTCAGTCCAAGTGAGAGGAAAATCGCCAGACTGCTTCAAATTGTAGCAAACGGGCAGTGAATAGAGGCCTAAACAAAAAGGTTACGAGTAAGCCTGACTTTAGAGTAGGTATTAGGCTGCGATGTAAGCCCAAAAGTGGGATGAGCAGCTCTACTAGTAGTAGGATAGCTGGGAGTAGCAACCACAGTAACACATGCTACTACCAAGTCGTACGGAGTCAGGCAGTAGTAATCTACTCCGTAGTAGCAAATAGATAGAGTGAGATGAAGGTAAGGCAGGTCATTTTTAATTTATTGTTGTTGGCCGGCGGGGAAAGAAGAAGACCCGCTCCGGCTGGCCGGAGCCACACCGCGACCAGCGGGAACCCAGGCAAGTAAAGTGAGTTGAGTGAGAAGTGACTGACTGACTGACTGACTGACTGAGTGAGAGCCGCCCAGAGCTCCCAAAGCCCATCATCGGATTCACGAACCTTCCAACACCTACCACATTCTCCTCTTCCTCTCTCTTCCTCCCCCTCCATCAACCTTGCAACAATCTTTTCGTCTCCCACCCTTCCCCCAGGTATCGCTCTTGCGTCCTCATTCATCTAAACTTTAATTTATTTGGATGTCAAAGTCTCAGGGCTGACGACCTGCACCGTCTCCTGTCATTCTGACTCCCAGCGATACTGGGCGAAGCCGCATCCCTCAGTCCTTATCTTCTTTAGACCATCCCACCTGTCGCGGAAGTGTTTAGATCGACTGGAATCACCCAAGTCCATTCTTTTTACTTGGCTTCCTGTGATCCAGCGGGAGTTTCCCCATTTCACTTGCTCCTCTCTCTTCCATTCATCGGGTTTTGTTGAGGAAGGAGAGGTCCGAAAAAAAAACGTCATAAGGTCTTCCTCGCGAACTGCTCCGCGACCCGGTCTTAAGAGATCAACCCCCACCCTCTCAAGGAGACGCCCTCCTGGCTTTCTTAGCCTCCTCATGATTGCCATTGTCTCTAAACTGTCATAATGGGGAGAATTAAGAAGGTGGCGAGCCAAAAACACGAGGCTACGATCGTGAGTCCCTCTTTTTCACCCCGCGCTCCATCTGTCACGTCTGCAAGGCTAACTGAAATTTTCCCTCGCTCTTTCTATCAATTCAGTCCCCATATCTGGCGGATTTTGTAGCCCGTGCCACCACTATTCCAGTCCCCGAGCTTCCTTCGCATCTCAACACCTTCTCTCGCATATGGCCCTTCCCCAGAGGCGACCTGTACCATTGGATTAACGTGCTCAACCGCTTCGACGAGATTTTGGCATCTGCCATCGAGAAGTACGCCCTAAACAACGGTCCTCAGACGAAGCCTTTCGGCAAAGACTTTCTGGTGGAGTCTTACGTGCATGGTGAAAGTGCAGGAAAACCTCAGGATGTCGATGCTAAGCTAGCTGAGCTTGGATATGGACCGGAAGGAGACAGGGAGCTTTTAGAGGTGATTCTAGATTTCTCTAGGCTGCTGCTGGAAAAGTGCGGTAATCGCAGCTTGTACAGCAGCAGTGAACGCCTGGGCGAACTCTTGAACACCACTTCGCTCTCTCTGCTTCAGTCCACCCTCCGTCTATCTTTGTGTCTGGCACAGCGGTATCATTCACGCCAACGCGGTGGCTCCCATATCCAGCACAGCTTGCTGGCAGCCCACTACAACATCGACTTGGAGAAGTTGCAGAAAGTTGCTGCGCCGTTCCCGCGCCCTTCTGTCCCAGGAAGAACGGCTGTGTCCCCGGTAGCTTCGATCAAGTCCAAGGAAAAAGCATCTCAGGCCCGGCATAATGCCAATGATATGTCAGTCCTTGTACGGGAGAATGAAGGCTGGGATGAATGGGGTAACGTGCGCCTGCTTTATTATCCGTCTGGCTCATCAGAACCGGTCAAGACTGCACCGGAGACCGGCACTGGTGGACCATCGGTACAGGCTCCTACCACCCCCACTCCGTTACGCAGAAGTCACACCCATCCTACACCACGTCTGAGCCGTATGTCAACTGCCGAGGATTCGCCTGCATCTGTAACCTCGACGCCGGGAAAACCGGACGAGACGCTGCGGGGTGGCAAGACACTCGAATTACCGTATTCGAAGATTTCCTCGACAAGCGCTGAAGAGCTTGTTGCCGCGCATGTAGACGAAGTACCAGATGATTCAAAATACGAACTACTTCATAGGATACGTACAGCCCAGGGATTGGCAACGTCAGACTCCACGCGGGAGCAAATTCTGGCCATCAGAATCCTTGCCCTTACTAACCTAGCTTACGTTTATCCCGAGCCGCTCTTCCAGCAAAAAGTCCTTCAGTATGATATGGAGCAACCAAAACGTCTGCAGCTCGCCTATCAGCTCGGCGAATTGGTCCATCTAGGTGCGAGTGGCGACCTCCCAGTCTCCCGGACATTGCAGACATTGGCCCTCCAGGCTCTTGATGCTCTTGCGAAACACAAGGCACGCGCGATCGACGTTTGTGGCGCATTGAGTGTCAATGTAAATCATGGTGTGCTGATGTTTTTGACTCGCAAAACCGTCAATGAGCTGGGCTCGGAAGACACTGATAGTGAAGATGGTAGCCAGGATGAGTGGCGGGATGCGTTGCTCGCTTTGTTACGAACGCTTCCGGGCTCTAGTACCAGGACCCCAGAGACTCTTGTTGCTGCTGGCCTGATCCCCATGTTTGTTGATGTTCTCAACCTCCGGACAGAAAAGGCCCGTCGAGTTTACTCCCGCATCATGGAATTCCTGGACACTTTCGTCCATGCTGTCCGTGATGCACTGGGGACACTCACTAGCGCTAAGGGATTTGACGCAATCTCGGACTTGATCGATCACGAAACCAAATCGTCCTTTGAGAATGTAAACAACGGAGCTGGAATACCTTCACAGCACAAAACTCCATCGATTGACTATCAAATTCCTTATTTCCAACAACAAGCTCTGCGCTGGATGTTTAGATTTGTCAACCATATCATGCAGCACAATGGCGGCGGATTTGACCGTGTCCTTCGGAATTTGATTGATTCTCCTCAGTTGCTGACTTCCTTACGCCTTGTGTTGGAAAACGCTCGGGTGTTCGGTTCTCACGTCTGGAGCAACGCGGTCAACATCCTGAGCAGCTTCATTCACAACGAGCCTACGAGCTATGCAGTGATTGCCGAGGCTGGGCTAAGTAAGAGCTTTCTGGAGGCCGTTACTTCTTCCGAACTGAAGGCCCAGGAGAAGATAGTTGTCGAACCTGAAAGTGCTGATGTTGAGGGTGAGACCTCGAGGCTTCCTGAGACCAGTGCTACCGAGACAACCGCAGAAGATGGTCGGGGCCCTCGGGAATATACTATTGTAAGGTCGGCAGAGACGCGTTTAGCCCCTGGGATCATGCCCGCCGCCGAAGCTCTCTCGTGCATTCCCTCCGCTTTCGGAGCCATTTGCTTGAATGCCTCTGGTCTCGATCTGTTCAAGTCCTCCGATGCCCTGGAGAGCTTCTTTGAAATTTTTGAGAACCCTGAGCACGTCAGATGTCTAAAGGACGATCCCAACTTAGTTCGTTCTTTAGGTACCACTTTTGATGAGTTGGTGCGGCATCATCCGGCTTTGAAGGCTCACATCATGACTGCAGTTATCGTGATGGTTGCGCGTGTTGGATTGTTGTGCAGAGCGAAGGCCTGGTCAGTCGGAATGGGTGCGAAGCTGTGGACAGAGAACCCTGATGGAAAGCCAATCATCTCGGGCTCTACTTCCCACTTGCTGAAGGCGATCGGAATCGATAATGACGATCAAGCCGAGGATGCCACCACCTTCGGTGTGCCTCAATTGACGTCCGATCAGCTCCCGAACGGCGGAAAGCTACAGCTCGGCGATGTAAGCCAGATCCTTCCATCGTCAAATGACAATATTGAGCCGAAGGAAACGGACGCTGCTGGTCTCACTGCCACAGACTATTTGTACCCTGTCGTCCGATTCCTGGGTGCATTCTTTGAGAACCAGCCCAACTGCTCGTATTTCATTGAATCCGGGGGTGTAGAGTTTGTCTTGGATCTCGCGACTTTGCAAAGCCTCCCATATGATTTCCATAATACGGATGCCAACCAGGAACTTGCCGTCCTGGTGCACATGCTTGCAGAAACGAAGCCTCACTTGGTTGTGCCATCCCTCGTCCAGCGAACGGAGCGAGCTGTCGATATGCTCTCGAGTTTCTGGCAGGAGCCCAATCATTCGGGATTTTTCACACCGTTGATCATGGCGACATCCAACGGGGCATCCGAAGAAAAGGGCAAGGAAACACTCAGTATATCCAAGGCAAATGGAACATTCTTTGCAAAGCATATGGGGGCTGCCCTTATCCTAACCGATTTCCTCCGTGAGATCTATTCAATGCCTTTGTACCAGACACGTCCGAGCCAGCAAACCTCCGCTTTTGCTCAAGTTAACCTAGTTGACCGATATTGCTCCCTCGTGAAGAAGTTGGGAGGTTTGCATGCAGCGTGCGTCTGGGAGGAGATACTGCTTGAGAAGAACATACCCGACACCTGGGATCAGGCAACCAAAGTGCAACAGTCTGGCTCAGCTCCAGAAAGACCTAACCCTGTCGCTGGACCATTGAACTCCGAAGGAAACACCATCGTACCTGGTGCAGAGCCTAGTAGGGAAAGTCCAGCTGCTAGCGATAGTGCCCAACCTGGAGTTGCCCAAGAGTCCAAGGAGCCTACCACAGCCAAGGTTGCCGAAGACGGTGTAGCGTTCAAGAATGTTCAGGCCCTCCGGTATCTCCTCAGCTCGTTGCCTTCTTCAATCACTGGCTATTTCCATAACTTGGGACTTGGTCTGATTGGAAAAAGGAGGACGGATCTTTATCAGAAGCAGAATGCAACTCTGGTGGCGGATGCTGTTGCCGGAGCCGTGCTAGAGCAATTGCAATTCCAGCCTCCAAACGCCAGTGACAACTCCAAGCTCCGGTTCGCTTACCTGATTGTTATACTGTCTTCATTCTCCCATCTTCTGTTCGAAGGTAGGCTGGTTTCCTTCCCCTTATTCATTTCTTGCCTGGATGCTGACCATATTGTAGCTACCGCAGACCGTCCTCATTCTCACTACCTTACGCTGGTTTTGTTCTCCTTCAAGAGACACGGAGGCCTGAAAGTAACGAAAGACATTTGCGACCTCTTTGTACAGGAGGTCAAGGCCTTGACGCCGCCGGAATCCGTCGCCGAATCTGAACAAGATGTCTCAGCACGCCTCACCTCCGCTTACGGCGGCATCAAGATTATTCTCAGCTTTTTCTCCGAGCTTGCCTCGGGGAAGAACATCGTCGATTCCAGTCAAACACAGGCCATGACCAGCGATCGTGACCGGGATCGCCCCGACTACTTTCAACCAGGCCAGTTTTTGGTGGACCTTCGGATGGAGATTCTACCGATGGCTCGGGACATGTGGAATTCCGACTTCGCCGCGCAGTCCTCCAGTTCTGTTGTCAAGTGTCTGATTGACATTCTGCGTTCGTCACTCGATGGTGAATATGAGACGGGAGCTGCTCGCAGCTCCGATGTGCCTCCTATGGTGACAGACGTCGCGAGAAGAATGTTCGTCGTGAACAAGGACCGCATGGTGTCTTTACAAGAGAAGGGATTCGATGGACAGCTTGCCAAGGAAGCGCTTTATCGCTGCAACAACGTATATGCCGCCGCCGAGGAGTACTGCAGGGCACAAAGTCGGCTAAGATCCCCTCCAAGGGCGGAGCCATCCCCTGGTGACATCGAGTCGATTCGCTCAACGTCAGGGGCTGAAGGATCTGACGAGCCTGCAAGCGATGCCCCGTCGTTTGACAATGGGTTCCTCGAGCGGTCTGCACTTGCTATGCTGTTGGCACAAGCTTCAGGCCGACCGGCCGACGATGCGTCCCGTCAAGACCAAGGCCAGGGCAGATCTGAAGACAGCGAAGTTAGACATGGCTCTGAATTCCTGGCGAGAGCCCTGACCCATATCTTGAACGATGACCATGCCACAGGGAGCGATGAACCTGAGGAATCTCCAATAATCACGCCCCGTATCTCTAACGCTCCCGGTGGTAGTTCGTCGGAGCCTTCAACCCTTCCGGCAAATCAATCACCAGAACAACGCTCCGAACAGCCTACGAGACGGCGTGAGGTGACTACGATCGAGGATTTAGATAAGGAACGTGAGCAGGTTCGCTCGAATTTGATTGAGCGTTGTTTGGACATCTTGAATGAGCACCACGACGTCTCTTTCGAATTGGCGGATCTGATTGCCTCCGCAACAAGAAGACACCGCGACGCGGAAAGCTTCAGAAGAGAAGTGGGCGAGATTCTTGTGCAATCTTTAGTCTCTTTACAGATGGAGAATTTCCAGGCTGCTGGCAAAAAGGTGGCCGCCTATGCTCACCTTCTCGCTCTAGTCGTCCAGGACCGGGAAATGTATACCGCAACCCTTGGTGAGCTTAAAGAATGCTTCACGACGTTCCTTGGATTCATTCAAGTATTACCCGAAAAGTCGTCCGATGAATCGTTCCCTTGGATCGGCCACGTCCTCCTGGTGCTGGAGAAGTTGCTTTCTGATGACTGCCAACCACCTCAGATTCGTTGGAGTATCCCTGATCATGAGAACCCAAGTGCAGACGACGAGCAACCAGCTCACTTGGAGGAGCCTCTTGTATCACTGGATCAGAAAATGCAACTTTATGAGGCACTGGTCGAAATACTGCCAAGAATAGGCAAGGATGAAACATTGGCCCTTTCGATCTGTCGAATTCTTGTCATTCTCACACGCAGTCGCAGCATTGCTGTGCGCTTGGGAGAGAAACGAAGCCTGCAACGTCTATTCGTCATGGTCAAACAACTGTCTAGCTCCACAAATGAGAAGCTCCAGGGAGCTTTCATGTTAATTTTAAGACACATCATCGAAGATGAGGACACCATCCGGCAGATCATGAGAAGTGAGATTGTCGCCAACTTCGAATCCAAGTCGTCCCGCCAGATCGATACAACCGGCTACGTGCGACAAATGTATCATCTTGTCCTCAGATCTCCTGAAATTTTTGTTGAAGTGTCAAATGAAAAGTTGAAGTTGCAGCGTTATGACAACCGCCAACGACCTCAGATTCTCACGTTGAAGGCCGACAAAAAGAACAGTACTTCAGATCCCACAACGGTCAAAGAAGCGCCTGATAGTCCGGAGAAGAGCGAGGGCCAAACAGGTGGAGCATCATCTGAGGATAAGGACAAGGCTAAATCTACTGATCTCAAGCCGCCTGTGGTGGAGAACCCTGATGGCGTTATCCACTATCTACTTTCTGAGCTTCTGTCTTACAAGGATGTCGATGATAAGGAAGCTCCCACCGAGAGCACAGACCCATCCGCCCCCGATCAATCGGAAACTCAAACCGATGTGGAAATGTCAATCGATGAACCTTCTCCATCTGTTTCTAGCACCGACGCGCAGGCCACACGCAACTCCAAGAAGTCAGACAAGCCGGCATTCAAGGCGGACGACCACCCAATCTACATTTACCGTTGTTTCCTCTTGCAGTGCTTGACCGAGCTCCTGTCGTCCTATAATCGCACCAAGGTTGAGTTCATCAATTTCTCTCGCAAGGCAGATCCTCATGCGGCTACGCCGTCAAAGCCTCGCTCAGGGATTTTGAATTATCTCCTGAATGCTTTAGTGCCGGTTGGTACTATGGAACATGACGAATCGGTCTCGTTCAAGAAGCGAAGCAACACGTCTGCTTGGACAATGCGTGTTCTTGTTGCTCTATGTACAAAGACGGGCGAATTCGGCGGACCTGGAAGGCGACGTAATGAACAGGACCTCAATGAAGACGACGAGCCCGAGCTTGCCTTTGTGCGGCGGTTTGTCTTGGAACATGCGCTGAGGTCATACAAGGAAGCAAATGCTTCGAATGAACCCCTGGACGCCAAGTATTCTAGGTTGATGTCACTTGCCGATCTTTTCGATAAAATGCTCAGTGGATATGCCTTCGTTTCTGGAGAAACAGCTTTCGCGTCTTCGACCAGGCAATTAGCTAAGACTATGTTTGAAAAACACTTTATCTCTGCGCTGACAGCTTCAGTCGCTGAAATTGACCTCAACTTCCCAGCGTCCAAACGGGTCATCAAGTACATCTTGCGTCCTCTTAACAAGCTCACCCAAACCGCAGTGGTGTTGAGTGAGTCATCGGATATCTCCACTCTCGCTGAAACTGAAGATGATGAGATCTCCTCAGCTACGTCGGTTTCGGATATGGAAGATGACCGGGAGGAGACCCCCGATCTCTTCCGCCACTCCACGCTGGGCATGCTCGAGCCTCGGCACGAGGAGGAGACCAGCTCCGAAGAATCGGAAGAGGAGGATGACGAAATGTACGACGATGAGTATGGTGAGGAGATGGATTATGATGAAGACTTGCCAGAAGACGATGGCGAGGTAGTCAGTGACGAAGAAGATGAAATCGAAGGCGTTGGGCCGATTGAGGGACTTCCTGGCGACAACGGCATGGACATCGAAGTGGTCATCGATGACGATGAAGATGATGAAGACGACGAAGATGATGAGGATGACGAGGACGATTCCGACATGGACGACGACGAAATCCTTGCCGGCGAAATCACAGGAGATCATGATAACGAAAGCCTGGAGGAAGGTGATGATGACGAATGGGAAAGTGAAGAGATGTCTGAAGACGACGAAGAAGCTGAAATCATGAATCAATTCGAGGATGAGTTGGCCGATAGTCTTCGACAGGCAGAGCAGCGCGACGATGGGCAGCGGTTTGATGATTTGTTCCGTGTCCTCAATGAGGCTGCTGGCGGCGTTGAAGATCTTCAGGCTGACAGTCTCGGGGATATGCATGAAGACATCGTCGATGATGACCTGGCTGATGAAGAGGGTAAGTGCTCTTTATTAACATCCGTGTACCCAATACTAACAATGCTCCAAGAAGATGAGGAACTTGAGGAACTCGAGGAAGAACTCGAGGATGCCGACGACGACCAAGGGTCCTACCAAGGTTTCGATGATGAGGAAGATCTTATGGATCCTTGGGGATGGGAAGGCGATGAGCAACCGCCACGAGGCCATCATCACTCCCGATTCCATGGTCCTCGGCCGGCATGGGCTGCGGTTAGTGGGATCATGCCCAGTCGGCACGGTATCGTTCCCATTCAGCCTTATCGGCTCCATAGAACTCAAATCCCGGCCCGTGGAAACGATGACGGGACCAACCCTCTTCTTGTTCGGACAGACCGTGGCTCGGAGACAAGTGGTCAGCCCCGCGTACCTGGCAATGAAGCTTTCACCGACTGGGTTCATGGCATGGAGCCCGTATCGACGGGACGTCTGCTTCCTATGGATAGTCCTGTTAGCTTCATGAACGCAGTTTTGCAGGCTATTGGCGGACAAGGGGGCCCAGGATTTGGGGTCATCACCCGTCCCGATGGTATCCACGTCCATGTTGACAGACGTGCAATGCCTAACCGGATACAAGACATCTTCGGTCTTGGCAGGCCCCAAGCTCCTCCTTCCCGTACTCGCGATGATCCTTCCCAAGCCGTGAGCTTCGCCTTAGCTACAACCAGAAGCCGTTGGCAAGAGGAGGCCCGCATTCTGTTCAGCAGCGCATACGTTGAGAAGACCCAGCGTGTGGTCAACTCCCTGTTGAAGATCTTGGTGCCCCCTGCGATTGAGGAAGAAAAGAGACGGGAGAAGCAGATGGAGGAAGAGCGAAAGCGGCGTGAAGAAGAACGCGCAGAACGTGAACGTCAGGAGCGCATCGCCAGGGAAGAGGAGGAGAAAGAGAGAAAGCGCAAGGAAGAGGAGGAGAATGCCAGACGGCAGCAAGAACTGGAACGTCAGGAAGCAGAGCGACAAGCGTCCGGTATTGAGACGGAGCCCATGGATGATGTTCAGCGGACAGACACCAGCAACGAGGCCGCAGCACCGGCAGCCGAGACTGATGCAGGCCCGTCAGAACCTGCTCCCCGTGTGCACACAACTATCAGAGGCCGTCAGCTTGACATCACTGGCATGGAAATTGATCCGGAGTACCTGGAAGCCTTGCCTGAAGAGTTGAGAGAGGAAGTCATCATGCAGCAGCTCGCAGAACAACGTTCCCAGGCTGCTGCTGCTGGCGAAGAGCCCAGTGAAATTAATCCAGAGTTCTTGGAAGCCTTGCCTCCAGAGATCCGGGAGGAGTTGCTGCAGCAAGAAGCGGCCGATCGTCGTCGCCGGGAGCGTGACAGTGCTCGCCGACAAGCTGCTGCTGCTGCAGGTGCAGCAGCTCCGGCTCCGGCTCCAGTTCATGCAGAAGAGATGGACCCTGCTAGTTTCCTGGCTACGCTAGACCCATCCTTACGTCAAGCTGTTCTGGCTGATCAGCCCGAAGAAATCCTGGCAACATTGGGTCCAGAGTTCCTTTCCGAAGCTCGTGCGTTGCCAGGCAGACGATTGGCACAATTCGGCGATATCACTCGGGTCGACCACCGTCACCGACGTGAGCCAGCCGACGATCAAGAGCCTAAAAAGCAACAACGACGTCAGATTGTCCAGATGCTGGACAAGGCCGGCGTCGCTACGCTACTGCGTCTGATGTTCATGCCTCTCCAAGGCAACGCGCGCCACCAGTTGAACGACATTCTCCATAACGTGTGCGAGAACCGCCAGAACAGGATGGAGGTCATTAGCCTTCTCTTATCTGTCCTTCAGGACGGTAGTGCAGATGTCTCGGCGATCGAACGCAGTTTTGCTCAGCTCTCACTCCGTGCTAAGCCCTCGTCGGTTCAGAAAACCCCTCAATCCGTCAAACGGAACTTGTCGTTCCAGGGGTCTTCGAATGTGAGCAATGAAGTGACTCCGATTATGGTTGTGCAGCAGTGCCTGGGAACTCTTTCTTTCCTATCGCAGTACAACCCTCACATTGCTTGGTTCTTCTTGACCGAGCATGACTCTTCCCCGGCCCTGAAGCTGAAGGCTCTCCGCAAGGGCAAGGGCAAGGAGAATAGGGCTAACAAATTCGCTCTAAATGCATTGTTAACCTTACTGGACCGGAAGTTGATCATGGAGAACCCTAATTGCATGGAGCAGTTATCAAGTCTTTTAAGCAGTATCACACAGCCTCTTACACTTTTGCTCCGTCGGGAGAAGGAAAAGCAGGAGGAAGAGGAGAAGGCTAAGGGCAAGCAGCCCGAGCAGGCGCAGGAAGAGAGACCGACTGAAGAACAGGAACAGCAGCAACCTGTTCCGGCAGATCAGACGGGATCTGCCACGGACACGACAATGACAGATGCACCGCTTCCCACCGTCGAGACCACGCAACCGCAAAATGAAGCTGCTCAGCCAGGGCAGACGGAACCATCGGAAGCCGCCAAGGAAGAGAAGGCAAAGACCACAGCTGAAGAAGAGAAGCACAGAAGAAGAACCATCGAACCACCAGTTGTCCCTGATCACAACTTGCAGCTGGTCGTCCATATCCTCGCCGCTCGTGAATGCAACGGAAAGACATTCCGGGACACACTTTCCACCATCAACAACCTTTCCGCTGTGCCCGGGGCTAGGGACGTGATCGGTAACGAGCTGGTCAGCCAGGCTCAAACTCTGAGCACTGTTATTCTCACTGATCTTGATGAATTGCTGTCGCACATTCACCAGGCTCGTACCGGTACCGATATGCAGGGTCTAGCTTTGGCTAAGTTCTCGCCAGCCAGTTCTGATCAGGCTAAGTTATTGCGCGTTCTCACGGCTCTCGATTACCTGTTTGATCCTTCTCGGATGGACAAGGTGAAGGGAGCTGAGCCTGACAATGCCGCTAAGGAAGATGTTCTACAAACGTTGTACGAATGCTCTACTTTCGGGCCTCTGTGGACCAGACTTAGCGAATGCTTGACCGTTATTCGACAGAAGGAGAACATGCTCAACGTCGCAACTATTCTCCTGCCTTTGATCGAAGCATTAATGGTGGTTTGCAAGAATACCACGCTTAAGGATACCTCTCTTGCCCGGAACAGTAGGGAGTTGTCTGTGTCGACCACTTCCGTTGACGCTGGTCTCAGCATGGAAAGCCTCTTCTTCAAGTTCACAGAGGAACACCGCAAGATTCTCAATGAGCTTGTGCGGCAAAACCCACGGTTGATGAGTGGCACTTTCTCGCTGCTGGTCAAGAACCCCAAGGTTCTAGAGTTTGACAACAAGCGCAACTACTTTACTCGTCGCATTCATTCCCGTGGCGCTGAGCCTCGTCACCCCCACCCACCTCTTCAGCTGTCTGTTAGACGTGACCAAGTCTTCTTGGATTCCTTCAAGTCCTTGTATTTCAAGACGGCAGACGAACTGAAATATGGCAAGCTGAACGTGCGCTTCCATGGTGAAGAGGGTGTCGATGCCGGTGGTGTGACTAGAGAATGGTTCCAAGTTCTCGCGCGTGGCATGTTCAACCCCAACTACGCTCTGTTCATCCCGGTTGCTTCGGACAGGACTACATTCCACCCGAACCGTCTGAGTGGTGTCAACTCCGAGCATTTGATGTTCTTCAAGTTCATTGGACGTATCATCGGCAAGGCCCTGTACGAGGGACGTGTTCTTGACTGCCATTTCAGCCGTGCGGTCTACAAGTGCATCCTCGGTCGGTCAGTATCCATCAAGGATATGGAGACGCTTGACCTTGACTACTACAAGTCCCTTCTCTGGATGCTCGAAAACGACATTACTGACATTATCACTGAGACGTTCGCTGTCGAGACGGATGACTTTGGAGAGAAACAAGTGATCGATCTCATTGAGAATGGACGTAATATTCCTGTCACTGAAGAAAATAAGGAGGAATACATTCAACGGGTCGTCGATTATCGTTTGGTCGGCTCCGTCAAGGAGCAGCTGGACAATTTCCTGAAAGGTATGTTTTGGACCCATTTCCGCGTGACTATTGAGTATGTGGCTAATACGTGCTGTCCAGGATTCCATGAGATCATCCCCTCCGATCTGATCTCTATCTTCAACGAGCAAGAGCTCGAATTGCTAATTTCCGGTCTCCCCGAAATCGAAGTGGACGATTGGAAGGTCAATACCGAGTATCATAACTACTCGGCCTCCTCGCCCCAAATTCAGTGGTTCTGGCGCGCTGTCCGCTCATTCGATAAGGAAGAACGCGCCAAACTTTTGCAGTTCGTTACGGGTACTAGCAAGGTGCCTCTGAATGGATTCAAGGAACTCGAGGGCATGAACGGAGTGAGCCGTTTCAACATCCACCGTGATTACGGCAACAAGGATCGTCTCCCAAGTTCTCATACTTGTTTCAACCGTAAGTACACCAGCAATGTCCGGAACTGTCTATATGGCACAGCTTGCTAATTATGTGGCACAGAGCTGGATCTTCCAGAATATGAGAGCTACGAAACATTACGGCAACGTCTTTACACTGCGATGACGGCTGGCAGTGAATATTTCGGGTTTGCATAAAATGGTGGCGCTAATATCCCTTATTGCGTAAATGATGATTTGGGGGTTAACCCACTTTCACTCGCAGTGTCCTTGACTCAATGCTGAAGCATATTATGGCGTTTGACACATCTTCATTTTCAGCTAGTTTGTACCTTACCAAAGGCATGGGGGTTGTGGTAGGAAATGGACCGCAACCGGCAGACCAGTTGAAGTGCAGGTCAACTGGAATGCTGGGGATCGGTTCGAGGATTTCCATTTTTTCTATGTTTTACTTTGCAAATTGCAGCAGCATGTACTTTCTTCAGCTATGTGTCAATTACTTAGAAAATTCCAGTCAATGTTCTCGTTCTTTCACCCACTCTCAACTCCTTATCCAGCCATCGATGCGCGGTTAGTCAGCCGGGTGCTTCTCCGTAGTCTGGAGGCGGTGAGGGGCGGTGGATCCGGGGAGTCACGGGATGCAACTTTTTTCTGCTGGGCGAAAAAGTCACCTGCCGGCGGGGCATCGGCTCGAATCTCAACTTCTTCAATCTGCTGCTCTCTCTCCGGTCGATGGGCGTTTCCTATCTCCAGGCATGCTAATTCCTGCTCTCTAACTTCTCCTTCATTTTCTCTCAATTATCATATCAATCTCCCCTCTACACCTGTCCGGTTCCACGCGCCGCTCTCACCTGAACCCCTCCTCCGGTTTCTCTTCAACCATCCAAAATGGCTTCGAACTCGATCAAGCTCTTGACTGGTAACAGTCACCCTGAGCTTGCAAACCTCGTGGCAGCTCGGTATGCGCTATAGTTCTGGACTATTTCTGCACCCTTGCAGTACACCATGGACTAACGAGCCGTTTCAATTGACAGGCTTGGCATTGAATTGACCAAGATCATGGTCCTCCAATATTCGAACCAGGAAACCAGTGTCACAATCGGAGAGAGTGTACGAGATGAGGATGGTATTGTTGTCCACTCCGCCTGCTCAGACTCAGGCCCGCAAAAGATCTCGGGTTAATGTGTGCACCCTGCAGTTTTCATCTTGCAGTCGACGCGGCCCAATGATATCAACGATGGACTGATGGAGCTGCTCATCATGATCAATGCTTGCAAGACCGCCTCCGCAAGACGTATCACCGCCGTCATTCCCAACTTCCCTTATGCGCGCCAAGATAAGAAGGATAAGAGCCGTGCTCCTATCACCGCCAAGCTTATGGCAAACATGCTCCAGACTGCTGGTTGCAACCACGTCATCACCATGGATCTCCATGCCAGCCAGATCCAGGGCTTCTTCAACGTTCCCGTCGATAACCTGTATGCCGAGCCTAGCATTCTGAAGTGGATCCGCGAACACCTGGATGTGAGCAACTGTATCATTGTCAGTCCTGATGCTGGTGGTGCTAAGCGGTAAGTGAATTTGTTTCTGTTGGGTGCTTGACATCTTGCAAGTCGATACTAATGGGCAATTTTGAACAGTGCCACTGCCATCGCCGATCGCCTCGATCTCCAGTTCGCGCTCATCCACAAGGAGCGCCCCCGCCCCAACGAGGTCTCGCGCATGGTTCTCGTTGGTAGCGTCAAGGACAAGATCGCTATCATCGTTGACGACATGGCTGATACCTGCGGTACTCTCGTCAAGGCCGCCGATACTGTGATGCAGCACGGTGCTAAGGAAGTCAACGCTATCGTCGTCCACGGTATCCTTTCCGGCAAGGCTACCCAGAACATCAACAACAGCTGCCTGAGCCGTGTTGTTGTGACCAACACTGTTCCTCACGAAGACAAGAAGGAGCAGTGCGATAAGATCGAGACGATCGACATCAGCCCCACTCTTGCAGAGGCCTGCAGACGTACACACAACGGCGAGTCTGTGAGCTTCCTGTTCTCGCACGCTGTCGCCTAAACGACTAGTAAGGGCACATGGCAGTGAGGGAGGACAAGATGGACATGCCGCTACCTGGAGGCGGTTCACATCTGCTTTTTCTTTTTTTATTATTGTCGTGCGTAGTCGGATACCTCTAGGAGGGCCTAGATCATGAAATTAGGACTCTTTAGCCACGGAATTCCCGGGATAGGCGCCTCCGTCTGTCAAACTATATTCAACGCATTTACCGGTTATGAAGCTTATGGACCTTTGAGAAGGTGGAAAGGAAGGGAGATATGAAAAAGTCGGCGGCGCCTTTTTGCTTTCTATTACCAGCTGAATTGAAGCACTTATACTGTACATATATCAATGGTTTTCTTTTTTTTTCTCCCCTTGGTCGTCTTCATTTGGATGATGTACTATTCTTCTTTATTGTGAGCGGATCACATGTGAATTTTACTGATACAATAGATTGCCATCTGAATTTGAATCCGTCCTGAAGATGTTACGTATACATTTTAGATATGGATATAGTCAAATTGGAAATACTGGGATTTAAGGAACACTACACGGACTTATCAGCACAGAAATAACGAAGTAAACATTCGCAGTCGTCAAATTAACCTCGGAGATAGTATCAGCTAGTTGAGTAAAATGCACACGGGCTAGCCCTAAACCGATCTTACTGCAAGTCGTACATTCAGTTCCGAGGTTTATATTTCCGGCTCTAATTAGTACTACTTAGTAGTCGGACTTGTCAGCATGCTATCCATCCATCATCCATCCATCCCTTACTGATCAGCCGCACTATCATGCTTGCTTTTTGCACTCCGATTTTGACTCTATGCCATAAGTACCTATGGTGGTACTTTTTATGTTTCCTACAAATACTAGTATATTATCAGTAGTAGTAGCTCACAATGCAAAAGTACCCTGACGGAGAGTATGGGGCGGAGAGAGTTTCCCGGAGTAATCAATAATAAGGTGGGTGAGGCCGGGGTTTGGCTTCTTATCGTCCGTGATTGTTTTTCTTTTTCTGTTTTCTTGGTGGTTGTGGTTTTTTTGACGGAGGTTAATTGCTGTTAGTATTAGTGAAGCTTATTACTAGTGCTATATGAGAATACTATGGAGGTAGAGCAGAGTCCTTCTCATTGAGGAGTAATATGCTACTACTACTACTACTTAATATTGTTAAGATGATGTTATATTTGGTATCATTCACATTGAAGAAGCTTGACATGACTACTAGTTATAGTAAATAGTAGTTAATACTAGTAGCAGTGACCACCTAAGACCGATGGGAGAAAGAAGAATAAAAACAGCTTTATTTCCCTCACCGTTCCGCCTTGGGGCATTTGGATCCATCATACGCTTGTCGAATATATACTCAATCCTTAATCTTCGTATACTGAGTTTTAGTGTAAGTTTAATTGTGGGATTAAACAAAGTCAGTACCAGGTAGGTTCGTAGGTGACTAAGGAGTAACTCTTTATTGTTTCTCTATTGATGTGTATTTATTTAATTGTGAAACAATGCGTTTGGTGGCTGATTTGATTGTTTGATTTTGAAAAGTCAGTACGAGTGGTCAACGGTACTATGGGTGTATACTATGCAGGCAGTAAAAGTATCTTGAAAGTATTACCGTCTTGCTGTATTAAATAGATTTAGTAGGTAGTTAATTGTTATGAGGTGGGGGTAGTAATACTATTTTATTTCATGTTGTGTTATCTTGTCATACTACAGTGGTAGTATATACCTGATACTAATAGGTGGCTAGGTAAGTAATGCCGGTCTTCATGTTCTCAACTTTGTAGTACCAATAACACTAGCATACCTTCCTACTACTATATATTAAATACCTCCCTAAAGATAGTACTAGATGGGTGTTACTACTACGAGCGGGGGCTCTGACTTCACCTGCCTAGTAATGGCTCTAATATCTATATTAGTACTTAGCCCTGGGTGCCCGTACCTGAAGTATACATTTTGCATAGTTGGGTGGCGGAGGTTTGATTCACCGGTCTATGTAGATTTATACGTTCATGATGACAATTGATCAACAATAATGAACGCATTATATAGATCAATACATAAAGTGGGATTGTGTGGATTTGACCAGAACTATGCTGGATGTGCAGTTAGAAAAACAGTGTCTGTGTCTGTGTCTATGTCTGTGTCTACTCCGCACTTGACTAACGATCGCTAGTGGGATCTTGAATAAGAATAATTGTGGGTACACAAAAAAAGTACTGACCACACAATAATCAATCCATCCACTGGCTGGGCTACATTGGGACCAATTTTAGGTTTTACCACAGTAGGGTCCTATGGAAAATGGTCCTAAAGAGGGATTGCACACTACAACCAGGGGATAGATAGAACCAAAAAAGAAAAGAAAAAACACCAACTGAAATTTGGAATACAAGTAAAGTTTCATTTCATTCACAAGCAGCGCACATAAGAGAAGAAATCATCTGCAGAGAACCGGAGTCCATGGGTATTTTTTTTTTTTAAATCGTGCCAGGGAAGGGGAAGGGATAATGGTCGCAAGGCCATCTAGAATAAAAAGTGTGTAAAGAAAAAAACGAAGAAATTCTTTCACATTTTTTAATCCCTTTCATTTCCATAAAAATTGTGGAGAGATATAGCATTTCCTTTTTTGGTTTTGATGTGTTGGTTGGATCAGACAATATCGGCACGCCAAAGTCTCTCGGTCCGCTGCAGACGACTTCTCTCCTCTCTCTCTCAATATCTCTCCCTCCCCAAACCAAGGAGCTTTTTGTTCTTGGGTCGCTCTGCTTCGGAACTCGAAGATAGGAAAAGAGAAAATGGGTGGATATAAAAAAAAATCCCCCTTCCCATTTGCTTGAGATTCTTTCTATAATACCCTTTTTCCCTTAGCTAGAACAGAGACGTAACCCGACCATTAACCCCCGCGGACAAACACATTTACTTCCTCATCGAAGACGCTCTCCGCTTGCGGAGCTCATCGCGCTTGGCCTTCTCCTCGTGGACACGGCTGGCAAGGAGCTTGGCGTAGTCGTTACTGTATTGCAAGCATCGTTAGCAGATGTTCATTTCATGGAACTGGAATGCATATCCCCCGGAGAGGGGCAAAGGTGCACTTACGCAGCCTCACGGGCAGCCTCAGCACGACGGCGCTTGAGGGCAATGCGCTGGCGCTTGCGCTGGAGACGCTGGGGAGTAACCAGACGCTGGATCTTGGGGGCCTTGGTGTAGTCGGGCTTGCCCTCACGGGTGACGGTACGACGGATGACGAACTTGCGGACGTCGTCCTTCTTGTCGAGACCGAAGAAGCGGCGGATCTTGGTGGCACGCTTGGGGCCGAGGCGCTTGGGGACAACGGTGTCGGTGAGACCGGGGAGCTCGCCCTCACCCTGCTTGACGATGCTCAGGGCAAGAACAGCGAGGTCCTGACCGGTGATGGCTGTAGAAACGAAGCGTCAACGGATCAACTCGGAGGGTAATAACGGATGTACTGTTGTTGGGTAAAACCTACCACCACGGACGGACTTGCGCTTGCGCTCACCAGTGCGGCGGGGGCGGTAGCAGCTGCAGCGGACATCAGTCTTCCATTTCGTAAACTCCATTATCGGCAGGTCGCATTTACCTGTGGCCATCGGCAAGGAGGAGGCGGGTACGGGTGGGGAGGAGAACTGCACACAAAATCGATGAGTTTCTGCTGTGTTTTTGTCGGATTATATTTGCGTCGGTCGGTACATACCACCCTGCTTCATGGGGAAACCTGTGAAGAGCGTCAAAGTCAGCATCCAATGTTCATTCTTAACCATGATATCCAAAGATTCCTGTTCGTATTCGAGTCCTCCTAGTCGAGCCCAAATCCGAAATAACAGGGGAAAAGCAATCCAGTCGTACCTTGCTTGTCGTTACCACCGGTGATCTTGAGGATGTAACCCTTGAACTCGTCACCGAGAGAGTCGCCGGCAACCTATAGCAATAAAAGAAACCCCAATCAGTCTTCTGCTTTTCCCATAATTTTGCGTGTATTTCTCATTTTTCGTCTCTTTTCCAACTGTGGTGTTTTCGGGGGGCGGATATCCAAGGGGGGAGGGTTGCTGACTTCGGTTCCCATGCGCTTCTCCATGAAGGGACGGAGCTTGCGCTCATCGTCAACCTCGATGATCTTCTGAGACCCATTGGCCGGGTAGGAGATGTTGAGCTTCATCTTGACGGGTCTGCGCGGTCAAGACGGAGGGCGCGGTTTGTCGACAGGTCGAGGAGGTTCAGGTCGTCGGGGATTCGTTCTTCGTGGGATTTTTTTGGTGGTGTAGCGAGATTTCCCTGTGTGGGCGGCTGACTAAGTCCACTAACCCTTCTGGACTTAGCGCCCTCGGTAGGGCTCTTATGTCAGCACTCCCGGCACCTGACTTGCCCCTTTGCCTTTTCGGGAACTACGAGGCTAGGCCTGTGTATGCTTGAGGATAGCATCAAGTTGTTGTGATAAAAACAATGTCTAAGGTTTTGGTTACGCGCTGATGCTCGTATTCCATGATGCACCTACTTGATCCAAACGACAGGTGAAGGTTCTGTTCTTAAAGCGGAAGCGTGTATTAGGTCACCTGACCTTCGTGTGATCCCTGCGACCCCGTGTATACAGTAGGCAAAATTGGGGTCAATATCTCCAACAGATCGGAGTCTTCCATATCCATGTCTGATAACCATACCTGTCTCTGGTCGCGACCTTATGCATCCAACAGTCAGCAGCTAGAACAGTCTATTGACTATACC
Organism: Aspergillus costaricaensis CBS 115574; assembly: GCF_003184835.1. Classification (NCBI taxonomy): domain Eukaryota; kingdom Fungi; phylum Ascomycota; class Eurotiomycetes; order Eurotiales; family Aspergillaceae; genus Aspergillus; species Aspergillus costaricensis. The sequence goes on from NW_020291804.1 coordinate 1,065,505, forward strand.
CAGTAATCAAACCCCTAAACTAGCTTTGAGTAGAGTGCCTCCTAAGCTTCAACAAGGCGAATTCGGGGAGCCACCGTGTTGCGTCTTAGGTGCCACATTTCTCGTCATATAGGTCTTTCTCCGAGCTGACCTTTATTTTTTGCGTACTCCGGACTTGCCCTGCAGCCTATAATGCAACACATGTAGACTGATGTGTGCGCTTCGAGCTAGGCACTGAGAGGGTGCACATGCCATCATTATGCAGGACATTTCTGAGGATAAGAACTCTTCATCATAATGAGCTCGTTGTCCCAAGTGAGTAGTTGATGCCATCCAGGGGTTAGTTATAGTCAACCCCTGAGCGTCTCGGCGATAGGAATTAGGAGATCTAGTCAGTCAATCAGGTGCCAAACTGGTCCGGGTCGAAATCAAAACGACCAGCAAAGCTTGGAGGGAGCTTCTTCGAAGTGCATCTTTATAAGTCGCAATCAGAACTTCGAGAAGCCCCAGATATATAGGAAGAAAGGTATAGTTATGAAGGGCGCTTCGCTGACTCGGATTTAGTTGCACATTGCGTTCTTCCGTTCCCGACAGCCAAAGACGGGAGACCAATCCGGATCGAGTTGGGCCGTTCGGAAGGTCGGAGTCTAAAGTGGCAGCCTGTCTTGGAGAGGCGGCCCCCCCGTTATCTATTAACTAATGGTTGATTATTGATTGATTACTACCCACCACCAACACTGCGCCTTCGGTAGTAGATACTAGATAGATAGATAGTGGCCGAGGAGGGGTGTTGTTCATGACATCCCAGTAAGGGGGTTCAGGGAACATGACCGCCTTTTCCGACAGACGTTCGTTGCTGATTCGATGACATTTCTATTGCTGGAACAGAGAAATGTCCACGAGGGCAGGCCAGTGAGATCCACTGATGGGGACTTGGCCTTGTACAAAACCGCCTCTTCCAAGCTCAATGGAGTCTTGGGACTGACGCAAAAGACCCAGAGCACGCGACTGGTTACCGTTCCGACGTCGCCGCGCGGCCACTGCCAACGTCCGAGAGGCCAGGACAAGAACAGCCTTACGGCAGATGCAAAGATGGCCACAAGCGCGCTATCGTAGTGGACAGGTCAGGGAACATTTTCTGTTTCCTCACTCAACTCTCGCACTGTTCGGTATTGTCTCCTTTTTCTTGTTACTGCATCCGTTCCCCTCAGGTTCTCGTTTTCATCCGACTGACAGAGTTCTCCAGTCAAGTCCCCACTCTGGCGCCAACCATCCCCATCGCACGCTATTAGTCTCTCCTCTTTGCACGGTACTGCCGGAGGTCATCCTGTCTTTTGTGCTTCTGTTAGGGGAAGAAGTTCTTGCTTGATCTCGCCGCAGATCACTACGTACGGCGTCTCCGTCTTATCTCATTCCCCCCCCCCTTTCCGTTGTTCAGTTTCTTCTCGTTTTCCTTTGGTCAAACGTATACTCTCAGCATCGTTGTGTGCAACCGCGCAACAAAGAGTGCCGCCGATCGCCCCCAGCTTTATCGGCTTCGCCTGCGAAGCCCAGCGGCTTTCGCTGTCTCGCCTCCGCCCCTCGTATCCGTCCTTTATGCCCGGACCCAATGCGCCTCTTTAGCAAATTTCACGCGGTCTGCGCCTTGGCTGTGTGCAGCATTCTCCTGTCAGCCTCCTTTCTCGCCTCTCAGCATTACTATCGTCGGGTAGTCTTGACAAAAGAGCCTTCGTCGGATTTCCGCGCCACGGCATCTTTCGACCGTCGCCTAGTCGTCTTTGGTGACTCGTGGAGCGATAACAATGCAGCCGAGCTTCAGGGATCTGTATGGACGGACTGGCTTTGTAACTCGGTGAGTGTGAAAGCTACTTGGCTGGATCAAAGTGGCAAGCTAATCTCTCGGCCCAGTTCTCATGTCACCATGAAAACTTAGCAGAGACAGCCAAGTCTCTGAGAGGAAACTACATTGGCTCTGTGGTGGATAACACGGAGCTGTCGGGTTCCTTACTCAACCTCTACAAGTCTCCATTGGCGGATCTGAAAGCTCAGGTCGCCAATTGGATTGCGGCGGAGACGGAAGCCACGAGAGAGATGGATGCGACTGCGGTTGGCATGCGTCAGAATCGCACCATCGTGGTTGTCTCCTTTGGTGTATGGGACTTGTGGAACGTAATGGCAAAGACGTACGAGGACGCATCCCATGCAGTCGATCGCAATATCAAAGTCATTATGGAGGAGCTGGATTTGCTGGCCGAGACATGGGGCAGCAATGACCTCAAGATCATCCTGACATTAGCACCAGATGTAACCTTCCTGCCGGCCTATAGAGCGCAGGGGCAGCCGCAGATTACCAAGCACAAAGATGCCGTGAGGATCGCAGACTATTGGAACGGAGAACTCCGCAATAACGCCGAAGATTGGTCGAATGGCACGATTTATTTGTTCGACACCAACTCTTTTCTAGCCGACCAGATTCGCGACTGGCAACTCTTTGCCGCAGGGATCGAGGAAGAGAGTGGATTGGGGAAGAACGAGGATCCCGGTTGGGAGAATGTTGAAGCCGCATGCGTCCAAAGCAGCCAGCAATGGATGGTGACGTCAGGCGCGCAACAGTGCGACCGTCCGGAGAAATTTCTGTTCTGGTAAGGACAAGGCATTATGATTGGCGCCCATTGACTTGATCGAGTGCTGACCGTATCATTTTCAGGAACGACATGCACCTTGGCCCCTCAGCGCATAGACTTCTGGGCGCGGAAGTGTTCCATGGAATCGAAGAGATGTGGCTCCGATGATTTTCCACTAAACATCAAAATAAGAGAGCAGAGAAAAGAAAAAAATTCTAAAAGCGCAACCGATGAGGTCTTACTATTATTTTCCATTACCTCTTGAGACGTAATTCGCCAAGGACAGGCTGGGGGGAAACTTGTTCTGTAGATGATTAGACATCAGCCGCTTCCCGGGACCATCAAACGCTGACGAACGGCACTATCAAATGGCGGCCTGCTTCTCTTATCTCCATTGCGCCTGCTATTCGATTATTCGACTGGTCTCTAGGCGATGTGTCAATAGGTCTGAGACCATGTCTTTCTCCCCGCTCAGAGACTGGATGAGTGAGAGGAAAGAGTTTGTACTGGGGGAGCACAGCTGTTTCGAATCACGAGAGGTTTCAGGTCGCTACCAAACAAGGACCGAACGGGGGACTGGCCAGAGTGGTATGTCTCATTGAGAATGAGCACGGAAGTCAGGCTGGCTCATCCGGAGACGGACGATTGTAACGTGATGGCGGTGGATAGTGGAGCAGGGATCGGAATGCGATCGCCACAGGGTAGATCGATCCGGTCTCCAGCCTGGAAATGGGGACACCTGCAACATCAACGTGTCAATGGAGACCCGTGAACCTTTCTGATGGATCGGGGGAACTACGGATCAAACTTTGGGGAGGTAAAGAATAATGGAACCTGACCAGACCCTGTGGAAAGTCCCCCTTTGAAGGGTGGTTGGGGAAAGCAGCAGGGGTAACGGATGGTGCGGATGGTGCTGGTGGATGGAGATTTGGTGGTGTCGGTGGTAAGTAAGAGCACGGAGTAGTGAGAAGTAGTATCCATCCAGTGTCAGTTTGCCAAATCGGGCTGTCCGTTCTTTTCCCTGTTTTGCTTTCGGTTCTTTTTTATTTTTTATTTGCTTCTTCTCTTTCTCTCCTTTTTGACTCCTCTTTCCTTTCATTCGGTGCTGGCTGTTAGTTTCTTTGTCTCCGAAGAGGATCGGCCTGCTGTCATGGAAGCCTCGGGAAGTTCTGTCATTAGCCAGGAGCTTTCCTGGATAAAAAGTACCTTTGCTTTAGATGGAGGAGGGAAGAGGTGGAGGTGGAGATGGCGGAATTCTGATACCGCCACCTGGAATGTATGTATTACACCATAGTAGCCATGGCCACGATCGCTGTATTCCTTTTTAGTTGATGGTCCAAGCAAGTAGGGAGGAATGGGGAACGACGGAGTTCAGTACCCAGTGTAGATTAGTGGGTATCAAACTTCCAGGAACTACTACCTTAGAGAGCCAAGCAAGCAAATCAAGCACGTTCAGTTAGTTCAAATAGGTAGGTAGGTAGGTAGGTAGGTAGGTAGTAAGTAGTAACCAAACGATACTTGCGAGGGAGCAAGCAAATAGCAAGCAGCCAGCAGCAAACAACAAGTACCTTCAAAGTACCACCTAGGCAGCCGAGTAGGGTACTACTACTGTAGAAGGCTAGTGGTGTGCGTGCCAGACCGTGGTAAAGCAAAGCAAGCAGGATGATGCTGGCGAGAAATTAGACGGATTGGAAGACAATCAAATCCATTTGCGCATGTGTCACATTGGCGGTGGGCCAATTGCCAGGCCCGGTCGGGCTCTGTGGATCGCTAATTGGTCCCAGATCACTGCAGCACACCGCATGCGGACGCCGAACAGACAAAGGAAAGCTAAAATGGCTCCAGGATTGAAACAATAAACCTGTATAGCAATCTCTAAGCAACTAGTCGATTAGTGTGGTAGCCTTTCTTGACTAGGGAGAGTATTGAGAGGGGGGAAAGGGCAGAAAGTAAAAAGGTAAAACAACTAACTAGGTACTTAGGTCCCCAGGTTTAACTACAGTAGTACCTTTCCGGGTAGCTGTGACTTAACTAAAATGTGTATTTTTATTATCGAACTGCCCAAACATATTAAATGATGCCCCAAAACAAAAAGGCAATCAATCATCCAGAATGAGCTCTGGAAGGGCCCATTTCTTGTCCCTACTGCTGACTCACCTGGTAAAAAAAAAAAAGAGAAGAAGAGGTTCACATTCAGGTTGTTGCTTTTCTGCTGCTACCTCCCCAAGTGCCCACTTTGTCTCTCTCGCCCTCTGGCTCTCTCTTGCTCTTCCAGTCCTTGGGTACCTTTGGTTGGGGGCTTCATCCAGGGACAAGTAAGTACTAAGTAGTAGAGTCAAGTCAAGGTACCTCTCTTCCTCCGCCCCAGTACAACACCGCACCACCCGATGAAAGGTACCATGATGATACGTCCTTCCCAACCCGGGAGGTTTCCTCACCTTGAGGTTCCATCACAACTCTCCGAACAGCTGTCTCTGGTGGGGATAATGTCCCCTCCCAACCGCACGAAGGACTCGGGTCATCCTGACAGGGACAAAGAAACTAAAAAGCCCGGGAATTTTTAGTCGTAGTCAAAGGGAGGGGCGCCAGACCGAAGGGCCCCAAAGATAGCTCCCCATAACAAAGCACTTGAAAAGCCAAATCCTGGCTTTATCTCACTGGCGTCCCCTCGGCTTGGTTGGCTCGGCCTGAATGGAAATATCATTTCATTGTCAAAGAACGAGGAGGCAGCAAAAGGAAGGCAGAAAAAGAAAAGAAAATTACCAGCAGTGAGGACACCCCTGACGCCTCCAAATAATAATTCAGCTGAATATTATTATCAGCATTCTTATTATTATTATTATTATTATCATCTGTTCTTCCTAATTATTATCATCCGACCGTGAACTGAAAAAAATAAAATATTCCACGCCAAAAGACACCAACAGAGACGGCCACTCGATTGGAAAAAGAAAGAAAAGAAAAGAAGTATTAACAACAGCCAGTTTGGAAATACCCGGTGCAGCACGAGGAGAAACTCATTCGTCTCGTTGACTATAACTATAACCTTATATTGGGGCTTTCTTTCTTTCATCCACTTGTGCAGCATCCGCCCATTCAAGGGCCACGGCTCTCTCTATAACCTCGATTTCTCACCCACCATCTCGCAGACTTTCATTATTCATTGCCCGCCATTTCCTTTCAGTCTGCTGGTTCATCCACTTCTCTGTCCCCCCAAAAAGCCCTTTGCTCTTTACTCCATAAAATAAATGTCATGTCTTACGATCGCGTTCTACCCAAGCCTCCTCTTCTACACCATGACAGCTCCCACCATCTTCCCCTGTCACGGCCTACTAGTAACCTTCTCGAGCATAAGATCATGAATGACGACGTCGCGAAAGTGTCCATGATGGACCGTCATCTAGACACTGCTGCTTTGAGTGGTCATCGTCGATTCACTGACACACTGCCTCCGGTGCATTTGACCACTCTGAATCGAAGCAAGGTGGCTCTCAACAAAGTCGCCTCCAACGCTGCCTCTGCTATTGAGGTCCCGAAGTCCGCGAATCTTCTACCTACCAAGGCTATACCTCTTCGTGAACGCTCATCTTTGTCGGAACGGTCGTCGTCATCTAGTCCAATCAAGACGTCCAATACTCCCACCCCAAGGGAGTCGGCAACACAGTTCTGCCTCTGTCAGCCGGATCCGAAGATCCCTAGGCCCCGGAATGGTATGCAGCCTGAATTCTGCTCGATTTGCTTCTTAAGCTGACAAACAGGTAAAGCGTTCATCCTATACCGCCAACATTACCAGGCTGCAGTGGTCGCGCAGAATCCAGGCCTTGCCAATCCTGAAATCTCCAAAATTATTGGGGAGCAATGGAGAGGACTACCACAGGAGACAAAGGATGAGTGGAAAGCGCTGGCAGAGGTAAGCACATTGTATGCTATGAGACTCTCAAGTCACCTAACCCTTGATAGGAGGAGAAAGCTCGGCATCAACAACAATACCCAGAGTATCGCTATCAACCTCGTCGCTACGGTCGGGATGGGAATCTCCGGAGTGGAGCATCTGGCATCAGCCATAACCCTCCTGGCTCTACAGTCTGCAGCCGATGTGGAGGCCGTGTGATGAACCCTCCAGTATCACCAGAGACTCCTTATACACCCAGGGCTTCCTTCTTCGGTGGAAAAGCAGCACCCGGTGAAGTATTTTCTGCACGCAGTAGCCATTGTCGAGCCAAAGACCTGGACCGTGCTCCTAATGTTATCAAGCTCATCCCTAATGGGAATGGGGAATCACGCATGCCTCGCCAGCACTTTGTGGAAAGCAGAAGCCGATCACCAGATAGTAAGCGCAGGCGGTTGGGACCGCTTGGTCCTTACGACATCCGTGAAAGGAGCCCAGATTCTTCATATCCTGCATCTCCATACACACCTCGCTCGGCCGTAGCAGACTCACGAGGTCTATACCAGCCGCTACAGCAGCCACGGCCCGGCCGAAATGTCAAGGAGTATACCCCGCCGGATCCCAGCTTGAAACTTCCACCGCTACAAACAGCAGCTCATGTTCCCGGGACTCTCACCCCAACGACTCCATATTCGCATGATGGGCCTAGCATTGAAGCGACGGTCATGACAATCCCATTTCTCAACAAGATAAAGGTTCTGGCTAAGATCTCACCGCCCTTAACACCAGCATACCATGACGGATCTTCGTTCCGACGCGGGGCTGTGATTGCTGTGGATGGACAAGATCCTGTTCTTGTCAAGATGATGGTCGAATTTTTGAACAACACATTACAGAAGGAGGGCAGATATCTCACCCGAGTGTTCGGAGGACCCGAGATTCGGTCTCGTGAGAGCTATTCCGAATCCGAGCAAATGGGTGACGCAACTGTCGATTATCTCAACATCATCTCCTCCTGGCACCGCATCTCTGACGAAATAGTTAGCTTCGTGAAGCCTTCACGAGCATCATCGGAGCCAAAGTCAGTCGACGAAGAGTCTACACCAGGAGTGTCGCCGCGGACTATTATACCCAAGACTGCTGAATTACAGATCAACTCTCCGGAGCAATCCAGCGACAACAGCTCTGTGTCGACAGTCTCTACCGGAATGGGCTCCATTACGATGCCCGTGCCTGTCGCACTTGTTCCACGATACCAACTAACGACTGCGGATGCTTTTGCCTGCTCCGTCCCAATCGGGGACTCGTATGCACCACTTGACCACTGGCAGTGGATGGCATCTCTGTGGCGTGCGTGCGTAGGACCGGACATAACCGTGTACATCCGAGAATGCGAGAAGGACGAACTAGAGCGTCTTGGAGGTAACCCCGTGGAAGTTCGTCTTCATGATGCGCGAACCATTGTGGTGCGAAGACTGGCATCCTCATCGAGTGAACTAGAGGAGAAGTCGCTTAAGAGAGTCGGCTTCGAAATTGAGGACTTCCTCACCCAATGAGCTTGTAATATGATCCTACCCAAAATATGCCAGCTTTGTCAGGCTCGCATGTTCTTTTTTTTCTTGTCTTTTCTTGACATTCTTCTCCGGACATATGGGGGTTTACACTTTCATAAATTGCCTTCCTTTTTTTTATTACTCTTCGATTTCATTTTTTTCTAGGCTCTAGCCTATTCTGCGGGGGTTCTGTCTGGTTCGGGGTTTTGTGGCTAGTGAAAATGGGTGGCTTTTCCTGTAGATTTACTTATCAGCTCCGGATAATATATGTCTGTGATCGACGATGATGTTTTTACTACCGACGTTATGCACAAAAGCGCAGACATCATTGCTTCTATCTCAACACTTGACAAGACTTACTTTATCAGAATACACATACAACGTAGTGAGAGAAACGACTCACCGACGCAGCAGACCATCAATAACACTACGCAATGCTCCAAGACAATCCACATCGCTGCCTAAGGCCCCAAGAAAGCTCCTAATATAACCTAAACCGGTAAAGGGCAGGGCGGTGACCAGTCCAGACCAATCACAGGCGCACCATGGCGGTGATTGCCGGCTTATCGGGATACCCTGGAATGCGCGGTGCGATGAATGAGCCCACTGTAGCGCATTTCCTTCACTGGACATGTCTTGTGAAGGGTGAGCAGGTCGGTTTCATGCGCTGCGCTAGCTCATTCCAATGTTTGAATCTGAACTCCGTGGTAATCTTCACCACGACCGAGTCTGATCGAATGCATGGGCTGCCCGCTAAAGGTTATCGCCTCTTCATGCAGCCTCCGTGACCTCAAAGGGGCACAACGACAGATCTTATACGGACGATATGTTGGCGACTGATGACGACATGATACATAATTATACTGCGGTTTCCGGAAATAATGCTCCTGGAGTTAAGCCGGTATGTTGCATGGACTTGTGTGAGAATAGCATTTGATTTACATTGCGCTGGATGTCTGCTTCGCGAAACTGCCCGTTTCTGTTAACAGGCTTATTGCTCATTTATTGCTTCAATCTCTGCAGAGACAAATTACTGGAATAAGCTGTGCCATGGCTGCGAAAGATGATGATGCTCTCAACTCGACTGGGCCCGATTCTTCCGCGGAAACTACCGTAACTACGGTTTCTACACCCACGCCCACAACGCCTCAATCGGAACACTTTATGTTGTCGAAGCCTGTTGCAGCGAATACTAAGTCTGGGGAAAGCGAGATTTTCCCAAATCTGGAAAACTATATTGGCGTTGGTGTTTTGAGAAGGCGCAATGGAAGTTACGATAACGGATCCACAGCCCCCGTCGAACCGGATAACTTTCCGGCATCTGAAATCGCGGCTTTGGAAAGACACCACTGGATATGGACTGAGACGATAGAATTCGCGGAGAAATCGTCGTGGTGTGGTGTTCGCGTTTATGTGCTGCCTGACGACGTCGGGCGCAAGTCCATACCGCGGTCGAGCACGGCATTGAGGCGCGCACTCAAGGCAGTCATGATGAGGATTGACAGATCAGACGAAGCATGGAACGGAGGTGTACATGTAGATCTGAAGGCTGCCGATAACCCTGTGGGTAGTCTGGAGGACGAGTCTCTTTGGTATATTTTCAATACCCTACAGGATCCAAAACCCCAGTTGGATAGTATGAGGAATGCGTATGCGAGAAGAGCGATGCGAGAGCTACTTACAGTAACAGCGCATGGAGAGGAGGACTCAGGTCAGGATTACTCTGGGGTGCTGGGTCTCAAGACGCCTCTGTACCCTTACCAGCGCCGATCGGCTGCTACTATGGTCCAGCGGGAAGCGCAGCCTGCGCAGGTGCTGGATCCGCGGCTACAGGCTATTAAGAGCCCTAGAGGCGAGGAATACTACTACGATAAGGAAGAGGGGAGCATATTTCGGGAGAAGAAGATGTATTCGGAGGCTTGTGGAGGTATGCTGTCTGTGATTTTGCGTGAACGGCTGTCTGACTGGGTATAGGTATCCTTGCGGAAACCATGGGCTGCGGCAAGACACTCATTTGCTTGGCTGTAATTTTGGCAACGCGAGGCCATTTCCCCGAAATACCGCTCGAATACCAGGAGATGAAGAACCCCATCCGACAAGTGACGGGGAGTCTTGTTGAGATGGCAGCCGCGACAGCAGGCCGCTTCTCGCTGCCGTGGAAAACCCACTTCGACACTCTGGGCTACTACGGCACGTTCTATGAGCGATGTGTTATGGAGTGTGAGAGGCACCGTGGCGCCTATACTATACCTCCACCACCGGCAAGGCACAAAGGTCGAAGTGGAGTGGCGTATCCTAGACCGCCGCCTCAGCAAATCCGTCTTTGTTCGGGGACGTTGATCATTGTGCCCCCTAATCTGGTCAACCACTGGCACAATGAAATTTCGGCACACACCGATGGCTTGAAGGTGCTTGTACTACGGAACAGCTCTGACAAGACTCCTTCACCAGATAAGCTATTGCAGTACGACATCGTTCTATTTTCGCGAATCCGCTTCGAAAAGGAGGCGGGCGAGGTGGTCAATAACAGACGTATCTCGTTTACGCCCGAGGAGTCCCCTTTGACAAAACTTCACTGGCTTCGGATCATCGTCGATGAAGGCCACAATGTGGCTGGTAGTGGTAATCGGACCACCATGATGCATATCCTGAGTCAGCTTCACATTGAGCGTCGGTGGATAGTGTCTGGAACCCCATCCAGCGGGCTGTATGGGGTAGAAGTCAGTTTGGCTTCTCAGGAGACACATACTAGCGAAACTGACCTAACTGAGGCTACTAAGACTGTACTTCGAGGTAGAAAGAAGACAGGAAACGCCTTGGACAGTGAGCTCAAAGATCTCGACAAGCTACGATACATCGTGATTGACTTTCTCGACCTGAAGCCGTGGTCTAACCCTCGAACAAGCGACCCGGCTAACTGGACAAAGTACATTAAGCCTATCGGCGAAGATGGCAGGCGACGGAAAGCACAGTCTCTCCGGGCTACCCTACAGAGCCTTGTTGTGCGACACCGTCTGGAGGTCATTCACAGTGGGATTCCTCTACCGAGACTGCATAACAAGGTCGTCCATCTGGAACCTACGTTCTATGATAAATTGAACTTGAACATGTTCATCTTCGGCCTGGCCGTCAATGCCGTCACTTCGGAGCGCACCGACCAAGATTACATGTTTCATGCTCGGAACCGTAAGCACCTTAGCACTGTTATCAACAACCTTCGTCAAGCAGGGTTTTGGTGGGCTGGCTCGGACGATATTGCTCCCACGATCGACGTCGCCCTGAAGTATCTGGAATTACGCGGGGACAAGACAAGCAAAGAGGACATAGAGACATTACGCGAAGGCGTTCGAATTGCACAAAAGGCTCAAGCATCTGGATGCTGGCGTGCTTTCAAGAGGATGCATGAACTCGGTGTTTTCATCCAGGACTTTCCCGAGCACGCTCGAAGTATGTGGGCCATTGACTCTTCGGTTGCGCACCAAGAGCCACTTCTTCTAGGCATCACACAGGCGCGACATGCACAGAAATTCGTCACAAAGCACCTGAACACGCATGACCCAGCAGAAGGGCTTGCCGGTGCAGGAATCAAGGTCCGTCGTGAGCTCTCAGGGCGAGAAGGGGATAATCTGAGTCCGAAGAAGACCACTCCAGACAAACCTGTCAAGAGCAACTCACCCAAAAAGACATACACCAAGGGACTATTCAAGACCCTACCAGAGGAATCCACTCTCACACAAACCAAATTGGTCGCCACAGCCTCAGCTAAGCTAACATACCTCCTGGACCAAGTGTCCGAGCTGCACAAAACCGAGAAAATCATCATCTTCTACGACAACAACAACGCCGCCTTCTGGATAGCCGAAGGCCTCGAACTCCTCGGTATAGACTTCCGCATCTACGCCAGCACCCTGAAACCCACCATGAGAGCAGAATACCTCGCCCTATTCCGCGAGTCGGAGGAGGTGCGCGTCCTCCTAATGGACCTGCGCCAGGCATCGCACGGCCTGCACATCGCCAACGCCTCCCGAGTCTTCATAGTCAATCCCATCTGGCAACCGAACGTCGAAAGCCAAGCCATCAAACGAGCCCATCGAATCGGCCAAACCCGCCCCGTGTTCGTCGAGACCCTCGTCCTCAAAGACACTCTCGAAGACAAGATGTTGAAGCGCAGAAAAGCAATGACAGACAGCGAGATCCACCACGCCGAACGAGACCTCCTAGACGACAGCACCATGAGCTCCATCATCCAGAACGAGCGTTACATCCCGATGCCCGAAACCGAAGACTCTAGCTTCACCCGAGGCGCGTTCCTGAAACATCCAACTGGCCTATTCGACCGACACAAGCTTGCCGTTGCCGATGACGAGGAGGAAGGAACAACAAGCAAGCCGGGACTACCGGATCACAGCAGCACCCCGCGGAAGCGGAAACATGTTAGAACCGTGGATATAGACGAGAGCACCGACGAGCCGGACCTCGTCACGCCGAAAAGACGCAAGTCCACGTCCCCTAGTCTGGACTTTCTCTCGCCGCAGGGCATCCTCATGACGCCTCCGCCAGCCTGGAGCCGGTCTCCGCGGGCTTCGCCATTTCCGGTGGTCGAAACGGATAGTGCTCACGCGAGCACGGACGGCGCAGAAACAGGGAAGAAGAAGAGGGTATCTTTGTTTGGAGGAGCAGCATGTCCTGATTGACATCATATCAAACATGACTGCTGTACTAAGATGACTGTAAATGATATCAATTATACCCTGATTCTCACATACACACATATAGCGAATAGCGTAGCTACCGCATATTTCAATTCCTTATCCATTCATCCTTCATGGATCTAAGAAACCTGACTGCGATAAGGGAAAAAAAACAACCACACCCCTCCGATCAGATAAGACTGCCCCACCCACCGCAGCCCCACCATGCCTATATCACATCACGTCTTCTCAGTTCTCACCTTCATCATATCTTTCCCAATCCCCCCCACCAACACCCCAACCCAAGATGCCGCCGCCGCCTCCTCAAAAACAACAAAAAACAACCATAATCGCCATCTCCGGCCCCTCCAGCAGCGGCAAAACGACCCTCGCCCGACTCCTCCAACGCATCTTCTCCAAACTAACCCCGCAATCAAACACAAGTTCAAATCTCCGAACATTCATTGTCCACGAAGACGACTTCTACCATCCAGATGACAAGTACGATTTGCCCTCTATCCTTTACCCCCTACATTCCAATCTATGACTAATATGAATAAAAATCAATAGAATCCCCCTAATCCCCCACCCGCGCAACCCCACCACCTCGATCCAAAACTGGGATACGCTTTCCGCACTCGACATCCCGTTCCTCAGCGCCGCATTATCCTACATCCATTCGCACGGACACTTGCCTCCGCGCCTACGGTCAAAGGAGGATTTGAATGATGTGGCGGAGTCCGGGGTATCAGAGGAGGTTGTGTCTCGGATGAGGGAGGTGGTTAGGGAGCGGGTTCCTGGGTACTTTCTTGAGAGTAATATCAAATCTACTTCTGGGGGTGGGGATGGGGATGGTGTCAGGACAATCGTTTTCCTGGAGGGGTTTCTGCTTTTCGCACCACCCAAGGAGGAAGATCCGGACCATGGGTTGAGGGAGGTGCAGGAGAAGATGGATGTGAGGTTGTTTTTGCCGGCGAGGTATGATAATGTTAAGGAGAGGAGGGAGGGGAGGAGTGGGTATGTGACTATTGGGCCGGCGCCTGTACAGCAGGGTGGTGAGGGTGAGGGTAGTGGGAGTACGGAGTTGCCGCAGAGAGGGTCGGTGGAGGTGGATTTGGAGAAGGAGGATGATCGGCCGCCGCAGAATTTCTGGACGGATCCGCCGGGGTATGTTGATGATATTGTGTGGCCTAATTACGTACAGGATCATGCGTGGTTGTTGTTGCCGGATAGGGACGAAGGGTCGACGGAGTGGAGGAATGCGGACACGCAGGAGCTGGTCAAGCTGGTGGGACAGGGAGTGAATCTGAGAATGGATGCGGGTGTAACGGTGGCTCCTGGACAGGGAGAGGCGTCTATGACGGACATTCTCGAGTGGGCGGTCGAGGAAGTACTTAAACACATTGCGGAAACAGAAGGACAATGACAACCTGGTTCATCTGTAGTACCTAACTACACAGAGGACCTCCCCAAAGCCACTCCCTTGTCATCCATATCAGTACCTATTCCTCTTTTCCATTTTTCCTATTATGCGACAGTCTCGCCGTGAATCTCGCTTTCCACTGGGCCCCGCCATCCAAGCCAGTAATCAATCCTATCCCGAAAAGTCAACTCATGTTCAGATTGCGGTGACTCAGGGCTTTGCGGTGCAGCTGGTGCCGACCTCGTAGACTCGTGGCCCACTTTCGTGGTCTCAGCAACCATTGTTACCTCTTCGTTTGCCTCCACAGAAATACTGACTCCTGGCGTTGGATCATCTTTGGAATTGCCTTCCCATGACATATCGGGCTGACCGATGTAGCTTGGCCAACGTACTGTCGTCGGTTGACTCATGTTAAGGCTTCCCGCAGCCAAATCGGCAACAGTGGGTGTTGCCTTAGTTGGCGAAGCCACAGTATCAATGATGGTATTATTCAGCCAGAACGCTAAAATGGTCCCCAGAACATAGATAGCGCATATGAAGACGAGTCTCATCTTCTGTATAATGTTATCTGATCTTGGAATGCTCTCATTTGTGCAACCATCCAATGGCTGTTTGTCCTCACCAGGTAGGTCCGCGACAACAGCAACGGCACTTTTATCTGCAGGCGTCTTCGAGCCATCAATTCCCGGTTCCTCCATTTCGTAGCCACGAGAACGCTCAATACGTGAGACTGATACAGCCTCCACTTTTTCGAATGTTCGTCGGAGGTGATGTCTAACACGGTCACTCGGGCTGGTAAACCCCGGATAAATTCGTGGGAGCCAATTGATTGCTTGGTGTTGAGGAAGCCGAACTGTCCAGTTCACACAGAACAGTTCAAGATCTCGGGGAGAGCAAATAATCTGTAGGTAAGCAGAGCCAATACCGACGTTCTCCCTTGCTGGAATATGGATCATCTTTAGACCGCTTTCCTGAGCATCAAGGTTACTGCGGTAAACACTATCTGGACCCCCGTCGACAGAGAGAATGAGACAGCATGTTTCGGCCCAAAAGCAACGGTTGTGCAGTCTGACAGAGCAGACGGCGTGGTATGTTGCCTGCAATTCTGGCGGACTTTCAGCTTTGGCAGAGGCCACTGCATATTCGGCTCTGATCTCCTGGTGCACCGTAAAGTCCTTGACAACTCCGTAAAATGTCCGGTCGCACCTTCGCAACGGGATCACAAGGTCACCCGCATAGCTGAACTCACCCAGGAAGCAATTTTCCACGACCTTATGTCTCTGTAAGTTCGTGGTGCGGAACTCGAGACCATGTTCCTCTGGCATGAGAAAGAGAAGGTACCCAAACTCGCCAGTTACCAACTTAGGTAGGCCTTGGATTACTAAATCATTCCATCCGCTCTGCTTTCTTTGCCGCAGGGACACGGATACGGTAACAATGAACTTGTAGTGTCCTGGCTGAAGTTTGGAAGGATTCTTAATGATTAAAGTACCACTGTCAATAGTCAAAACTGGTTCGCAGTGTACATTCAAGCGTGACTCGTCATCAATTTGTGTGGAGGTTCCCTTTTCGTCCGTAGTCTCTTCGTGAGAAGGTTGCGGTATGGTGAGCTTTGGAAGTCGTCGAGGCTCTGTAATTTCCTTCGGTTCGCTATCAGCTACCATAAGTACCTCCCTGGGGCTGGAATTGGATAGTGGCGCTTCTTTCACAGCTGGAACGGACAGTGATGAGCCCGCACTTGAACGTTTCCTGGAGGGGCCTTTGCGCACTTTGCCGGATGCTTTTACGGTACCTTCATGTGAAGGCTCAGGTAACCATGTAATTTTATCAATCGAAGCGAAGTCTGCATTGACGTCACCGAAGCTGGACCGCTCCATCACTGGCTGTTCAAGTATACGATCTGGTTCTTCGCCCGTGTCTGGATGCGCTGGTGATGAGTCGAGAGTAGCAAAGGCATCACTGGCTTCGAGCTGCATATCACTTGCTATTCCCTTGACCTCAAAAGCACTGGCTATACCCTTAGGGTGCATACTGCTGGAAGAAATTTCTTGTGTTATATGGTCACTTTGGGCCCCGCTGGGCGGATCATTGTGCCTTTCCTTCGCAACAAACAGGGAGTTGGAAACTGGGTGTCTATCGTGGTCTGCCCAGACCTCGAGTATTTCCCTTTTAGGTTCCGGTTTTGCAGGACTGATGTTGGTAATATGATCCTTCCGCGTAGCTTTCCTACTATGATCCTCCATATCCGAGCCCGGCGGAGAGTCCGTCAGGCCTGCGGCAGCAGCACTTCTTTTCCCCAGATTATGCTGCTTGATAGCATCAATAATCCTAGTATACTCATCGCTAATATCGGATACAGATGACGTATGAGCCGAAGGATGACCCAGCTGATCGATTCCTATATGGCAATTAGAGTGATCACCAGCAGTCCCATCAACTGAGGATACTAAATCTCGAGCCGAATTCTCGGTATTTGCGCGAACATGCCCCTCAGAAAGCTCTGAACCAGACATCGGAGAATGTGCTGGGTAAGAGTCTGTTGTTGTAGAAGAAAAGGCGAACAAAGGACTGGAAGGGGAGCTCGAGCTTGACCAAGTACCATCACTATACTGGTCAGGCTGAAGCCGAACCAACTGTGTATTGACGATAGAAACTCCGGCAGATCTGACATTCAAGATGGACAGCTGCGTGTTGGGGATGCAATGGGCCTAAGTTCGACGAAGGGGAAATTTCTCGATGAGCAATGGACAAAGTACAGTCATAGGGATGTATTCAGCTCACCACCATAGAGATTCTGCAGTTGACAGGCTCATCTAGGCTGCCGCTCCAGGTACTTCGAATGTCCAGGTTGGAGACCTCCGGAGAGGCTTGGGGCGGAGATACTGGACGGATCTTGTCTTCGTAAGAAGCCATGATCAGAAGAGTGATTGGTTTGACGATGCGTTGAGGTAAAAATATCAGAGCAGACTCGGGTGGACGACAACACAGCTGCGTGTAAGCAGAATGATTGTAAGAGCAGAATGGGAGCAAGACTGAATGAGTGAATGCTAGCAACTGTGGAGTGAAGAGTGAAGGCGACGATTTAACGAGGGGAAGAAGCCGGTTGATTCGCGCTCCAGTTGGGAAGCTCCCCCAAAAAGGAAGGCAACACCCGGCCTATCCTCAGGCAGCCCAGCCCACCTTTAGTCTGCGAATATAACTTCTGTGCTGGAAGGAATAACTCCAGCTGAATTGCTCTGGGATTATTCATTTTAATAATAACGAGAAGTGGCAGCATAACCATTAAGCTACCCATCTCAAGTCAAATTCTGTCAAGTTAATATGTACATCGAAGTCAAACCGTCCAGCCATCATCCCGTCATCACTCGATCCAAAGCCGTAACCATAACATAATAACGGGGAATAGAAATAACAATCAAACACCTGTAGTATGGTTATCCCATTTTGAATCCCCGAGGCGCCATTTATCCCCAGAGCCCGATTCTTGTTCCCAGTAAAAGCAAAACACCCGTCCAACTGTCTATCCAAGGAGGTAAAAGCAAAGAGAGAGAAAGAACAACCAGAGCAAAATCGACCATCGATCAAGACCACGAGCAACCGAGCCATAGTAGCCTAAGCACTCCGAAACCACTTATCGCGGGGTCCCATTCGCTGAAGCAGGTTGCTCAAAGGACGCCTGGCCAGGCGTAGAACCGTACCTGTCCACTTCATTGGTAGCAATAGGTTGTGAAGGAAGGATCGGCGTCGCTGCTTGAGAAGACTGATCGAAATAGCCTCGTGCCGCTGCACCGTTGGTTCCTTGAGCAAAATTTCGATTCCGTTGTTGCAAAGGAGGAAGGATTGTGGACCCAGTCTGGTATTGCGAACGAGGGTAGCTTTGTGGCATCATTGCTCCCGTCGAGTCCGCTGTCTATCCAGAATAATATACGGTTCTTAGCTTCTCGTCCTTAACGACGGGTAGTAGGCGGAGTCCATACAGGAGTACCAGGCGCGTTGACCATTCCTAAGGACTGCATCGTGGCCTGCTGGCTGGATCGACCGTGTGCCCCAGGGTCTTGCATCTGGGGTACCTGAGTGGAGGACGGAATTCCGTAAGACATCTGCCATATTGTTAGCGTCCTGCTTAAAACCCCCGGCCCTGGAAACGACGCTTTGTGGGGACGCTGCCGTTCTCTCAAGCCGGTCTCTTAAACAACGAATCGGGCAGACGAACCGCATAATCTGGAACCGCCGTGTGCCCGGCAGGGTAGCCTTGCATCATAGGAGTTGCGTAGCCGCCTGGCTGATTGTAGATCGCCGTTTGAGGGTACGTATCCATCTGACGCATCCGCCCATCCGTGTCATACATTCCCCGGGTCCCAAGATCTATAGATGACATTCGCGGCCGCTTACTGGGGTGTGTCTGCTGTCCATAGTACCCGTAGTCCCGACTCGTCGTCGGGTAAGCGCTGAACGCGTTGCTTGGCATTTGGATCGAAGAACGATCCGGCGAGCGCGGAATCGGCTGCGGATACTCCTCTGGCCGGGGGACAGGTCGTTTGCTGTCTCACTGGTCAATCATACAAAACCACTTCTCGCAGGTTTCCCAGCCACTAGGCTACTTCACTCACATTAATGTTCGTGGCTCCTTTCTAATTCTCAACTTCACACCTTGGTCCGCGAAAGATCTGGACAAGAACGTCGACTCTGCCATGCCCGGAAAACTTTTCGGCGGGTACACTGTACGGGGTCAGGAGCTGCATTCTCATGAACAGGGTTCGCGGGGAAGTGAACGAACCGGTAAATCTATCTGTGATGATTGACTTCAAATGGGTTACGACGTCCCTTTAACCGCCGCAAAATCAGCATGCGCTTCACACAGGCTGTGGAGAGGCTTGTTGGGAGCTACCGCGAAGCCAAAAGGAAAACCTACTTTCGCATTTCGAAGAGAGTGAACTTGAGCCGAAAATCTCCCTCGATCTTTACTGACAAGTCCCCCCAAACGAAGAATCCGCCATCTGATCCAGATCCAGTCAGTAAGCCGATTTGAGGCCTGTTTTCAGGCTCACTCGAGGACCCAGCTTACCAGTATTATCCACATCTTTCAACCTGTGGAGAGACGAAACCAGTGTGCCGGTCAGAGCGGTGGACGGGGCCACGGGAACCGGATTGTCCTCTGACGCGTCATACAAGCTGCAGCACATAAAATAATAAGGGCTCTGCAAGTAATGCCTATCGAGGTTTGTCAGTGGGCTGAGTTCACCAACACAACACAAATCTCAAGCGCGAACACCTACTGCGCGAGATAGGTCCCCTCCTCTCTCACTCGAATCTGCACAATCGGCGGTGGATCTACTGGCTTGCGCTCTGCAGCGGGGAAACAGTTCCCAAGTCAACTTCTGCTCGTCCGTTGGGGGTGCTTTTCAAAAGAAGAATGGAAGAGACTGGCAAAGCGGGCGATTCCACATACCTTTCTCCTTCCCACCCGCCACGCGCGCCCGGTTGGGCTGCTGGCGAACGATCAGGTCAAAGTCGGAGCTGGTAATCATAGTCAGTTGGAAGCCCTGGGTAGCTGAGTAAGAGTTGGGAAGTTTTAACGAGGTCCAGCAAACTGGGGAGGACAAACCTCTGAGAATCGCGGGCAAGGGAAGCGTCCGGAAACGTCGACGCACTCATCAAGGCGAGCTCTCAAGGATCGAACCTAAGCAAATACGGGAGCCAAAGGATCCAAGTCGGATATCCGCAAGAACGGACAGCAGTGAACCACGTCTGAACAACAGAAGGTGGCCAGGGGAAAAGTGAGATATGATGAAGAAACAAAGAATGAACCGATGGGTTAACAGCAGGGAAGAAGAGTTCGGGTCTCTGGAACCTAGCAGCCAGCGACTTGTGGTTCGACGAAGCACTAGAAGAGAGAATGATACACGGTGGGGGTGAAAGAGGGGAGTTGGGGTTGGTTAAAGATGGGACACGACGGTATGATTGACTAGTTAGTCAGTCCGTAGCAGCTGGAGCTGGACCTTCGACCCAACTTCCGGAGTGGAGAATCCGTAGGAAAACACCGTCTGGGCTGCCACTTGCGTCGGGACGCTGGGAAAGATGGCCGAAATTGCAGTAGCACCGTCAAGTAGTTTTCAAGCTGCAATGAGGCGAATGCGGTACGAAAACGGCGCCGAGAAGGAAGAAAAAGATGGATGGTGTCGTCAGAATGCAAGCGGCAAGAGCCAGCCGAGCACGGTTCCAGACAAACCTTAACCAGCCAATTCGACCCAAGTGGATTGCTAAGTAAGTTGCTTTGCTTTCTTTTCCACTTCTTCTTCACTTTTGACTGGACTGCCTTTTTCTTTTGACTCTTATAGGGGAGGAGAGCTTCTTGAGTTTGCGGCTGCTGTTGTTGTTGCTTGCTGTTGCTGCGGCTCCGATTCGAGAAATAATGTAGTAGTAGAAGTAGTAGTAGAAGGGTGTTCGTCACTTTTCTTTATTTTCCTCTTTTGCTTTTTTTTTCCCCTTCCCTTCTCACACTCTTTTTTTTTTCTCCGATTAAACTCTTTTGGTTTTCTCTTTTTTTACCTTCCTTTTTTTTTCTCCCCTCCCTTTATGTTTTGTTGGGTCTTGTTCTTCTTCGCTTGTTTTTGCTTGTTATTCAAGATTCCCTTCTTCTTTAAAAATTTTTTCCTTTTTGTTCTTTCGGGGTCTTTCTCAGTAATAGAATTTTTTTTCACCCTTGGAAGGATATTATTCACGTGAGGATGAAACGTCGTGGGTGCCTGGCCAATCTAGTTCTTTTGGCTCCTTCACCTGAAGAAAATTCCGGGAATCCAAATGGTGCTGTGCTGCGACCGTGGTGTCTGTCTGGGTCATTCAATGGACGCCCGGGTCTAGACGTCACAGATCGCGCGGCCGAGTAGAGAAGGAAAAGAAAAAAAAAATATTAAGGGAAAAATCACAGACCAACTCGAGCGGAAAACAAAATAATTTTCGCGCCCCCTCCTTCGAAACAAATTTTGCCCAAAAGTCAAATGAATAATAATAGTAGCAGCAGGCAAGCAAATAGTAGTTTGAAGCGAGCGAGCACTAGGTGTGGCGGGATTGAACACCGCCCAGCGATCAGACGGTAGCTGAACGATGGGTCAACAAAGTCGCCTCTGACAGGTCTCTGACGCACAAAAATCCACGAAAATATATGCGTGGTGCCCGAGGGTGTGTCAAAATTAGGAAGTCTAGGGTAAAAATTTACTGGAAATCAAGACGACAGCCAGCTGAAGGGTGTACCAGACAAATGGCCTAGTGGAGCTGTACCGGAAATCGCAGAGCAACGCCGGCCACTGTTCGGCCGTCGAATGGTATCGTTCCCAGTCACTTCAACCACGGTTGGGCATGCGGGCTAGGGTGTTGTATCAGCCTTGACGATCCGACAGGAACCGCAGCGACATGGAGATGATGCGCACATTGGCAAGTCCCGAGAAGGAAAAATGCGAGGGAGGGGAAATGACAAAAAGTTCGCATCCAAACTGCGGCCACCTGCGCAAGACTCAAAGTCTACCTCCCTCTTTTCTAGGCTGGATCGCCTGAGAACCAACAACAGACCACTGGTTCGAGTTAGGCACGAAATCCACCGCGTTTGCGGCAAGCCACTACCCCCTTCCCCGAGCAATTCCCCAACCCACACGCGCAACGGCGTGGTCTCGTGCGCGTGGAGATGGAGCCGGCTATGCAAGTGATCAGACCCGTATCTAGGCGCCACGCAGGGTCTCCAGCTCTTGATTTGGCGCCAGTGAAGTTGTTTGATGCTGGTCGGTGCGCGCGTCTAAAGTCTCCAGTCAGACTCGTACTGTATCGTCGTTCCTTCAGCACTATACTGAGGAAGAAGCCAGTTATCTCTGCGCTGGTTTGAGAAGAGCGACGCTCATCCGTAGATAGATAGGCCCTTTAGTCCGTCGCCCTTTTTCAGTTGCTGGCTCCTACTTGTCCGCCTATCAAAGTTTCTCTGCGTTTCGGCCGAGGAGTCAGCATCAACAAGCAGTAACATCATCCCTCTTCATCACCTCACTCCCCTTCACACCACCACCACCACCGCTACCGTGATCAATAACGACACAGCATCACAAGGACACGACGAACCATTGACTGACCTCTTATGTCATCCACTTAAGAACCGTGTTTCTAGACAAAGGAAAGATCCAAGGTCGAGAAGACGGCAGGAGGGGTTCAGGGCCCCAAGGCCCACTCAATATCCTTTGAGCCCTTTGTTAGACTTCGAGCTGATCCGTCAATCAGAATTAACTTTGTTCAAGCAATTATACTGAGGCTTTTGGAGGCTGCCTACCTATTCTGTACCCGTTCTTTAGTCGCGTGTTCTTGCTTGGGTTTGTTCGGGGAGGGCGCACAGGCTTGTCTATTGAACCGCAAAGATGATGAAGAGAGGGGTATGAAAGGAAGAGAGTTGGGGCGGTAGTTTCAAGGCGAAGCGGTTTGGCCGAGAAGAACGGCGACGAGGAGTTGCTGCTTTTGCTGCTGCTGCCAACCCCGGTCTGTGTCACGAGGGCCCATCCCCTGTCTGTTCGTTCTTCCCCTCGACAGCAAAGGCTGCAGCCAATTCCCCAAATTCCAAATCCCTTTGCTCGGGGATTTATTCTCTTCGACCTTCGGTTGTTTCACTCTGGACTGACTTTCGTACGACAACGGGATTGACCACCCCTTATCTTGATATCTCTCACCCCGCGATGTTCACAATATGGGGATGCCCTCAGCGACGACGACGCAAGTGAAAGGAAGCCTGACGATCGTGGACAACCACCACCACTCTGGTCGGAAAACGGAAAAAAAAGAAAAGAAGGAATATGAAAGAGAGAGACAGAGAAATAAATATGAAATCGATCACAATGAGAATAGTCAAACCAAAGGTGGTGGGAGTGGGCCTCTTTTCAACGTGCAGGCGTGGGGAAAAAGGTCGGGCTCGAAAGTCAACCTTTTAGCTTCTGCTGCTGCTTCTGCTGCTGCTGCTGCTGCTGCATTCCTGGGACCTAGCCCGAGAGATGCATCACATTGCCTGGAATTTGACACGCAGGTCGCAGAGCTTGCGTCCCACTCATACATTCATACTGTTGTGCTGGAAGGTTGATTCGATCTCGGGGAACGGGGCGCTCACCCCTCAGCAAAGCCGGGCCGCCAGAGATCGGATCGCTGGGCTGATGCGGCGTTGAGAAAGTAAGCATGCATGAGTCGTTTCTGAAAAAGAGGGATCGTCGAGAGCAATTCTTCCCTCTCACTTGCCTAAGCGAGATTCAGCAATGAAGAGCTAACCTTACTTTAATAGTGTTGACCATCTGGTTGGACTACGCAGCCTCTCCATGCATAATCTGAGGGTCCCTGGTTCACGCTGTGTAAAAGCGCGGCTGAGAATTACGCTTCCTTGTTTCCTCCGTACAGCGCCTGTTCCCCCTTGGATTTTCCATCTGATTTTTGGCCCTTTTTTTTTCTCTTTCCCGACTTTCCATTTGCCCTTCCCCTTGTACCCTTTCTATTTTCGGGAGTTCCTGGGGGAACCTCTCACCATTCCCCTCAGATGCGTTGCATTGCGTACGGATCCTGGATCTTATTAGGTGGTAGTGGCAGCTGCATCTAGCCGCATCAACTGCAAAGCTACTGGTTCCAGGAGCCCGCAATCGCGATTCTCGCCATTTGCCAAGTGTCAAGCACAACTGGACGATCGACTTTGCCAGAGAGGCTGTATTTCTTCGTTCAACGCAGCGACGCGCCCAACTATCATCGCTAAGAGATTGGCATCACCTCAGACAGAAGTCCGGGGTTCATCAAGAAAATTATCACGTAAAAAGGATCAGCAGAAAGCATGCGTCCGATGATTGGCAATCCCTATGCAAGGGTGGCATAGACCAATGCCTAAGTTTGTAAGGATATGGATGGGCAGACGTCCAGGATAGCGGAGCTTTGGACATGATACCTGCAAGTCAGGAACGAAATTCATCCCCGACGGGAAAAAAGATACCAGCGGAGGAAGGTCGATAAGGATTTTGAACGAGTGATGCGACTTATTTTGTCCGCCGCACGGCTCAATCAAGCCATCCGGTGGACGACGGAGGTGGGCAGAGATGGGAGGGGAAAGAAGAGAGGGGTGAGAAAAGAAAAAAGAAAAGAAAAGAAAAAAACAAGTACGGAGTATAATGGGGCAGCAAAATGGCGAGTAAAACCAAGGAAGACCAGCTCTAGTCCATTCATCACTTTGTGGATGGGTACGGAGCACACACTTACACTCACACAAACACACACTGGGCCTGATCGACGCCATAGACAGAGAGACCTGTCAGCAAGTCTCCGGACGCGATGCTACCATGGGGCCTTTGAGTCAAGGAAATTTCCTACACCACAAGTGTACCGATAATGCCACGTTTTGATGGCATGGTGTACGAGTTTACCGAGTCATGACAACAAAACAATGAAGCTTTGGGATGGACATTGTCCATGCTTGATGGATGCTGAATGGGCGAATAGACACAGACGCACACAGACACACAGATACACACGCACACCGAACAGGCAGTGGAAAGCCCACTGTGGGTTCTTAGTTTGAAGGAATAAATTCCCTACCGCCATGACCCATTAAGGGAGGTGAAAATTACCACAAAAAGACAGCAGCGAAAGAGATCAGGAGAGGGAAAAAATTACTGATAAAATCAGGGTGGGTAAAGAATCGCAAAACGATTAGAAAAGAGAGTTAAGAGAGAAAAAAAAAAGAAAAGAAAAGAAAATCGAAAAAAAGAGAGCCAAAATCACCAACACTAGGGAACTAATTTTTTTTTTCGCACTTTTTCCCCCCTCCTTTTCTTGTCTCTCGACAATCGAACAGTTGACCCTCTCTCCCCTTTCGACCATTTACATATCCGGTGGGGACACCGACCAAATGCACGATGAAGTGTTCGGCGGACCCAAGCGGTTGCCTTTCTGTCCAGACT
This sequence comes from Aspergillus costaricaensis CBS 115574, assembly GCF_003184835.1. NCBI lineage: Eukaryota > Fungi > Ascomycota > Eurotiomycetes > Eurotiales > Aspergillaceae > Aspergillus > Aspergillus costaricensis. The sequence continues at coordinate 1,090,613 of NW_020291804.1, forward strand.
CCAGCTAGCACGGGGAGCGAAACCTTTCCTGGTTATTGTTGACAGCGGTCCGCCGAGCATCCCCAGTCTGAACCAGACTTTCATCAACGCTTAGACTACGCTACAGTTATGCTTATTCGGGGTCTGGGGGCGGTTCCGAATTTCAAGAAGATCTGACCCAGGGTATGTTCCTTGGAGGCTAGAACTTCCTGGGTTCGCTCGTCGCCGGTTCTTCAGGAGCTCCAGGGGGCAGCCGAGGCCCGCCCGTCCCTGTTTTTGATTGATGAATTAAGTACTACTCCGTACTGGAACAAGAATTCCTGATCGTGGTTCGACCGGGGTTCAGACCACAAAATAGTCCTTCGTCCATTGCATCGTCCGCACCGGAAGGTGCACAAAAGAAAATTTAATCCTTCGCTAATCGCGAGTAATAATTATCGACGCCTCAGCTGGTCCGACTAAGGAGAGCCCGGACAGGGATTCGGGCCTATCGAAGACCCCGAAAAGACCCCGGGAAGCCTTTATCGAAGCGATCAGAAAGCATCAGGAGGAAAGGCCGGGTGATTTGTAAAAAGAAGGCTAGATGATAGCACGAAGTACGGCGACGGGAAGGAGGGGATGGTCCGGAGAGAAAGATTCCTGACTAACTGACAGATCATCTTCAGAATCCGAGAGGTCAGACAGGCTAAGACGCCTCTCATCCGCTAATTGATTCGATGACGGGCTCGCCATTATTATCGATTAATTGACTTATCGTTGCTCCAGGATCAGATATGGTGACTTCATTGCCCTTCTTTCGGCCGGAGCAATAGAGTCGATATCCTTCTGCTTCCTCCTGAAAGGGATGAAAATAGCCCCAGAGCAATCCATCACCATTCACCGCCAACCCAGCCCAAATCGAACGTCATCACGCATCGCAGACACAAACCCTCCACACAATAGCTATTGTCATGAATGGGGCATGTGAAATTCCAAATTCTCCATCAGACATGCAGTCAAGATCGCAGGATGCAAAACAGCACCTCCACCGCACCACACGGGGGAGGGGGCTTGTACCTAGCGGATGCTATCACCACCATGGATGCAGCCCAGACGTACTGTACATGCCAGCCGCCTCGCCACATCAGCACAGGACTAAGTACGATGTGCAGGAAGTCCGGAGCTGCTCGGCAGATGAGCCACACCTCGGTTCATTCTGGATGGGGACTGATAAAAGTCCTATCCGTCGAGTTGCTTCGTGGTCCCACTCAGCAACGCGATGACCTGTAACCTCCTACCAACCGATCAGGAGAGAAACGAACGGGCTCGACTCTACAGTCACGGTATTTAGACTTTTCTCCAACTGCAACTCGTCCTCATAAATCCGTCCATTGCGCCCCTCGCAGCGCTGTGAGTACCGTGTACTCCGGCCTGGTAAGTAGATCAATAAACCACTATCCCCAAACGGGATTTCCTCGTCGGAAAAGGATTCCAAAATCCGATCTCAAAGCCACATTCCTTCTTGCTGTTGAGTTTACCGCCACCGCCCGACAGGGGCGTTTGTAGAGAGTCAATCTCGCCAAGTTTCAAGCCTTCAGCCACCGGGAAGAGGAATTTTTCTTTTACTCAGACGGAGACGAGTATTCCGTATACTGGGCACTTTTACAGGATGATAGATACTCCGTAGTAGAAGGGCAGTTTTAACTACTAGGTAGCTACCTAGGCAAGGGCTATACATACCCCTCCTAAGCCAAAAAAGAAAGGAAAACACAAAGAAACGCATGCAGGGAAGGTACTCTCCTCACCAGGGAAAAAAATAATAATTAAATAAAATAAGATAATAGTTATAATAAGAAAAAAAAAATACACACGAAAAAGTCAAGAAACAATACTCCCTATCTAGAAAAGTAAATGCAAAGTAAACTTTCCACTGCACCGACTCCTCCTAAGATACTGTAAGTACCTCTGGATGAATTCCTGGAAACCGACTCTCACGCAACCTTTCAGTACCCACTCTTTTTCTCCTCCCCTCATCCTCCTCCCTCATCCTCTCCAAATCCAACCTGCAAGTTGTCTGCAAGAACCACCTGGCCAAACACTAAGTTGCCTTGCAACTTTCTCCTACCTTCTCTTTTTATTTTATTCGATTTATACTATATAAGGTATTTTCTTTTTCTTGCCTTCTTTTTTTTTTTTGTATACCCTCTCGGCCTATCTCCGAAGAAGAAAATAACAAGTAAAATAGAAAATAGAAAATAAAATAAAATAAAATAGAAAAGCGGTTTCTCATGTCTCATTGGAGGAATTAGTCTTGCTTGATTTGGTACTACTTCTACTATTACCACCTCACTATCTGTGTACAGTGTACACCTTCTGTACTTTACCCTCTTCTACCCTATCTAAGTATAGTATGGAGTAACTACCATCCAACCGCTTGCAATATCCCATTTCCAAAATGTACAGTAGTACTAACATAGTAAGTAGCATTTTGTAAGTGCATTTGCTTACGGCACACGGCAAGGTAGTAGGAATCTTATCCACCTACCTACCGAAAGCGGAACAGGCCCCCCATTCGGGCAACATCCTGCTGTTTCAGCCACATTCCGGGGCAAACACAGCGCAGCGCCCCCATAACTAACGTAATCCACAATCGCGCGGCCCATCTTGTAATGCCATACAAAAGTTATCTTTTATAATAATCATAATATCTCAATAACTACACTTTATATAAGTCTACAATGATAAATAGAGATTAATAATAATAAAATAAATATATTAGAAGTGTCCAAATATTTTTAAATAATTTATTTATATTTAATTTAGAGATATCTATAAATTATAAGTAAATTACAGGTATTTTATATTACCAGATGTTATATGTAGTTATTAAAATCCAAAAAAAATATTAAAAATAAATTTTTGATTATTGTAATCTCTCTTTTAAAGATAAAGTCATATAATTCCAGGATGGTTAAGATATTAGAGATTAAAAAAACAGCTTTTATATGGCATTAGTTGATGGGCCGCGCGATTGTACGGGCCGCGCGATTGTGGATTACGTTATTACTTACTACTTACTAATTCCGATGGCGGTGTGTGTGGCGCTGCAAGCAAGCAAGTAAGTAGTATCGTATCTATTTAGTAAGAATGTGGCTAATTCGTTAGAGATTGAGTTTTCTGAAGGAATCGGAGGGATCGGATCGGGATCTCGCATTCTTTTTCCAATTCTTGGGTAGGTTTTCTTTGCCTTGCTGGGTATGTACGTTAGGAGGGAAAGTATAGTCTTGGTTTGGTATGTTTTTGTTATTAGTATCTATAGGTTTGTGTGGTAGTCGTAGATTGGGTGTTTATGGTTTTGTCTAGGAATAGATGATTAAATGATGGTATGAAGTTCGGTTTTGGATGGATTTGTCACGTTTACTTAAGAACTTAGTGTTTTGAAATTGCAGGTAAATAGGTAGGTAGGTAGCGACAATCATGATTTGGTCTGAGATTGAATCTCATCCTCGGTGGGAGAAAAGCTACGTTACAAAAGTAGGGCTGAATGAGAAACGCACAAAATGAAGCAATAGGCAAGGACGTCCAAGTTTAATAAAACCAAACTCTCACATGAAATGGAGCAGTAGTGGGCGAATGGTAATGTAGAAAGGGGGAGAAATGGAAGGTCTCACAGGATCCGAAACAACAGCCCTGGAAACCGATGGTGTAGTAGGCAATGTACTGAAGTGTGCATCGAAGGAAGAGACGAACCCAAAAACTCCGGATGACCCCGTCACTCCTTGCTTAGTACAATGTGCAGAGAGAACAAATAGACGTGTAGAGGCAGAAAGAGACAAAGCCAAGTAGGTGAAGTCATGAAGTGTATCCCCGTAAGCAAAGTCAAAGCCAGACTTGAGAGTCAAGAAACAAAAACACCCCACGCCCAACAATAGTAACTCGCAAAGAACGCCCCGGGAAATGCCTCGTGTATAGTAAAATCTTTTGGAAATGCATTCGAAACCTCCAGACCCTAGACAATGTCGCAGGATCAGGTCTCCATCACAGCGTCTCCGTCCGCGTCGGTACCGTTGCGCTCGGCTTTGTCTGCAACGCCGTTCTCGTGCGCCGATAGAGCGGTGTCCTCGGCAGGCACCATAAGCTCAAGCTTCTCCACGTAGGACTTGCGGCTAACCGACTTGGTGAGCTTGGGCTTCCCCTCCACACCCTTGCCTTTGGAAGGGGTTACAGGCTCGACATTAGTCGTCTCGGCTGCTTCATTCTCCGGATCCGTAGTCCCATTGGACGTGGGCAGCTCGTCCTCACCGACAGCTGGGTTGATACTCAATTCGGGTTCGGAGGATACATGGGTCTGAGACGTCGTATCTGGCCCATCTGCCGGTGTATTCTCCATATCATCATACGGCTCGTTCTCAATGCCATCCGGCTCTGCGCTCGTAGAATCCACCGCAGGGGAGTCAATCAGTTTCGCGCTACGGCCGCGCCGGACACTAGCTGGATTTGCGGAAGGAGTCACGGACGTCAAAACGGATGCTCGTCTGGGAGTATTGCGGCCACTGGTCCGAACGGCAACTGGTGTCCCGCCCATCTTGGCGGATTTGCTGCCGAACGGTCGGCCAGGACGCTTCTTATGGGATGGTGCTTGCACTGGAGGATAGATCTCAAATCTCCAGGCAGGGACGTCTCCAGCAGGATTGGACTCGGCCGGTGTGCTCGAGGTCGCCGACGCCGTATTCGGATGACGGAAGCCGTTCACATTAGAGAGCATATCAGTAGAAGGAGGTCCAGCTGGCTCAGTCGGAAGCTGTTCGGAGTCGACGTCGCCAGTCCCATTCGTGGTCGGAGGACCAGAGCCATCCTCCTTAGACTCGCCAACATCTGTTGGAGACTGTCGCTCTTCTTCGTTTCCAGACTCCTTCACATCCTCGCTTTCTTCATCCTCCAGGCCTTCCCGGGGTGCCACGGCGTGTAACGGGGCGCGATCAAACTGGGATTGGTTGCTCCGACCCATGATGTAAGGTGTCCATACGAGCGCGTCGGGGTTAAGCTGGACATATCCTTTGCTTTCCCAGCTGGCGATGCACTCCTCGAAATATCGGTAATCAAGCCGCAAGGCGTAAGTCTTTGTCACCGGGTCTCTGACAAGCGCCCGCAAAGCTTCCAGACCGGACACGATGTCATCTGCGGTCATACCGGTCCGCTCAGATAGTTCGGTTATACTAAGCGGCGTCCTTTGACTCCGCAACTGGTAAGATAGAATGAGACGCCAGTAATTCCTATAAGAAACCAACCCCATATCAGATAAGGGCTTCTCCGGCGAGCCCGTCTTGCCTTCAATGCGCGTGAGCAAGTACGAGAAGTCGATGAGGAGGTTTCCATAACCTTTCCGTTGGTGAATAGGGAGTGTGAGAATGCAAGAGACATTATTAGCCGAGCTAGGCCGCTTCTCTTTGCTGAAGTAGCCAACAAAATGGCAGCCCAAGTCATCGAACTCCGTCATGACATAGAATAGAAACGGCTCAACATCATAATAGAGTGTCTTCGAACCCAGGAACAACTTGGCGAGCAGGCAGAGATTCTGACAGTAAACGGGGTTTTTTCGTCCGTCAACTTCGAAGATCGATATCGACCCTTCACGGTAAATCTCATCGCCCGGAGGGTGTTTCGCCGGGCATTTAAGCTTGTGGCGCCACGCGACGTAGTCTGAGTTCATGTATTTCAAGCAAAATTCGCAAATGTAGAGAATGCGATTGCGACTGTACTCCTCCGGGTATGGTGCCGCGTACCAAGTCTCAATCTCGTAGCCGCCAAAATTGATGTATTTGATTCTAGACGGGGGACCGGACACCTTCTGCGACGCATGCTGTACAGTCTCCCCTGTGCTCTCAGCTTCTAGAGCTCGTCGTTGCCACTCTTCCTCTGCTTTTTGGCGGGCCTTTTCGAACCTTTCGCGGTCGAGGTGAGTTGGCAGTGTCTTGGAGGTATCCGCATCCGTCTCGGTCAGGATGCCCCCGTACGGTTTGCCCTTTAACTCATCCGTCTCACGGTCGCTAAATGAATAGAATGGGGTGTAGTAAGAGGCGGGTGTGATCGGTGCAAAATGAGCCTGAGGCTCGTGAGCGACGGGTGGTGGCTTTGGGGTCCTTCTGCTTCTCATCTGTGACCTGCTGCGAGAATTGAGAATTTTTGACAGCTTGGACTCGTTGAGGCGAAACGCCATCACAAGACGCTCAAATTGTTTCAATACCACGCGACAGTGCTCTTGCTCGTTCCTACGCGTACGTCGCGAACGGGTCCGTACTGGGGACATGCCATCAGCTGTTTCAGCCATCTGTTCGCGAGAGTCCGCACGATCGTAGCGCAAGGGTGTCTGGCGTTGCCGTTTGCGAAGCACCGGCGCATGCTCCTCAATCTCAGCAGAGAGTGACATGGTCTTTCTCTTTCGCAGCGACCGAGAGCTATTCAATAGTTCTTCGTTGACAGTGACTGTGTTGAAAATTGAATGGAAATCGGAGCCGTCTTCACCCGTATGAGCCGGCAGGAGCTCCTTGCGCATGTTTTTCTGTCTATTTCTCCGTTGCGGCGCCGCGCCATCTTCCTCACTAGGCTTCAACTTCTCGCGCACGCACGTCGGGCACCTCCACGGGTTCGCATCTAGACGGGTCAGCACGAGGACACTCTCGGACACTCTAGAGGCAATTTATTTCCAAAAAGCAACGTACCTTCTGCATCCCCTAGTGCGTTTTGCTCGCGGGCACACTGCCGATGCGCTGCCGGGTTGCCGAGTCAGTAATGATCGCCCAATATCCGGGGAAATTATAGTTTGGATGGGGCCGCAACCCAACGTACAATGATCGCCGCAAACTGCGCATGTCAAATATTCCTCAAACTCCTCACTCGGATCATTATCTTCATCTTGCCCACAAAATCTGTCCAACCAGTTAGCCGAGTTTCCACGGGTATATTGTCGAACAAGGCATGGGCCAGGTCCCCACTCACATGCAGTTTCCGCGGACCGTGGTCTCCGCCTCCGCATCCTCATGGTCATTGCTTTCGCCCTCCCACTCTTCATCCGACTCCTGACTGCTCGATGAAGAACGGTGCGCCTCCTGTTCGCTGTCACTCTGGTTTTCGAATGCCGGATCTGCCTCCGCATCAGCGGCCTCCGACGCTGCATCCTCGTCGTCGGCAGACTGGCCGTTCTGAGGCACCTTGACTGCGCCAACCGGCTCGGTATCGTTCTGATCTCCGACCAGACTCATCTCGTTATCTGGCTCCCCTTCTGCGTCCTGATCCTCCCCAAGGTCTCCAGTCGCAGTATCGTCCGCAGCCTCCCCGGTGAAAGCGCGGTGCGCGGCGTCCTGAAGCTGCTGATCCATCTGATACAGGTCCGTTTCCTCCTCCCCTTCCGCATCCTGGTCACTGTCCACCATATCGGCCGGGGTCTTCGACCCGGGGTCGTCGTTGGCCAGCGGTACAATAGCCGGCATAGTGTATGTCACGGTGGTCGCCAGGGCTGTCACAATAGTCGCCAGATAATGATTCGGGGATTTGAGATACAAGGCAAGCCCAGGTGTTGAGGCTATTCAGGCTCCCCGCGAAAGTAGACGATCATCTGGTGCCGCGCGTGAAACGGGCATCGGGAAGCATAGAACGAATTGCCTGGGGCACCACAGCTCTGAAGACCACACACTGTAAACGGAGATCCGCACAAGATAGAAAGCTCGATTCCCTACAGCAAGCGCATGCTTTCCAAGCAAGGTCAGTGAGGAGTAGGTAGCAACAGCGGGAAGCGGACAATGGCAAGCAACACGTGTAGCGACAGGGCGAAAAACGTACCGTGCCCACAAACAGAGCAGACACTCCGGATCAAGCAGAAGTAGACGCGTGTAACAGCCAGGGAAACGCCGTCTCAAGTCCACTTGCGCAATCAACGCAATCGTCGGCGGCCTCTTTGCCCCTTCTCCTGCCCGTGAGGTTGACGGCCGTGCTGACTCAGCCGTCCCGCCTAAACCGCTTTGGGCCAACCTCCAGACCTCGTCGACGAACGGCGGATTCCCGCGGCCACACCAGCTTCACCTTTCCCCTCGCTGCTACTCCAATTGAGCCTTGTGCATTGCTCTTTTCCGGTCTTCTCGACTTCTATCGTCATCATGGGTGTTCCCTTTGAGGCTCTTCTTCCCTTTGGTATCATCATCGGAGTACGTCCAGCGACCGTTTCCTCCCCTCAATTGTTTTCAACTTGGCGGGTACTGATCAATGCGTGACACAGTCGTTCACTGTCGGCGGTGCCGGCTTGTGGGCGGTTCGGAAATGGGACAACGAGGGCAAGATGCCGCGGTGGAATAAGGACAAGTGGGATAGAGTAAGTGAACCTGCCAGTTACCCGATGCGACCGGGATCAGACGTACTAACTCTTTTACAGCAAAGTATGTGATAACCTCGATTTGACGTCGTGCAACATCCAATTTGCGATCCCCTATTTCCAATCTTGAAGCAGAAGCAGCGAACTAACCACCGACTCCCCCCGCCTACCAGTGATGGAGAGAGACCTGAGAATCACGGGCACGAAACGAGGCCAATCGAGCAACCACGAAGCTCCCAAGGGATTCGAGCTCAGCAACCCCTGGAAGGTACGAACCAGCACCATCAGCAGCAGTGAGCGAAGCAAGATACTAAGCCGTGGCAGATCGAGAAACGGATCTTCTAGACAGCATGGGTTGTCACACGTCATGTCATTATTCCCGCCTGTTCCTTATTTATTCGGCCGCATTACTTTCGAGAGAAATATCCACGCAATGAAAGATTGATTGTATCATATTATAAAAATATCTGGCCGGCTGGGTACACCGCCAGGTAGAATTCATTTAAGCCTTTATTTCCACATCTATATCTATTTGATCTCAGATACAAAACCGCGGATAGCCTCGACTTCATAGTCGCGGAGGTGCATATCAAACCACTTTTTCAGGGCTTTGACGCGATCTGCGTCCCTTTCCAGCGTCTCTACAACCTCCGTCTTTCCAAACTGTCTCTTCTTCACCTCCCGCCCAACGAGAAAATACATCCCCTGCACTTCACTCTCCGCCTCATCCATGATGAACCTCGTACAAACCAGCGACTGCGTGAACCAGCTGGTGGGCCGCTGACTCGTCGCATAATTCATGATCTCGAAATCCTGCGGCAGAAACTCCGTCCCCAGGAACGAGTACATGGGAATCCACCTGCTATCAGGCGTATACCTGATCTGGTAGATCCAGACTTTTTGCGTCTGGTCCGCATACTCAGGCAGGGGCTCATGAACGAGACGCATCTCCGTCGGAGCCATGCACACCGAAACGACATCCTCTTTCAGTGGCAGGGGGCGGGTAGGCCCATTACCCCCGAAACCGACGTCAACCTGCACAACCATTAGCTTGTAGTCACCAAGATACTTAGATACTAGGATAAGCATACCGCGTACTTTTCCCCTTCAATTAGCACAATCAGCACCATATGCGACCTATACCATCATTAGTATATCTATACCACTTTCCCATAGAAAAGCTCCTAGTATAGATAAGAAATAGGGGGGGAAAAACATACATTCCCGAATACAACTTGTCCAACCCCTCCTTCGCCTGCCCCGTCGCAGCCAAACACACTCTCCCACCCGTCGCATAAACCGCATACCCTAAAGACTTCAACACCCCATACAGCAGGGTATTGTTCTCCATGCAGTAGCCATCCAGCCTGCGCGTGACTAGCTTTTCGAACACGCATGCGGGGCGGATATCAATGGTCCGGTGGTTAGAGTAATGCAGGGCTGAATTTCCCCAGGGAATGGATGCTAAATGCCGCCGTTGGATCTCGTATAGGGTACCCAGGGGATCAGTTTTCACGGCTTGTTGTGCTTGGTCTAGTCTGCTGCTGCTGGTGGTGGCGGATTCATTGGAGCCGTAGTGGATTCGCTCGAGGTAGAGGGTGAGTTGGTCGGGGGTGTAGGAGTAGGTATTTGATGCCATTTTGGATGTTTGTATAGTAGGATGCGAATGATGATATTTTTAGGAAGTGGGATAGTAAATATGAACGTGGCCACGTTAGATTAGCAGTCATGAAATTCTACGGAGATCCGCCGGCGTTTTGCGGAATGAAGAGGGGGGGGAGTTTTCAGTAGGTACCCCAGGAACTACTAAAACTACTAAGCAAGTTACTTATTGATAACTATCTCATTGGATGGGAACTGACTCGATTGGGTCCGAGGGTTCAATCAATCGGCCCCCCCCCCCACATTTACTATCCCATGTTCGGGAGTGGCGGTGACATTTGTCAGGGACGATCCGGGAGGGAGATAGATGGATGGCACATTGTAGTATTTATACTGTTATGTCTATTAAGAAGTAGCTTGTTGTCGGATGAATGGGAAATAGTAGAAAATAGAGAAGCGGAGTTTGACAGACGGGATGCATGTAGATCCGATCGGTCGAATGGATAGAAAGTATTATTACTATCTATCTTGTGTGACTATTACACTACTTAAAATTGAAGCTTCTCACACATGATGTCAATGCAACTGATCCTCGGTTATGCAAGAAGGATTCTTTACAGCTTATCTGATCGGATACAACTAACTATTCTTATACCCCTCCATATATCAATCTACTACTACATACTCCGCATAAGTAACAACTCAATATCTATCTACACACTTCAATTCAATCCAATAATCATGTCAACCCTCGAAGAAAAGATCTCCCTCTTATACAACTACTCCGCCTGTGATGTACATCCATCCCTCCCATCCCCTCACCATCACCCACTTACCCATCAAAAACATCAATCCAACTAATAAATAATAATATCAGGTCTCCGACGCCCTCCTCAAACTCCAACCCGTCCCTCCCAACACCCCACCCCGAGCAGGCTACATCGCAGACCTAAGTAACCACCACCACCTCATCCTCCCTACCCATCACCTACCTACTAACATCAAACCAGCCCCCTACTACCCACCCACCCAAGATCCATCGTCCACCACACCCCCCAAACTAATCGCCCCAGCCAGCACCCTCCAATTCATCCCCAAATCCGCCCCCACCCCCACAACTTCGAGAGCAATCCCCCCCTCAACGCACTGGTCCGACCTGACCACGCCCTCCACCATCCTCGTAATCTCTCAACCGGGCGACCAGCACTGCGCCGTCGTCGGGGGCATCATGGCCCTGCGGATGAAAGTCCGGGGCGTGCTTGGCGTGGTAGTGGACGGGAGAGTGCGCGATCGCGCGGAGCTCAAGGCCTCCGGGCTGGGGATCTGGGCGAGAGGAGGATCGACGGTGGGGAGTGGGGCGGAGGCGAAGGCTGGGGAGATGGGTGGGGAGGTGTGTGTTTCGGGGGTTGTTGTTAAAGAGGTAAGTCAATGATCCCCTGTTGGGGTTAGGGTGTTTGGTTTGGCTAATGATGGATGGTGGATGTGCAGGGAGACATCATCTTCTGCGACTACGAGGAAGGAGGAGTGGTGGCTATACCTCGGGACTTGCTGGATCGGGTGCTCGAGGTGATGCCGAAGTTGGTGGGTATGGATGATAAGGTTAAGGAGGCGGTGGAGGGGGGGATGAGTGTTTTTGAGGCGTTTGGGAGGTTTAGGGGGAAGATTTAGGTCTACTCCTCTACTCTACTGTATAGTTAGTGGGGTGGGAGGGTTGGTAGGTTCAATTTGGATACAGTATGGTTGGTATAGTGGTGTGAAGACCAGACCAGCTTGAAGTATAACGAGAATTAGATACAAATCGCTAGGAGACACAACAAAATCATCAATCTAAGTAAGTTACACACAGCCTTTTTGATTTACTCCGCAACCCAAACGGCCGCCATACCCATACCTGTGCCCACGCACATGCTGCTGACACCGATCTTCTTGTTCGTCCGCTTCAGCTCCGTCAGCAGCGTGCTGATCTGGCGGGAACCCGTGCAGCCGAGAGGGTGTCCGAAGGCGATTGCACCACCCTTGGGGTTGATCTTCTCCTGCGGCAGACCCAGCTCGTTGATGCACCAGACGCACTGCGAGGCGAACGCCTCGTTGATCTCGTAGATGTCCACGTCGTCCTTGGTGATGCCGGCCTTCTCCAGGGCCACGGGGATGGCCTTCCACGGGCCGATACCCATGAGCAGGGGCTTGACACCCACGACGCTAGCAGCGACGTACTTGCCGATGATCTTCTGTCCCAGGCGCTCGGCCGTGGAGCGCTTCATCAGCAGCACGGCGGCAGCACCGTCGGAGATCTGGGAGGCGTTTCCGGCGTGGATGGATCCGTCCTTGGCGAATGCGGGTCGGATCTTGCCCAGCGACTCGGGGGTGATGCCGTCGCGGATGCCGTCGTCGGCCTTGACGGTGATGGTCTTCTCCTCGCCGGACTTGGGGTCCGTCCACTTGACTTCCAGAGGGATGATCTCCTCGTTGAAGAGACCGGCTTTCTGGGCCTTGACGGCCTTCTGGTATGAAGCGGCGGCGAAAGAGTCCTGGGCTGCACGGGTGACGTTGCGGTCCTTGGCCATCTGCTCGGACAGAACACCCATGGGAACCTTGCAGTTGGCCGACTCGGGATGGGCCTCGAGAAGCTCGGAGAACTCGGTCACGGCACCGGGGCTGATGCCGATCAGCTTACATATTCACAAAGAGGTGAGGGGGCCAGCACATACCCGTATTGAGACGACATGCTCTCGACACCAGCACCAATACCAACATCGATCATGCCCGATTTCACGGCATTGGCAATATCCACGATCGCCTGAAGACCGCTGGAGCACTGACGGTTCAGACTCTTGACGGCAGTAGATTCGGGGAAGCCCGCCACCAGGGCGGCAGCACGGAATTCCGTCGCACCACCACCAGGGGCAAGGACGGAGCCGACAGCGATGTCGTTGACCTGGCTGGGGTCGATGCCACTGCGGTCGATGACCCCCTTGAAGACACCGGCCAGCAAGTCAGCGGCAGCGGTGTCCTTGAAACCACCTTTTCCACCCTTTGTAAGAGCCGTACGCAGAGCGCAGGTCACGACGATATCATCGGGGTGCTTCTCCGTGATGGCGGAGACTCCCTTCTTGCCACCAGGGCCGAAGTGGGAAGCCACCTGAGACAGACGTTGTTGGGCTAGTAACGCATGGCCGTTAGTTTAGAACCCTTTTTGAGACTCATAAAGGCTACTGTAGACTTACCGGAAGACATGATGACGTCAACGGGAGACTCGAATATAAAGAAATGAGATGCGCTAGTGGTATCTCCAAGGGAAAAGAAGAAAAGTTTTGAGGAGACTGAAGATACGAAGAACTGAACCCCTGGTCTTATAAGAATCTGGGGCAACGTGGAGAAAGCCAGTCACTTGCAATCAAACCGGCTGGGCTGCTCAGCTCTGCTTCAATGAACCGAGGCTTATGCGCATTATTGTTGTTCCGCGGAGGCGGGTCACGGGATGTCGGTCCACGAGACAGCAGTTTCATGTGAAAAAGCAATGCACTAAGAATGGCTGCTGGGTAATGAGTTGCATGTGCTGCATTTTAGGGAGGTATGCGTAGTGGTACGTCATGCGATCAGCAGGACCAAAGATGAAGATAGATATTACCTATGGTCTGGTGGTGTCCTGCATTGATTAGTGATCTTGGTGCAGTTGTACTAGTGTCACATGCCTATACAATTGCTTTGTTTCAAAATATATATCAAGTTTTACCCTAGTATCCTTACATTCCCAACAATCACCTCTACCACAGTATATGCAATGTAACAAACCGAATAACAGATAATATCTAATCAATAACCAACCTAGAAAATCCCTATACTACTAAGTAATACCATCTACTACGTAGTAAATAGTATGAAAGTCCACCACACGAACCAATCACCACCGAGCGGAACCCAACCTACGCCATCAGGCTAGTCTCTCCGCGGGCGGAATCCCACCCGCCCGGCGACAACTTTTCCTCCGCAATTCAAGATCATCCTTGACCTTCTATATCATCATCAGCGTCAATCCACCCCAACAAACAGACCTGGCATCATACCAATGACCTCCTCCCTCCTCTTCCCGCGGCGCCTCGCCGCGCTCACACTATCAAAGCCCCTATTCCCAACACCACAAGCAGCAGCAGCAGCAGCAGCTACCCGCACCCTCCCATACCTTCACCACCCCCAAATACAACAGGTACGCCTCCAATCACTCAACAAACCACCCCTAACATAGCATAACACAAACTAACCAACAAACCAGACCCCCAAAATACAGACCCGCCCTCTATCCCAAACCACCCCGACCCTCTCCTCCCCCTTCCGCCTCAGCACCAACAACAACCCGAACACATACGACCCCGAAGAAGGCGAATACTACAGTCCCTACAAACCGAAACGGCAATGGCCACCGGACATGTCGAAGCTCTCCCCGAAGCACCAGTTCCGGCTAGAGCGGAAATATCGTCGTCGGGCGGCGCTGAAATACGCTCGGCCGAAGTGGGTTAAGGCGACGAAGATTACGCAGTGGGTGGTTATCGGGTGTATGTATTTCTCTTTTTTCTTTCATTTCCAGGCATCAGGCATAAGTTTATGTGGGAGGGAGTTGAGTTTGGTTAGATTTGGGCTAGGGTAGGCTGACGTTCATGATGGGTTCTAGTTGTTCTGGTGTATGCGTTGTTGTTTATGGAGTGGGATGAGCGTGGGAGTCCGTTTGATGAGGTGAGTAATCTATCTATCTGTGTGTTGAATATGGTTGAGCGGGTTGTTAACTGTGGCTAGATTCGACGCACGTTCTTTGCGGGTGTCAAGGGTGCTTTTTCGACGCCGCCGCCGCCTCGTCCTGTGAAGAGGTCGGAGGATGAGTCGGGTGCGCAATAATCAGGTCAAGCCAGGTGCTGGAGGTTTACAGCGGTATATCATTAGACTAGACCACTCACGTTCAATCTACACTGTATAGTATCCTATCCTGTACAACTATCATCTGATTGAAATATAATGACAGCGAAGCTTAAGCCGCTCATGTTGACAACAGTAGAACTAAGCATAATCCACATCGGTCATGTCGTGCCTGCTATAACGCATCTGTCCAAGAAAAAGAATGATCGGCCTGACATGCAATCAAAGAACGTCAATATCGTCAGGTCTGTGGCCCTATGCCGTCATGAGTCGTTTCGCCGTGGCCGTCAAGTGACGGTGAGATGCACCCAAAACACCGCAGAAATGCCAACGCCGTCCAATCCCGGTTCTCCAAAGTCACAATGATGAATAACAAACAGATCAGGTAACAACAACAAGTCAAAAACAGTAAAAGCCGTCATAATGCCGTGTCAACGTCGCCATCCAAGTAGAGACGTGACCGGTCTGCGCAGCCATAGACTCACGTCTAAAGCCAATTCCCAAGGCCACTGTTGCCTTGGGCCCCGCCACGGCTAGCAGGGACATCCAGCGCAAGTTCCAGCTTGGGAGGCTGTTCGTCCAAGACACCCTTTCTGGGGCTTCCAGCTGCTGCCTTGATAGGGGACTTGCTCGGCGATCCAGGCTCCGGCCGAGGAGGGCCCTCGCGGACAGAAGTGTATGGCCACCCGTCATCTACAGCTGCAGCAACCCATGTCTTCAGGCAATCGTGCACGGAGGAATAGAATTTCTCCTTGCATGTTCGCAAACTGCCGCCCATGACCTTCTCGAATCCCGAAGCTCGGAACTCATCTCGGAGCTGGTTACGTTCTTCACTCGTTGGCAACGACGCCACCAGGCCATTCATGAGGTCCAGATGCGCAGCCAGGTAGTTGGTCGCATCCCATTCCACGCCACCAACATACGGAGCGGCGGGAACTGGAGGCCTAGGGGCAGGGAAATGACGCTCCCGGTAGCTCATGCACGACTTGTCGTCTTTCAGGATCGGGATCACGTTGAGATGATGCAGGAAGATCCAGAAAACCTCCTTGGTCACATTGGTAACCTCCTTGCACCAGACTCGGTAGGGGCGTGACTGATATATGTTCGCGATAAAGCTCAGAGGCTGACTCTCCTCCGGGAGAGACGGGTCGCGCAAGTAGGATAAGATGCGTGAAGCCCGGCTGGCTGCCATCTCGTCGGACGATACAGCAGAGAGCTGAGTAAACAGGAGGTTGATGATAATCCCACGGGTGGTGTACTCGCTCGGGCCCTTCTTCTCTTCGTCAAATAGCATTCGCAGCAATGCGGGGAACAGCTCGCTCTCGATGTTGGTGAGATGTTGCAGAGCGATGGACGTCGTGCAAAGAGCTTTCAAGCATAACAAGGTTTCGTGGAGCAAGGTATCTTCATGCTCTTCCCTATTTAGATTATGAGCCCCCCAGTCTACCAATCAGCGAATACGTTAAACTCACCTCCATTCAACCTTCATGATCCTGTAGAGCAGTTGCACCACCTCATCCATCCCACCGTCCGCAATGAACGTGTCAACCCAGCTGACAGTTTCATTCCGGAGGAGGATGCGAAGCTTGTGCATCTTCCCAACCTCAACCATTTCTGGCTTCTGAATTTCTCTCAGATAATGCACAAAGTCCGACGGATCAGCTGCAGTATCACAAGCTGTGGCAGAAAGTGAGGTAGTGGAAGCTGACGGGGTACCGAGCCTGGAAAATCCTGTGGGCTGCGAATAGTCGGCCGACTTTGGACGTCTATAGAAACTTCCGCTATCGGGGCGCTTCTTGGGCGAAGAGCTGCCTTTGGAGAATGAGAAGCCGCGACTGCGGGATCGCGAGCGAGATCCTTTGCTGTCTTGGCCATGGCGGTCCTCCTTTGGCTCCTTCTTGCGCCCGCGACGACCGGTACTATCTGTACCACTAGCACCAGCGCTATGCGGCGTAGCATTTTCAGCTCGATCCTTCATGATGAAATCTGCCTTTATGTTGGTGTCCAAAGACCTCATCTTGTCTCGCATATTATGAGGTATATTTCTAGCATCCTGTCTCATTATTAGTCTAGGCTCTTGATGCCAAAAACAAGGCTAGTTCAGGATGTACTAACCAGTAGCTTTTCAAACTCGCTCTCAAGCTCCTTGCCGGTCAACCGTTTCTGCAGTTCAGCCTCCTGCTCTTTTGCATTGAATGCTGAGATTGCCGCTTGGACGCGAGAGAGTCGTTTCGGGCTTGCCTCGGGTCTGGGTTCTACTGGGGGATGGTATTCCGGGCGTGAGAGTGCTCTGGGCCTCCCGTGTTTCTTGGGCGAGGCGGGTTCTGGTTGGTTACCCGAAGCCAGCTGGTTCGCCGTCATGCCATCTATAGGATCCATTAATTCTTTCACCTTGCGATTGCCCGCGAGGTAGTCCGATTTTGGGCGTGGCTTGGGATCCCCGCGTGCTCTGAGAGAGGGTCCATCGTAGTCATAGAAGTTTCGCTGAAGAGTGGGACCATACTCCCTAGGGGTGTAGAGGGAAACCTCTTCCTGCAAAGTCCTACGCTTGTGCTGGGAACTGGAAACCTCAGGCTGGTTGTAGTACGGCGGCGTTGGGTAGTGCCCCCACATTGGAGAGGGCATGCTATCGACAGGGTCCGATGGGCTGCGGTTTTCTTTGTCCCGGGCGCTTTTCGAGTTTTCTCCTTTTCTTCCGCGTTGGGATCGTTTCAGGATAGCCGTGAGGCTGTTGGCCGACTTTGCTTTCTTCGGCTTCAAATTCGCTGCTTCGTCATCTGGCGTCTCATCCGACTTGTCCTTGCGTTCCATATAGCTCTTGAGAGATTTCAGTGAGACGGCGCTTTTTGTTTTTTTGTGTAGAGTGTGTTTCCCTTGCTTTCCAGGTGATCTCTGGGTTGAACTAACGTCTGCTGAATCCCGGTTCGGGGCTATTTCTGCCAGTGGCTGTTCCGCAGGGTGGTAAGGTCCATCGACTGGGGGCGCATATGGGCTGCCACTAGGCTGGCCTGTTTCAACGACCCTCGGGGCGAGGACATCATCTGCAGATGAAGTCCTTTTGTGGGCCTTGGATGACCAGATAGCTCGCAGGACGGATGGTTTGGTAGGTCCACGGGAGGAATCGTCAAAGATGCTCGGGGGTTGTATGCTGGGAGCCATGTCTTATCGCCTTTGGCCCGAAACTGATTAGGAAGTCACAGACCGTGTTAGCAGAGGAGGACAGCCATAAGGATGAGGTAGGCGCAGGCGACTCACGGTGAAAGGGTGCTCCCGCGTAAAGATAGATCGAACACCAGCGAAGGATACGAACGTAGCGGAAAATTCTATGCAAAGCAGGATAACAAGGACGTGCAAGAGTAAAATACCGACGACATTGATGAATGTCAATTAGGAGAAGGAAATGAGGTCAGGCAAAAAAAAAAGTGTAACAAGGTAACTAAGGAAGAGAAGAGAAGACACCGGTGCGAAGGAACAGGAGACACAGCAGCAACAGCAAACACCAGAGAGTCAACCTCAGGTGGGTAGACCGGGAATTTGAAGCCCTTCAAAGGTCTAAGACGGGCAGGAGCCGTAAGCATTCCCCCACTGCATAGCCTAGTCTGCCAACGCCGTTGCCAAACGGCTGGAGATGGGTGCACCGCAGTGAAGCGGAGGGTGTAAACACTGTGCGGGCAGGGAGGTTGCTGGGGGCAACCGCGCCTCCGGTCGCGCCGGACAGTGCATCACCCCGTCATGATCGTCTATCTATCAATCGGGCAGTTAATTGATCGGGCAATCATATCACTTCCATCATCCTCCGTGTCCAGCCCGTCCAGAAAGCATATTCGATCACCCGTCATAGTGAGCTGGGGCCCGTCGCGATGGAAATTGGGGTCGATGTCATAGTGGAGGAATAGCCGGCATGGAACCGGCTATTGAATGGACCATCACAATCTGCTTGGGTCGGAGTGGGTGAGAGGTCATATATAATGTCATTGGATAACCAGGAATATGGGCAGAGTTGTATATTTGTTCAAATATAATGCTGTCATCATTGTGCTCAGTAATAGTTGGTGTGGGTTTCTGTTCCTCTTCTTTTCCTCATAGTCGTATCCACTGTTGGATGTCAACACGATGGGCTCTTGATCTCCAGATCTGTTGGCATGCCAAATCGGGACTAGTCCGGCGCATGATGTAGTTACTTCCAGTCTAGACTACTACCACAATGACAATGCTCTCTCTTTATCAAATTACGCTCTGCTTCTCACCAGTATATACTTGACTAACAACTTGTTGCTCTCTTTGCTTTTGCATCCCCACGCTAATCATTATGGAAGCCTCTACTGCTCTGGCCGATAACAAAAGATGTGAACAACAGGTAAGGGGTGAACATTGCCCCTATATCTTACTCGATTTAGGAAATAGAAGACGATCTCCTCACTGCTCTAGGTAGCCATTTAGTGGTCTGTCACAGATTCTTGGGAGTTAAGACCGTTTCTCGAGTCTAAGAACAGCAACATGAGAAAAGGGGTATCGCTCGGAAGATCTGAAACAATTTGTGCGACTTGCGATAGCTAAAAAGCAACTTCTTGGTGTGAACAAACAATACCCAACTCACAATGAATCAGATTCGAATCAAGTGATTAGTCCCATACGGGAAAATGACCAGGATATCCAAGAAGACATCTGAAGTCTGTGAGACGTGTAGGACACACGTTGTTACTGACCATTTGCTTGATGCTACACAATGTCTACAGGACTCTCGATCCGAGTCGTCTGATAGCCGTTTAAACTTCCAAGCACTGACAGACGGTCTTGTGCTATTTTTAGAGATTACTTGCTCAGGTTAACCTACAGCAGGGATCAATATTTAGAGGCCCTTGAAGGATGCCCTAAGTATTGCTGGGAGACCTGGGTGGGCAGTCAACTTTGATATACCGATATCTAGAGGATCAAAGTTGAACGCAGATTGAATATTTGACTTCATTGGCCACAAGGGCTATATCAGTTGACTAGCACAATGAACACAAACATCCAGCATGAACTGTCTTCGCTTTAGACCTATCGATACAACAGCCAGTTGTAGAAGCAGATTCCACTCGATGTAGGTTGTGGATGCAGAACTTAGGTGGATTCCTCAATGCCAACTATGCTGTTGATCTGGGGAATAGCGTGCATCTTGCGTGGCTTTCAAGGTACCTGGTACACCGTCGAATCACCTCCAAAGCCATGACTGTCCCTCTAGCCATCGTGCATAGAGTTATGGTTGTCGTGCAATGGACATCAATTTGGGGAGCTCTAGCAATAAATAGCCTTTGAGAGGATCACCACTGGAGTTTTGTCTTGGAAAGTGCGTCTTTTTCTGATTGCCATTACGCGTTCTCTGACCCGCAATTGGTATACCAAGAAATTGTTCGGAGGCCAGTCAACATGCTGGCCGAGGTATCTTGTCGCCTATCTTGTGAATTCGGTAGCATAGCGCTGGGAAGAAACCCCTGAAGCCATCCTGGCATAGGATCTAGACACTTGGCTCAAGGGTTGGTGAACCCCTCAAAACTTGTTGCGCGATTTAAAGTGAATTGGAATGGCGCTTTCCACGATGTTACCCTGAAGCCACAACGGTCCGGATCCATTCGCAAAGGATGGTCCGATATCGAAACAAAGATCTTAGTCCCATTGATTGCCGACGCGGCAGCAGCCGCACGGAAGCACCAGAATCTCGCGGTCCCAGATTTCGGCCCTATGTGTAATTTCCACAGTACAACGTGCCCATTATCAAGGAAAACATGCCGTTGATGTACTACAAAGACGCCAATTTAGGCGCTTAGATCCCGTGGAAGTGGTCGAATCAGAGGGGAAGACAAGGCCAAGCAGATCGATCAGCTGCAGCAAGGAGAGGACAAGGCGCATCACGGGACTTCAGGAATCTATGACTTGGCTGCCAAACCACCTCTACCTTCGATTCAATGTGTCTATCTTCTAGACCCATTGAAACCTTTCTTTCCGGTACCCATGGGGTATCCATGCAGACTCCGGTTTTCGCTGAAATTCAATGTGTCACCGAATCCACGAGAAACACAATGTTGCCTAGAATTGATGTTTTTAGTCGGTCTGGGCGGCCCAGTTGGCCACACTTCACCGCGAACAGCCTCAGAACCGCATGCCGTCATGCTACCAAAATTCTGAATCTCCCCCTCCTCTTCCCTCTCCTGCTTCCGACTGGAGTGAATGTCACTGATTTCATCTTCTGGACCTATTTCCATCGTAACAACTGCATTTGAACACTTAGCAGTCGATCTATCTATTTCTTCCGACCCTCTTCCCTGTTCCGCAGTGGACGTGTCTACAGCGACTACCGCAATCGGGCAGTTTCGGGCTGGCTTCCCCGCAGGGTCCTTGAATCCTAGACTGACGTCCCGAACGTGGCGTTGCCTAAATACTCCGACCTCGTGGTTATCGGAATAGCTGCAATTGCTAATATCTCCAAATCGTGTCACTGAAGAGCTTCTCAGTCCGCCATGAATTGTCCTTCGCGCACCGATGACACCCTCGAGCACCCGGGATGGAACCAGAATCCGCCGGCGCTGAATGCCGACATTACCACTCGAAGCGATTTCAACGGCATTGCGAACTCGAAGGTGCATCGGAGACACGCAGGCGGTATGGGGGGAGCTGCAGGTGAAGGAATCGCAGCGATGGATCATAGACCAAATAGCCTAGATGGAAACGAGCCGGAGATGGAGAAGAAGACCCCCGGCGAAGTGATTGCTGCCGCTCCTGGGGACCAATCTCCCAGGACGAGCAGCGAATCACCTCGCCGTCCTTTCAATACATCAACTTTTTCTTTCTTTCTCCGTCTCGCTCAAAGTATCAAGAAGTTTGGTCGCTTCGTGGGTCCTGGATTCCTGATCGCGGTAGCTTACATTGATCCGGGAAATTACTCCACCGATGTCGCTGCAGGCGCGGAGTTTCGCTATGCTCTGCTCTTCATCGTCCTAGTGTCTAACCTTTTTGCTATCTTTCTACAGTCGCTGTGTATTAAGCTTGGCACTGTGACCGGGCTCAACCTGGCGGAAAACTGCAGGGAGCATCTGCCCAAGTGGTTGAACTACATCCTGTATGCTTTTGCGGAGGCCGCCATCGTGGCAACTGATATCGCAGAAGTAAGCAGCTAATTCCCCTCCCCTGCTTTCTGATGCTGGTGCTAACCTGGTTCCTTAGGTTGTCGGATCTGCCATCTCGCTCAACCTTCTCCTGAAAATCCCTCTGGTGGCGGGATGCGCAATCACACTAGCCGATGTTCTCTTCATCTTGATATTCTATAGACCGAATGGCGCCATGTGGGGACTGCGTCTCTTCGAGTTCTTTGTCATGCTGTTGGTCCTGGGAGTGGTGATTTGCTTTTGCATTCAACTCGCTCTCATTAAAGAACAGTCGGTCGGAGCTGTTTTCCGGGGCTACTTGCCTTCGTCTGCCATCGTGCAGTCCAATGGGTGAGTAGCCCGCTTCGTATATGACTGTGACATTGAACTTACTAACTTACTGTCTAACAGTCTGTATCAAAGCTGTGGTATCCTCGGTGCTACGGTGATGCCTCACTCCATGTTTCTTGGCAGTGGAGTTGTCCAATCGCGACTGAAGGAATTCGATGTTACCCAAGGCTACGTCGATCCCTCCGTCTGCCTTGGAAGCACCAACGGAGAAGTGGAATACAGGCCGTCCATCCAAGCCATTCGGGGATGTCTGAAGTACTCCGTCATTGAGCTTACGTTGTCCCTCTTTACATTTGCCCTGTTCGTCAACAGCGCCATTCTCATCGTTGCTGGTGCTTCCTTGTACGGCACATCGGGAGCTGATGAAGCAGACCTCTTTGGCATTTACGATCTTCTCTCCAGCTCCATTGCCCCGGCTGCAGGTCTGATCTTCGCATTGGCCCTGCTCCTCTCAGGTATCTCCGCCGGAATCGTCTGTACCATGGCTGGACAAATGGTCAGCGAGGGAATGCTGAACTGGAGTATCAGACCTTGGCTCCGGCGACTGGTCACGCGGTCTATCAGTATCATCCCTAGCATAATCATTGCAGCTGCTGTCGGCAAGGAGGGATTGAACAAGACTCTAAACGCCAGCCAAGTGGTTTTGAGTGTCATCCTGCCGTTTGTCACCGCTCCTCTGGTTTACTTTACGTGCCGCAACCGTTACATGACCGTCCCTACGGATAGAAACTTCTCCGGTGAGAATGCCTCGGCCGACGGAGTTAAGATGAGAAACAACTGGTTTGTTACTGCCATCGCTGTCATTGTTTGGGTGATCATTGCGGTCATGAACGTTGCCCTGCTCGTCCTGATTGGACTCGGCAAGGCCTAGAGCGTGAAACATCTGGAACGCTGAACTGGAGGGGACGGCATCTCTCCGAAAGGAAGTGTCGCTGGAATGTGCAAGCCGTGTAGGTCAGAAGGGTGGAGGTACGGTATGATACACCCGAAGATGCAGACACGCAGAGGGGAAGAAAGTGAGAAGCAGAACATACACAATAAAACTTCGTAGAATGAACACAGCTTAATCGATTAATTTGAGGGAAAGGAAAAGATAACAAGAAAAATCCCAACTCCGATGCCACCATGATCATAACTCCTAAACCGCTATTCTCATAGTAAACCACGTAGGTATGTAATCCTAACCCAACCCACTAGCAGGCTCCTTAACCTTCGTCTGCTCCGGCGGCTCATCAATAAACTGCGGCGGCGCCACCTCATCCTGCAAGAAACTCGGCATTGCACTATCAGCCATGGAGCTCTCCATCAACGTCTCCTCACCCAGCGCCTCCAACTCAGCATCCAGTTCCGCCTCATCCACATCCTCAGGAACATCATACGCCCTCGATATACTTTCCTGAATCTCATTCCCCACGTCCATCAAATCCGCCATCTCATCCTGCAACCGCTCAATCTTATCAATATCAATCTGCCCATACTGCTTCTTGAGCGTCTTGGTGGTCGTCTTCATCGCATCCACCGTCGTCATCACATTCTTCAAGTTATCCTGCATCATACCCGCTTGCTCCATATTCCACGACTGCTGCGATAGCTGATCCCGCTGCGCTTCGTACTGTTTCCGTCGCTGGAGTACCTTGAGTGCCTTCTGCCGTAACGCGGTTTTTCCTGGCCCGTCGCGCATCTTCGAGATCTTCGTTTGATAGGTTGATAGTTCTGAGTTGAGTGCCGCAAGCTTGACGTCAATGCTGGAGATGCGGGTTTCCACCTGTTACGATGGGGGGTTAATGGTTGATCATGCGGGGTTTCGGGCGGATAAAGGGGACGAGATGGATGGATTCGGAGAGTTGGGCAACAACAACAATGATGGATGGATGGATGACTGGTTGGTGATGGGAAGGGGAAAACGTACATTGGTTATAGCCCCATCTAGGGTTGGCTTGGGTGCCGTGTTCTTCGTACCGAATAGCCGGTTCATTTTGGCTGGTTGGGTGTGAGAGAGGATTGGAGATGAGCTTCTTGTGGCAAGCTTGAGGGTCTTGAACAGGCGCCCTGAATTGGGGGGGTAGATAGATGGATATGGTCTGGTCGGTCCTTAGCGGCCGCGGCCTCGCCTCGCCGCCTTGGAGATACCGGTCGGGGTATAGAGCTGTGTCAGGTGGTCCTGTGAGTTGGGGGGTTTGCGCGAGAAAAGGCTTGATGGATTTCAGTATATTTGAATAGTGAGCGCGAGATGAGTAGACCAGGTATTATAATACCATAGTATTAGGATAGAACAGCGGGGTGAATGTTATCAAGCTTAGGCTGCTACCTAGAATTGCCCCCACGTGATGGGGTATATTACAGTAAGATGTGGTATTATGCACAAGATACGGTTATGTGCTGTTCTGGATAATTTGTCAGTGTGATGTTGGCCAGTGAATTAGATGACAGATATGATATGATTGTTCTGCTGTAGACTAGTTATATTCCAGGCTATAACTGGAATTGTTCTGATGATCAGATCCAGACTTGACTCGTGATCCGAGGCAAATGAATCAGAGTGACGGAGTATGGGGTATTATCTTCAGTTAGTGACTGCAAGGCTGATCTGCTTACTGGCCCCCGAGTCTAGCCTAAGCACACGCTTGTTCACCCGAGGCCCCGGGTGAATATTTATGTGTCTGTTAACATGGTCTGGCTGAGATTAACCTCTTGGAGACCATGAATTCATAAAGGTGTATAGTATTTTATTGGTGATAAGAACAAGTTATAATGTAAGATGAGTGACGGTAAGATACCGCCCAGTTGCGCCTCCCCCCCAGTTCCGGTGAAACGAAACAGACAGAGTACCCGGTACTTGTATCTGTGCACAAGCGGATAAGGCCAGTGCGGTACCTGATACTTTGCCGGTCTTTGCACCAAACCTGCAAGGAGTAGGTAATAACGACTCGTGCGTCTTGAAGATTCCGGAGTGTTACGCGAACGTCTGGAGGACAGCCTCATCAACCACAAACAACCATTGGACTTCTAGAAGGAGGAATAACCGATTGGAAACTGTATAACTACAATACTTACTTACCGTTCTCGCCCCGGATTATTAAGCGTCTGAAATTAACTAACTAAGTAACCAACCATCCACTCGTGGTCCTTTCACAATCATCCATTATTGCCCCCCTCTCTCCCTCGCGTATCTGGTTTTGGTTCCCCGCCGTCGCTCCTCGGGCTTGTTGGGTATTTCCGCCCTGCTTGTTCAATCGTCACCGTCCAGGGATCATTCAGTCAGACTTGCCGGCCGATCCAGACACTCCCGCCAGCGCACCACAAGTCAACGTGATCCTGCGAATTGTCAGCCTGTGATCCTCACTTTAAGCCTTTAGGTTGTTGACCCTCAATTTATCCTTCCTCCTTCCCCCCATCTGACGGACTGGTTTCGCCTGTGCAGTGCCGGGCTGACAAAGTGATTACATCGCCCGTGGGTCGCTTCAGCCCTCCCAAACAACGGACCTTGCTCTTGTTTCGTCTTTTGTCACTCACTCTCTCTCAGGTCGTGAAAGGTACGTGGTCTGGACCTCCTCCCTCCTTCCTTGCCCTTTTTGGATTTTATGGCAATGCACTCTGTACTGCTGCTGCTTCTGCTGTCATCCCGTAAAGCCTGTCGTTTGCCGCCCTCATAGGCTCTTCGAGACCTGACTCCTTCCCCGACTGCCTGAGAAGCCCGCCCCTGATATTTCTTCAGCCCATATTCACCGATCTTTCTCTATGACGCTTGAGGCGCATGCAACCTTACTAACTTTGTCTATTTTGCGCATGTAGCGCTTGGCCGCTCAGACCCGGTTTATCTTGCCTATCGTTCTCCTCTCCTGTCTTGTGTCTCGGGACGTTTCGATCTCAAAACGACTCAGTCCTTCCGAAGTCTGTTTCGATATATGACTTTTCACCGAGTAACCATTGCATACTCAACACTTTGCATGAGGATCATATACTAGACCACCTCCGCTTACCCACGGTTTTGTATCATATTCGGCTCACCGTAACGACGTTCCGGCGACGACCTGCGATCAAAAGGGCCCGTGCTACTGTGCTTCCTTTCCATGACTCTTTTCGCCCAGTTATATAATTCATCATGTTTTGGCGTTTCGGAGGATATGCGAGTATCTCCGCCATCGATACCCTGCTAGACAAGCCCGATGTCACCCTTGAAGAGCTGTTGGATGAGTCTGAGCTCATCCAAGAGCTCAAACAAAATAATACGAAGCTCATAGAATTCTTACGAGAAGATAATGTTCTTAAACGACTCATGGATTATGTCACTGCGCCTAGTCTGGTGAATGAAGACGACGAAGATGATGACGATCACGAGAACAATGCGCAGACGAACAGAGATGATGATGCAACGGAAGAGGCCAAGGGGGGTGACCCCCTTAAGGATATTCTGGACCCCGAAGACCTGGAGCGGGCGGAAAAGGATCGCATGAAGCGAGCCTACGTCGCATGCGAAATCCTGTCGTCGGAGATATGGTCGATTGTGGAGTCCATTCTGCTCAATCCCGACAACTTACGAGATTTCTGGGGGTTCTTGCGGCGCTCCTCCCCTCTGGACTCTGCTCAGGCGAGTTACTTTACGAAAGTGAACGAAACTCTATTCGACAAGAAAACCAGTGAAATGCTGGAGCTATTTAAGTCAATGGAGGGAATTGTACCGGCAATTCTGCAGCACGTGGACAACCCCATGGTCATGGACCTTTTACTCAAAATAATCAGCTTGGAGAAGGTAGAAGGGGGCCATGGCATTGTCGATGTAAGTCGAGGGTGAACGTTTTCGCTTGTGAGTGATTTATGCTGATTAACGTCCGCAGTGGCTGAAAACCCAGAACCTCATACCCACGCTCCTCTCATTTCTTTCCCCGGATCACCCTGCCTCGGTGCAGACCTCGGCTGGGGATTTCCTCAAAGCTATCATCACCATATCCGCGAACGCAACACAGAATGACCAATCCTGCATTGGCCCTAACAGCCTCACCCGTCAGTTGGTCTCCGTGCCGTGTGTGGAAAGTCTCATCAAGGCCATGCTGCAAGGTGGAAACCCTCTGACAGTCGGTGTTGGTATCGTCATTGAAGTGATCCGGAAGAACAACTCCGACTACGATCCTGAGAATATCAATGGTCCGGACTCACTCCCCACCACATACGATCCGATCTACCTCGGGAATTTGCTTCGGCTTTTTGCCAAACACATACCGGACTTCATGGCGCTGATCCAAAGCTCGAAACACACTGTGAACGACGGGGGCAAGGTGAGAAGTGTAGAAAGGGGGAAGCTCAACTCAGCTTGGGGTGCCAAGATCGAGCCCCTGGGCTTTGACAGATTCAAGACATGCGAATTGATGGCCGAACTGCTACATTGCAGTAACATGGGCCTTCTGAACGAGCCGGGGAGTGACGATTACGTACGGCAGCGTGATGCTGAGCGCGAGAGGCTCATGCGCGAAGGTGTCTTCAACCCGCACCGCGAAGAGACATCGGCATTCGATGGGAACGACTCTACGGTGGACTTTGTCAATGGATCCGTCATTGGCTACGGTTCCCCCGAAGGCTCTAGAGTGCTTGAGGTCGCGAATACGGGCGAGGAAAGCTTCGAGGACGTTAGCGCATCCGGTGTTCTGGTCGACAAGGAGAAGGATGCTGAAGTGAAGGACACCAGCAGCCCCGAGTCCAAGCCGGAGTCCGCAACTCCCTCGCAGCACACCCCGACAGAAACAGCCGAAAATGCTTCAAATGGCGCATCGGAGGACGGCTCACACGATGAAAACCCTGCGAGTCAGGTTCGGGCACATACGCCTACTTCCGATCCTGTGTCAGCTACTGCGTCAGGTATAGCGGAAGTTAGCCTGGGCGGTGGACAGACCACCAAGGAAGGCCAGCCAGCTGCAGAAGCGGCTTCCAACGGTATGGAAGACCAGACCACGGCGTCTTCCCAAGCCGAACAGGAATCGGCTCCTCTCGTAGACCAAACAAATAATCAACAGAGCTCCTTGACGCCTGATACTGCTGGCCAGGTCGGCGATGCTTCAAGCTCAGTTCCACCCGCTTCCGACTCGGCGCCAAATGACGGTGATGTGCCGCGACAGCTGCACCCAGATGTTCAGATTGATTCTAACGGGCAACCTGTTGTTGGTGACTATCTCAAGATTATGTTCGTTGAAAACAAGGTGGTACCGACTATTTTGGTAAGTCTGCATCCAAATTATGTCATGGACAATTTCTGACAGATTTATTCAAGGACTTCTTTTTCCGATTCCCCTGGAACAACTTCCTTCACAACGTTGTCTATGATGTTGTCCAACAAGTGTTCAACGGTCCCATGGACCGCGGCTACAATCGTCTGCTGGCCATTGACGTTTTTGAGACTGGCCGAATCACCCAGAGCATTATCGAAGGCCAAAAGCGCAGTGATGAGGCGCAGCGAACCAAACAGATCCGACTAGGATACATGGGCCACTTGACGTTGATTGCTGAAGAGGTTGTGAAATTCAGCGAACGGCACCCGCCCGAGTTGCTCTCTCCTACGGTTATGGAGAATGTGCTGAACCCTGAGTGGATAGACTATGTTGAGCAAACGCTTTCTGAGACCAGGGAGCGCGACAACGCCATTCTTGGAGGGGTGCGCCCTGACATGTCGATTGGACATCGCCAAGGCATGCTCAATTCCGGCCAGAGCGCGAACACATCATCGGCGCTTGCTGACGCTGGCCTGAATGGCTCGGTGGGAGGCTCCGGGTTCCAGGGCTTTGACATGATGAACCAAGGAAGTGTCTCCGGCGGAGCTTTCGGGCTAAACAGTGGTAATTCCCTACTAAGCGGGTTCGCTAGCTCCAGCGATGACGATGAGGATGAGGAAATGGAAGATCAAGACGATCGGAATATGGCCGAGCCTTCTGCTGAAGGCGGCTCTGACAATGTGGGTCATCACCTTTTCACTGATGTCGATATGCGCGATGCTTGACGCAATCGTGGATATCCCTCTCCTCCCTACCCTTTACCTTCTTCTTCTGCGGCCATCTTTGCATCATTTGGTACACCCTGTGTTGGTTGATCTTTCTTTGGATTCGGGCCTTGGGCTGGTATACATTTCATGCTGCGGCTGGGATAGCGCATGATGGACGAGAGGAGCGACGGAGGTCGTGGAGGGCCTTGCACATAGAGCGTTCTCCGGCGCTTTACTTTACGTATGAAGTCATTCTAAAGAACTCCTGCTCCCCGCTATCATGTTGCACATCTCTGGAACTAAGCATGTGCTTGCCGGTCACACCAGTAGTTTCTTTTGGCTTGCCGCCTAGGTGTTGACGTCGCTTTTGGTGTATCCCTAACCTGATCTCTGGATTTGCGCATTTACCTCGTCATCTACTATCCTCCATAATGGAACAGAGCTTGTGTACTAATCCGAATGTGATAGGCCTCTACCAACTCTACCAGTCAGCCAATCCCGATCCTTCCCCCACCACCAGCACCGTTGAGCCAAGGTCCGTCTCGCGCACGGCGGCAGCTAGCAGCCCGACTTGCTGCCCATAAACAACAGGCTGCCGAGAACTCCGAGGGTGGTGAAGAGTCAAGTCACAGCCAGCAAAGCGAACATGACATGCAATGGCCCACGAATCCATTCGTGATTGCCGGCTTGGATGAGGATGCCGATGGCTCCAACTCGCCTGCCAGTGCAGCCTTCCCGTCCACTGATTTCCCACCTGCCAACAAGGATGAGCCCTTCTCATCGCCTACATTCCCTGACTCCGGTTTCAGCCCTCCCGACTCATTCTCGACTAACTCCTCCGACGAGGATGGAGAAGGTAGACCGGAGGGCATGAGACGCAAGGAGCGGGTTCCCCTGGAGGTTGACGAGGAGGAAGACGACATGGGGGAGATGGTCGGGCCTTCGCTTGGGTCGGGCATGATGGACTCGGACGAAGAGGATGAGGCTATTATGAACGAATCTTTGGGGTATCCGGACATCGCCTCGGGGCGTTACAGAAATTTCGGTAGATCCCGGATGGGTGTCTCACCGTTCGGCGACGATGAAGACGACAGTAGTGATGGGGAGGATGATGATGGATTAGTCGAGATTCTCGTCCCCGGGCGAAAGGCTTCCACATCATCCACCACATCATCCCATTAGTTTTTGCACATGATGCTTGATGTCCACTTTCTGTTATGTATGCAACGCTTTCCTCTTTTCCCCTTCTTTTTGGCGGTACTCTGATTTCTGTTTCGGCCTCTTTCCACTGCTTTTCATCTTTTGTCTTTTTTGGATTAGTTCAATTCCCATGATGTACACTATTTGATCGCATGGCACTTTTGTATATGCTCCGGTTCATGATTGTATGCCTCAACGAGTCGGACCAAGCGGAATTCCGGGCAATAAGGATTGATCTGAATGACTATGTTAACATTCTTGCTGGAGAAAATGGCTCGTAGTTCCATACTATATAATATGCCTTATGTTTGTTCGTATGTATGGGCGATGTTGATGCGGGAGGGAAAGTGGGACGCCGCATTCATTCTTTCTATTCTTGCCTTCCCGCACCTGCCAAAAACCCACTTTTCGCTTCTGCAACTTTCGTCGCTCGGAGGAACTGAAGCAGTACCGGGAAATTCTCGAATTCTGCAGTACTCATATAATTATTTACGAGTAGTAAATTCCCCAGTACTCTTCTTTGCGATCATGGCAAGTGCGCCGTCAGGGCCCTCGGGGTAAGTCGACTTTTTTTTCCCTATTATTTTCTTTCCTATCTCCGCGATGACGTTTTCGGATCGGACTCGGGGTTGCGGTGCTTTTTATGCCTGATGCTTTCATTCTTCAAATTATCGCCTCAGCATCTGCATATTTCCCGTCCAAGTTATCTCCAAAAAGGACGTATATGCATACTACCAGTGAAGCACAACTTCCATGCATTCTGCATGATGATATATGGCTGTGAAGCATACAGCTCACCCCTCCCCCGCCATCACACTGCCCGCATGCCCACTCCATGATACATAATCCATTAACTGACTAGCAGCCCCAGGTCCGGCGATGATGACAGTCTACAGATCTACTTTGATCTGCTTAATTGGATGGTCAACAATGGAGGTCATCTGCACGAGAGCGTCCAAATAGCCAAGGATGAAAGCCGAGGTGTTCATCTCCAAGTCAAGAAAGACTGGAAGGATGCTGTCCCCACCGACACACACATCATCAAGACACCTTTGGCTACTACTATGTCTTACTTCAATGTTGTTAACCAGTCCACTCCCTCAATCTCCTTTTCGGCGCATGGCCTGCATTTCCCACAGTCGTTTATTGATGCTGTCGGAGAAAAGGAATCGACTATCTTCTTCTTGATTGGTCAGTATCTTCGTGGCACTGAGGGCTTTTGGTATCCGTATATTCGGACATTGCCTCAGCCTGGCTCGTTGACTACTCCTCCTTACTATGACGGAGAAGATCTGCAGTGGTTGGATGGTACTAGCTTGTTGGCGGCTAGGGAGAAGAGATTGGAGGTTCTGAAGGAGAAGTATGAGAAAGGTTCGACGGAGTTGCGCAATGCTGGGTTCGAGGGTGCCGATGCGTATACGTGGTAGGTCACTAAGAGTGCTACTTGCAGTTTCAAGCCTTAATTCAGAGCGGCATTGACACTAGCGATGT
The DNA here is from genome assembly GCF_003184835.1 of Aspergillus costaricaensis CBS 115574. Lineage (NCBI taxonomy): Eukaryota > Fungi > Ascomycota > Eurotiomycetes > Eurotiales > Aspergillaceae > Aspergillus > Aspergillus costaricensis. The sequence continues at coordinate 1,122,567 of NW_020291804.1, forward strand.
GTTTGTAGGGACCTCTATCTCTGGGCAGCTTCGATGTTCATTTCGCGTGCCTTTTCGGCGAGGGTACTTTCTGGAGTCTTTCCTGAAACGGATCTGTCGGAGGAGAAGCTCTCGGTCCTTCTCCCCATCATTGATATGGGCAATCATCGACCGCTAGCCAAGGTGGAGTGGCGGGCTGGTAGGGACGATATTAGCTTTGTGGTCCTAGAAGACGTGTCGGCAGGCCAGGAGATCAGCAACAATTACGGACCGCGGAATAACGAGCAACGTAGGTGCCCTCCGGAGAACTGCTTCACGAAGTGACTAGCGACTGACAAATATCAGTTATGATGAACTACGGTTTCTGCATTTCCGGAAATCCTTGTGACCACCGCATTGTCAGTTTACGAGCACCGCCTGGAAGCCCCCTCTACATGGCAAAGTCCCATCAACTGCAGATGTACCCTGACCTTGCCGTGGGGGAACCGGAAGATCACTACTACGTCTTCAACGTGTTCTACCCTCTTCTCGCTCCTGACATGTCAATGGAGCATTCCATCTTCTCACCTGCCCTGCTTGACGCCGTGTCGGTTCTGGCTGCCAACAACCGGGAGCTGGAAACCCTCGAAATCACAAATCAGGGGATCAAGATTCCAAATGTCTATGGAAATTCTAGGGCCCTACTTGCTGCCTTGAGTCAGGTTATCATTGAGGTCGTCACACATGCTGCCAAGCTCAGGGCGTCAGGGGAAGACCTTCATACACCGACAAACCTCAAACAGACTCATGCGAAAGTATACCGTGACAGCCAGATCATGTTGTCTGAGACCGCTCTAGTTGTCGCAGCATGGACACTGAACCGTGCGCGGCTACATAACTTCACTGGGACCTGGGAGGAAACCAAGAGAGTCCTTGGGGCCCATATGGGCCGAATCCCCACCGGAAAGTTCCCAGAAGAGGTGTACTCGCGGCTGCAGGTGCGGATTTTGGAGCGGAAGTCTCTTCTTACAAACAACGGGGAGTTGTTCACCCTAGGTGAATTGCCCGACCTTCTCCCAACGGCGATGCAGCAACCTTGCAAGGCCTGCTTCCAGGACATCTTGTCAGTTTCTGAATCCGCCATTCCAATGCTAAGAGGAAGCGGTGGGTCATCGCCATTTGCCTTCCCGATGTTCCTTTGCCTGGTTGCGGCAGCCCACACTGCTAGCAAATCTGGTGCTTCCGAGGAATTCAAGCCCTCCCCCAGACTGTCCCGATGGGCTAGCTTCCTCCTGGAGAATTACCCACCGCCCCCGAATGATGTGGCCTGGGCCTTGGAGGACGAGGATGATGAGCACATTGCGAGTCTCTTTGACGAGACACTGGAGAAGATGAGGTCACAGAACGCAGGTGTGTTTACCAGTTTGGCCCCGTACACGGGAGACTGGCAAAAAGACGATTGGTGGCTGTCGCCCAATTGGTTGCGATGGGGATGGATGATTGGGGAGCAGGAGTGTGTGCAGATTCCTGACGATCCACTGCAGTTGTTGGCGACTGGAAGTGGGGGTCAGGTGAGACTGATGACGGAGAATTACCTATATGTGCCCGGGGAGGCATATGAGTAGTAGACAGATGAGACATAGAATAGATATAGGACCAGTGCTACAAGTACTAGGTAACTTATCAATATAGCTATCCATACAGAACCAAAGAACGAGTAGATCTGTGGTGGTTAGTCAGCGTGGATCAGGTGACCCCACTGGACCAATCAGGGAGGAGCGAAAGGCGGATATTCAGCAAGCGCAGGAATTGCCGCGACGGGCAGCTCAACCCAAACCACGCCTGCCACGGCTTTGTAACGCATCCTCGATTCTCCCACCTTTCCTCCCCCCTCCCTTTCCCCTCCCAAGTCAATTGGGCCAGTGTTCACCATGATATCTCGAGCGGCGGCTCCCTCCTCTTCCATCGCCTCCCTCTCCTCCCGCTCCCTCCGAGCCCAGGCCCCGGCCGCCCGTTCCTTCGCGACCGTCCAGGACAACGCCCCCCCGGTCAAGCACTATGGCGGTCTGAAGGACCAGGATCGGATCTTCACCAACCTCTACGGACACCATGGAGCTGATCTGAAGTCGGCGATGAAGTATGGTGACTGGCACCGGACTAAGGATATCGTTCTGAAGGGTCATGACTGGGTAGGCTCTGCCCCTTCGCGGGTCCATTGAACCCGGAACTGCTGGAAGATGCGGAAATGATTCCAATGCTGACTTGATATGTGTTCGATCTGTGTAGCTTATCTCTGAGCTGAAGGCCTCCGGTCTTCGTGGTCGTGGTGGTGCTGGTTTTCCCTCCGGACTGAAATACGTGAGTTGCCCTCACCGAGACCAATTGATGACATAGCCAGTCTTCGGGCCACAGTCTAACCTTCAATTGCTGTGGTACAGTCTTTCATGAACTTCAAGGACTGGGACAAGGACCCCAGACCCCGTTACCTCGTCGTCAACGCCGATGAGGGTGAGCCCGGAACCTGCAAGGACCGTGAAATCATGCGCAAAGACCCCCAGAAGCTCATCGAAGGTTGCCTCGTCGTCGGCCGTGCCATGAACGCCAACGCCGCTTACATCTACATCCGTGGTGAATTTTACCAAGAAGCTACCGTCCTCCAGCGGGCTATCAACGAGGCCTACGAGGCTGGCCTGATCGGCAAGAACGCCTGCGGTACCGGCTACGACTTCGACGTCTACATCCACCGTGGTATGGGCGCCTACGTCTGTGGTGAGGAGACCTCCCTCATCGAGTCCATCGAGGGCAAGGCCGGCAAGCCCCGTCTTAAGCCCCCGTTCCCCGCTGCTGTCGGTCTCTTCGGTTGCCCCAGTACCGTCACCAACGTCGAGACTGTCGCCGTCACCCCCACCATCATGCGTCGTGGCGCCAGCTGGTTCTCGTCTTTCGGCCGTGAGCGCAACGCTGGTACCAAGCTGTACTGTATCTCCGGACACGTCAACAACCCCTGCACCGTCGAGGAGGAGATGTCCATCTCCCTTCGCGAGCTGATCGACCGTCACTGTGGAGGTGTTCGTGGTGGCTGGGACAACCTTCTCGCTGTCATCCCCGGTGGATCCTCGACTCCCGTCCTTCCCAAGTCCATTTGTGACGACCAGCTCATGGACTTCGACGCCCTGAAGGACTCTCAGAGTGGTCTCGGTACCGCTGCCGTCATCGTCATGGACAAGTCGACCGACATTGTTCGCGCCATCTCTCGTCTGTCGACCTTCTACAAGCACGAGTCTTGCGGTCAGTGCACTCCCTGCCGTGAGGGTAGCAAGTGGACCATGCAGATGATGCAGCGTATGGAGAAGGGTCAGGCCCGCGAGCGTGAGATCGACATGCTCCAGGAGCTGACCAAGCAGGTCGAGGGTCACACCATCTGCGCTCTGGGTGAGGCCTTTGCCTGGCCCATCCAGGGTCTGATCCGTCACTTCCGCCCCGAGCTGGAGGCCCGCATCCGGGAGTACTCGAAGGAGGTTGGTGGAAACGGACCTTACGCTGGTGGTTGGCACCCGGAGGCCCGCGCTGAGGGCAAGCTGATCTCCCCTGGCATGTAATTACCATAAACCTGTCTCAATTCTCTTTTTTATCTCTCTCTCTCTGTGTGTGTGTACGACTTCCACTATGGGGATAGAATAGCTTCGCTCGCAACGCCCTGCAGTTCGTCAGGTATAGAGCAACAGGGCAAGCGAGGGAAGGAAAAGCCAAAAAGAAAAGACGAAAGGGAAAGAAAAAGAGAGAAAGGAAGAAGTTAATCTTTGCCAAATCTTTCTTTCTTTTCTTCTTTTTTGATTTCCTAGAGGGAGTGTGTGTGTTCTTTTACATTTTACCCCTTGTCTCCTCCCACCCAACCCCATCTCATATTTTCTTTTTTTTTATATATCTTACGTGTCGTGTCGTGTTAGGTTCTCGATCATGTACAGTCCTGGTAGCAATTGAACTTTTTCTTTGGTTTAACCCCTTTCTTTTAAGAGATGTAGGGTGTTTACTTTTGGTTGTAGAACTTGAACAATACTAAAATAAAGAGTAGTCCAGATTAACATCATATATTTGACATAAGTAATTTACTACTAGTCTAGTAACGAGAATTTTTATCACGCCCATACGGTAATGAATCGAATCAACTTCACCATTGTTGAACTTACCAACCAAGAATGCAAATAGAAAAAAAAAAAAAAGCCCTTGGAAACGGCAGTACCTCTTCTCTCGCTCTCCACCCAGCATGCCTACTACAAACCAAACCAACTACTACTATTACTAGTAATTGAAATGTCCATCAAATGTAATCGAAACCAATATATACCAATAAATCTCATCGATACACCACTCAATCATTAAGTACAAATAAAACACACACACACACACATAATCATCAATCACTACCACCATATAATCAACGACTGCAAGAACCAACCAACCAACCAACCAACCAGTACACCGATAATGTCTATGTCTACGTTATTACCCCCCATCTAGTCTCACACAAAGACGAATAAATGATTTATTCGGGTCATACTAAATTGTCATAGTTTTCTATTTTTTCTTCATTGATTTGAATCATCAGTTGTATTGCTGTTGACTTAGGTAGTGCGGTACTACACTACTTGACTTGATTGGATAGATAGATAGATAGATGCCTCATGCTCAGAATTATAAGATTATGTACTAGATGGAGTACTGTTACCCGGGGAGAGGGAAGGAGAGAATGAGAAGGTTTGGGGGATAAGGTCTGAGATGGAAACTTTCCATATGAGGAGCGGAGGTGTACATCATGATCAGATGAGGTTTTTCTATTAAAAATATCATTTGGGGGTGAGTTGAAATTTAGGTAGGCTATTTGCTCTGATTAGAGGAAGTACTGCTACTTTGTGGGCATGGAAATGTGAAGACGTTTAACTTGCGCAATTACTGTTTCGTTCACAAGGACCAGCTAGCTAACTTACACACCCAGAGTTCTGCGCCCTCTGCAAAGTCCGAGGACGGAATGCATCCAAGAACCAAGGAAAAGAAAATAGAAACACAACGAACAAAAACAGAGAAGTGAAAACAGGATCTAAGTTACACAATGGCTGCATGTCGTTCCGTCAACCCATAGACACAAAAAGATGCAAGATATCAAAGATTCAGCTTCGACCAGCACTCGGTATGCTGCATCCAAACAACGGAGTCCCTTCCACCCAAATTCTCGAAATCATAGATCAATAGCCCCCAGCCATGATGAGACTGTAGTACCGCCGACTCATTTCGGCCGTCTGTGCAAGGCGTGCATCGCCCGTCAAAGGCAGACTGAGCACGCTGGACAGCTCGATTGCCTGAAGTAGCAACTTGTCAGAACCAGGATTTTCGTGAGTCGTGCCAATGGAACAACGTACCTTTGAGTCCTCGTGCCCAGTCCAAGTGGCAACCACGCGGCTCATTTCCCGGAAGGCTACACGTTCCTCTAATCCTTCCACACCCGATCCCTGACTGACCTTGTCGCCCATCTTCACCAAGGCACTTACTAACCGGGCAAGCCGGGTAGCATCGCGCTTGCCGCTCTTGGCCGTAGCCAGGCGCAGGAAGTCGTCGTAAATGCCACCACCATTGGCCCAGCCGCGCACCTTTCTCTCAGGTTCCTCGCCAAAGCCCGACACCAGCATCTCTAGCGTGCCATAGTCACCCTCAATCACGGCAGTTGGCGCCACAACACGACAGAAGGTAGCGTGGGCATCGTTCCAGTTCTTGCCACGGACAAGATAGTCCACCTCGCGTGCCGCATCACCCGTGTCGCGAGCATAAAGCGCCTTCGAAACCCAGATCCAGCTCTCAGGCAGCTGAAGATCATGCGTGAGATAGTGCCACATCACGTTGGTTTGGCCGTCCGAGGTGACCGGCTCCGGCAGCTGGGGCGCAAACCGGGCTAGAGTCTCCTTCACAGCACGCTCGCGATCAGATGCATGCGAGAGGTGGAGGAGGACGAATAGTGCCCGGTTCAAAGTGCCGCTGCAGCAGAGCTCCCAAGCATAGTCCCACACGAGCTGGTCCAACTGCGCTGTGTTGACTTGGAAGCTTTCGTGCTGCCCGATGGCTGCCGCGAGAAGGTGACAAAGCTGGAAGGATAGCCGGCTTGACTGCTTATCCCCACTGACCGACTCAGGCAGGAGAACGGCCGGGAACTCCTGTGGATGGAGATTGGCCGTCCGAGCAGCTCCACCAGTTGTCGTGGCATACACTTTCAGCAAAACCCAGAGAGGAGACTCGCGATCAACGATGTCTTCCTGGTTGTAAGGCGTCGGAAGGGCCGGCTCATTTCCTTCGTAGAGGTCGTCCACGAACTGGCAGACGGCGGCTTCGATGGGCTCATCGTCGGTGATACCATACCAGAGACGAAGGCCGAAAGCCTGGAACCAATCCAACTCAAATCGCTCAGAGAAGGTGAAAGTAGAAAGACGATCCTCGAGCGCACCAGTGGACTTGCCTTCGCTGCGAAGGGCGTTGCCGGCCAGAAGTTCGTACAAAGCTCGGACGGGCTCGCTCATTTCAGAATACACATTGTTCTGACGCCACATCTCAATCTGATTAGCCATATCAGTGCGCGTCGTGGGATCGCGCGCGATCTGAGCAACCAGTGTCGCGAGATGGAAATTCTGACTAGCAATCAGGACCTTGCAAGCCTCCTCAACCCGATGCGAGCATAACAAGTAAAAGGCACGCTCCTCGGCTGAGCTGGCCTTGGCCACAGCCTGTGCATGCTTTTCACGTACGATACCCTCCCACAGACGGGTCAGGCGGTCTTTCTTGATACGGTGAAGGTATTTGGAACGAAGATTGAGAGGCACGCCAGCGGAAATATCATCCTCAGTCTTGTCGTTGAAAAGGATGTTGGCCAGCTGCCAGAGAAGTCGCTCGTGATCAGATTGTACCAAGTTCGAAGCTTGTACGAATTCCCGGAAATCGGCCTTTGCCAGACGAGCAAAGGGAACCCCGTCAACACGTGAAACGGCAGTCAGCTTCCTCTGGGCATCCAGCATCTCACTCGGTTCCACGGGTGTGTTGTATTCCAAGAGAGCCACATCCCTTCCTTCGCTAGTCACAGAAAGCTTGTGCCTCCAAGCGCTATCAACCGCCTGCATGTCCGACAAATCATTCTTGGCGCAGAGAAGAGAGTTCAGCGTGCCCCAACGCGGTTTGAATGATTGATGGAAAGCAAGGTCGTCTTCGCTTAGCTCGTGGGATTCGCCTGCAAATGTCTTGGGCTTCTTGTTATAAGGCCACTGTAGGGACAGATGGTATTAGTTTAGGCTATTGACAAATGTGGGTTCACAGTGCTCAAGTCATATTGTATCGCATCACTTCCTACAATACAACATCCTATAGGGATAATAAAGGGATATAAGAGAACGGAAAGAAGGAGTCAAACCTCAAAGCCATTAGGTCGCACGCTTTGTGCCTTCAAAGGAGATGCGGCTTGTTGTTTGCGTGGTTGCTGAAACAAAGAATTCATCAAATCGATGCTGGTGGCGAAGCCCTTTTGCCTGGTATCGGCGGCAGATGGCTTGGGGGTATCCTCACGGAGAGACCGGTCGGTAAAGGCATTGGCTTGGATCTCACGAAGTGCATCGCGATCTTGCTTCCGGGGACTGATGGTGCGTTGCAGATGCTCCGCCCAGTCTCCAGTAAGGTCGAGACGAGGCTTCGAAGGCGTGTTCCAAGGCTTCAATACAGGCTGGGTGGTCTCCATAAAGGTATCGGTGCTTTGGGTGTCATCGCGCTCCACGGTAGGATGGAGGTCTGGAAAGGTGCCCGCCATGTCCATTTCCTCGCCCTCATCCAATTCGACTAGTGACTCGCCAGAATGTTGGCTTTCGGTGATATCATCGCCGTCTTGCTCAATAGTCGAACCCGTGGAGCCTTCCCCTAAAAAAGACTCCTCATCGTCTCCAGAAACCGAACGCTGGTCCTCAACCGTCTCCATCATTTGGTTGCCAAACGCACCCGGGACAATCTTACGCTTCTTGAAATCAAAGGTATCATCGTCGACGCCAGCCATTGAACCCACAAAGGAGTCATCAGTGGAGAAGGCAGACATCATCTCCGAGCCCATGGTCGTATCGGGGTTGGCGGGGGTTTGAGCCTTCGGAGTCGGAGTGTCAGGAGCAGCACTAAAAGTGCTTTGGTTGAGGCTCTCACCTTCTTCTTCCTCGTCGCTATCATAATCAAGACCATAGGTGGTGTAATGGGGCACCCGGAACACCCACGTGCCGGTCTCCTTTTCATAGTCCACGAACTCGGTGTTGTGCACCTTTATCAAGCGGTCGACGTGCTTATCGAACAAGGGTCCGCTGGTGAGAGGGGAAGGTGACTTCTTGTCGCGACCCCGAGGCCAAGAGTTTTCAATGCGAAGGGTGGAGGGAACGTTCAAGCCCTTGCCCCTCGGGGGCTTGATGGTTTCATCTGGATACACAGTAATCTTGCGCACACCGATGTCTACAAGGTCGCCGAAAATGCGGTCCAAGTCCACGGTGGTCAGATCAACGGGCTCATCGAACGTCACCTGGCCGCACCTTTGACGACCAACAGTAAAGCCAACAAACTTCTTCTGCTGCTCTCGGCTCAGCTTGCTGATCTCAGCGCGGGTGGGCTTCATCCAGTACTCGCCCGGTTGCGGGTCTCCACCGGGAACGAAAGGCAGACGAGAGGGGCCCTCAGGAGTAGTTGAGGTCGTCACCGCATTCTCGGGGACGACGGCAAGCTCATTACCACGAACAGACTCCATCTCAGGACGGATAGAAGGCTCGCTAGGCTTGATACCGTTGAGGCCATTGACTGTGTTGCTCTTGCGGATGGAGCGCAGGAATCCCAATTCCTCCGGAGTAGGCTCGGGGCTTTGAGACTGCACCGGAACGATCTCCCCTCCAGTGGCTGGCGTATCCGATGATGAATCGAAGCTGACCTTCTTCTTCATCTTATCGGCTGGCTGTGCTGCGTCTTCGCCGTTGGTGATCGGGGCAGCAGGGGTACTGGCTGGGCGAGCAAAGAGGTCATTCCTCAGGCTACGATCAATGGTGAGGCGCTTCAAGCTGCCGCTTGACAGACGGGAGCTGCCAGAGGTAAGTGCACCGGGCGACAAGACACTGTCGGTGTCGGGGTCGAATGTCTTGCGCAGATTGCTGGTAGACAAACTCTTGCTAAAGCTGGTGCGCCCAAGACTTCCATTGACACTTCCACGCAGGCTTCCACCCAGCACGCTGCCACCAAGTCCGCTAGGAGTACCAGCAGAGCTCGAAGGTGAGCCATAGGTGGAGTAAGAGAACCCGTATCCCTGGCGTTTGGGGGGTGTAAGAAGGCGGTTAGCGGCATTGGGGGTGATCTTATAGACAGGGAGCGGAGTGCGCTGCTTCTGTTTGGCGGCAGACGAAAGTGGCGTCGCCAAGGGGCCAGGGCTGGAAGCGCTTGGGGCTGGCAAGCCAGAGAAGATGGACTGGTTGCCATAAGGGTTGCCGTCCAAAAGAGAGGCCTGCAAGCTACCAGGGGCCGGTTGGGATTGCTGAGCTTGCTGGGGCTGTGTCTGCTGGCTGCCGCCAAACAGGCTCGAAGTACCAAGCCCTCCAGTCTGCTGAGGCTGACTCTGCGTGTTACCGAAAAGCGAACCGCCGGCGCTCGGAGTCGTGGTGCTCTGTCCCCCGAAGAGAGAACCACCGGTTCCAGTGCCACCGCCGAATAGACTCGGCTTCTGCTGCTGCTGGTTTTGGGCGCCGCCAAACAGGCCACCACCACCCGTCTGCTGGTTCTGAGTGTTACCAAAGCCGCCAAATGCGCTGGTGCCGGTGCCGGTGCCGGTGGCAGGCGTGCTGCCGCCGAACAAGCTCTTCTGGCCCTGCTGCTGGCCTCCGCCGAAAAGGGAGCTTGTGCCGGTTTGCTGGTTGTTTCCAAAGAGCGATCCACCAGTCGACTGCTGTTGTGGTTGCTGAGTGTTCTGGCCAAAAAGAGAAGAGCCAGTCGTGCCGGTGCCAGTGCCAGCCCCAGTATTGCCGAAGAGACTCGGGGTACTGGACTGCTGCTGCGTGTTTGAGCCGAACCCGCCAAACAATCCTTTGTTCTGAGTCTGCTGCTGATTTTGGGCTTGGTTTTGCTGACCGAGCCCACCTCCGAACAAGCCGGTACCAGTTTGCTGCTGTTGTTGGCCGCCGAAGGGAGAGGAAGTCGCAGCAGTACCACCAAAAGGAGTGGCGGCGCTTGTGTTTTGCGCGCCAAAGGCGCTGCCAAAACCTGTGCCGGTGGAGCCACTGTTTCCGAATAGAGGCTTCTGTTGTTGGGTATTGGTATTGGCGCTGCCACCAAACAGAGATCCGCCGGTTCCAGCACCAAAGCCGGTGGTTCCTGTGCCGCTTCCAAATCCACCCGTAGTAGCAGTAGTAGATGTGTTTCCACCGAAGAGGCTTGGCTGGGAGGTGCCAGTAGTACCAGTTCCACCCCCAAATAAGGAAGTGGCCGGCTTTGCTGCTCCGAACAAGGGGTTGGAGTTGGCGCTAGATCCGAATCCACCCGCCGTCTGCGTCTGTCCAAAGGTCGAGGGAGCACTGGTTCCGCCTCCGAATGGCGTGGAAGTGCTTCCAAAGCCGCCGGTCGACTGTTGTCCAAAGCCGGATCCTCCAAAGGCCGATGTGCCAAAGGCACCGGCTTGGCCACTACCGTTGCCGAACCTACGGCCTTGGTTGTAATCACCTAAGCGAAGTTCCTCAAATGAATACTTGCTGTACGGCTGCATGAAGGTGATACTTTGGTAGTGATTCATGCCCGTGGTGTTACCGTCCTTCTCAGTGAAGGGACTAAACGGCGTGCTTCCAGTGCCATCAGAGGGAGGAATGGCCTGCTGGAAGGCAGTCCCTGTCCCACTACCGAAGCCCGATGCGGTGCTGCCGAAGCCACCAGTGCCACCGCTTGTACCGAATCCACCGCCGGTGCCAGCTGAGCTGCCAAAACCCCCGGTTTTGTTGCCGAATAGGCCACCTCCAGTGCTAGCGGCGGTGCCAGTGCCAGTGCCAGTGCTGCCGAACCCTCCGCCAGTGTTAGAGGACGACCCGAAGCCGCCGAACCCGCTACTACCACCAGCTGTGGCAGTTCCGCTTCCGAAAAGGCCTCCGCCGGTCGAAGTCCCAGTTCCGAATCCGCTCGTGCGATTTTGTCCTCCAAACAGGGACGTCGACTGGTTCTGTGTGCCGGTTCCGAATCCTAGAATAACAAAGACCTTGAGTCAGTTTCGCTAACAAACATAAAAAAGTAGACAGATCCTGGGACATCTGATTAGAATCCATCCTTGGGCCATGGATCTCCGGCGGTCAATGGACGACATTTGACGTGAACTTCCAATCCAGAGACTTTCTGCCATAAGAGCCAGCGGTGAGGGTCCTCGAAAGCGCCATTTCGGTCACGGATCGGTGATCGAGCACAGGAAAGTCGAGGGGTCCGCCCCAAGGCACAGGTGGAAGAGAAAGGATCGCCAAGCCCACTGAGATATAGCCGTCAGGCACGTACCTCCACCGGAACCAAAGCTACTGGAGGTGTTTCCAAACAAGCCACCACCGGATGTATTACCGCCACCAAAGGGAGACGATGTCGATCCAAAGCCTAGATGACGGGGGAGATGCTGTCAGAGACTGTATTGAAGCTGCGATCCCTTCTCTTGCAGTGCTGCTGTTTTGCCCCGGTGTCGAAGCCATCCACGGGCGGTCGGTGGTGGGAGGAGCCTAATAGGACGGTCGCAGCTCGAGGTTCGGAACTACTAGCAAATACCGATCCTTTTGCACCGGAGAGTCTCAAGGGACGAGGTAAAAGGAAAAGAAAAGTAACCCGGGATAACCGAGGACGGGGTTCGCAACCAGACGAAGACACCTACCTCCACCAGTACTCGTGCCACCAAAGCCAGAGCCTGCCCCGAAGCCGGAGCTTTGCTGGTTGTTTTGTCCGAAACCTCCGAACATCTTGCTGAATGATGATGCTTTATATTAGGGAGTCATTCGGTTCGAAGGACGTCTGCGATCGAAGGTTGGAAGGCTCGGGAAGATCGTTTAGAACGACGATGATTAGAGCTCCGTGTGAATGAATATTTTGCGAAAAGAACAGCCGTAGCGCGCTAGCGTAATATAAAGCGACAACGTTGCGTAAGTTTGGAAAGACGATGTCGACGCGCTGGTGAGCACGGGTGTTTGTTTTGAGAAGGGAAGAAAAGAAGAAAAAAAGGTGAAAGGGTAAAAGTGACGAAAAAGGCCACACTAGCTGCAGACGGAAAAGTACCGTCGGAGCTAGTAGGTGATCAAGTCTGAAGGGAATCGACTTGAATGGCAGTCGGGGAAAAAGTGACGGGGTGAAGCAGAGGGAGGAGGACGCGCGACGGTGGTCGAGGGAAGAAGCTGCGAGAGCCAAGGAAGAGAAGAGCGAGAGAGAGAGAGGGAGAGCGACGGCAGGTTCCCTTCCTGCCTGACTGGCTCGTTGCTGTCGCTTAACTATGGGAAGGTCGGCCATGTCAGGTATGGTACGGTCACGGCGTGACGGGGCGGTGTGCTCACTGGAGTGGGGAATGGGACCGGGTGGCCGGGTGTTGATACCGTTGCATTACGACAGTGGCACGTGATGCGACGGAGACTGAATCGGGAGCCCGACCGGGTAGCCAAAGGAATATTAACACTGGATGCCTGCATCTCGATGACTATGACATCCCCAGAATGGTGTCCGGCTTCACAGTAGCTGTGTCAAGTCTCCCACTACTGATGCAGCATATATACATTATGTTAACTCCCGCAACTACTACAGTACGCCTGAAAAGTCCGACCCCGTATCAGTATATCGGTCCAATGAGGGACTGTTCCCAAGGTGTAACCCTGGACGTTCTCGTCATCTTATCTGCTAGGAGGGAAAAGAGACCCCGACAACCGCTGTCATGTGAAGAAACACCCAAAGCTACATTGGACAACGCAAAATATTAAAAAGAAGAATAGAAGTTATGTATATTGAAAAGGTGATCAGCGATCACCTTTTGATGTTCATCTCTCAAACACGTTGGGAATCACTAAACGGGGTTTATAGGAATATGACTGCGCCTCCGGACAACTGTGTCCACCCAATAATGCTAATCAACTCATCATAACATCCTGATTAATCGCTTTCATTTCATGGCTGTGAATATCGCTCGTCTTGAATTCGGGTCATGCGGAGATCTTATTTGCCGCGGGCAGCATGCACCGTGGCAATGATCTTGTCAACAACCGAAGGGTCCGACAGCTGGTACAGGCTTAGTTAGTCTCCATTTCCAACATAGGCAAGAATGTGTGTTTTCTTACAGTGGAAGTGTCACCCAGGCTGTCCTCCTCGCCGCTCAGGATCTTCCGGAGAATACGGCGCATGATCTTACCGCTACGGGTCTTGGGGAGATCCTCGACAACGTAGACGGCCTTGGGGGCAGCGAAAGGTCCGATGGACCGACGAACCTGCATGATCAGATCCTTGCGGACCTGGTCGCTGGTCTCGTTGCCCTCCTTCAGGGCCACGAAAGCGTTGACGGCCTGACCGGTAAGCTCGTCGGCGATACCAACAACGGCAGCTTCAGCCACCATGTCTATCATTACTGATTAGTTGCTGCTGTATGTATAGTAGTCTCTTACGGTAACTTACGGTGCTCGATGAGGGCGGCTTCAATCTCAGCCGTAGACAGACGGTGTCCAGAAACGTTAACCACATCGTCAACACGACCCCGGATCCAGTAGTATCCGTCGTGATCACGGCCGGCACCATCTCCAGTGAACTATAAGCATAAGTCAGTCAGCTACTGCCCATGGAACCATATTTTCTCGCAGAGGTGCGGATGTCGCTTACGTAGTAGCCCTTGTAAACGTTCAGGTAGGTATCCATGTAGCGCTTGTGGGCGCCCCACACGGTACGGGCCATGCTCGGCCAGGGTTGCTTGAAGGCAAGCACACCCTCCACATCGTTGCCAGTAATCTCCTCACCAGAGACCGGGTCAATGATGGCGGGCTCAATACCAAAGAAGGGAAGCGACGCGCTTCCGGGTTTCGTCGGGGTGATACCACCCAGAGGAGTGATAACATTCGAACCCGTTTCAGTCTGCCAGTAGGTCTGTCGAAGCGTGTTAGACTACCTTCCCCAACAACGAGAACCGATAATTCACTTACATCGCAGATGTGGGCTTCTTCCTTTCCGACAACCTCGAAGTACCATTTCCAGACCTCGGCAGCAATAGGCTCACCGACAGAGCCCAGGACACGCAGGTGTGCCATCTTGTGGTGGATGTGCTCGTCACCAGCCCGCTTCAGAAGTCGCAGGGCAGTGGGGGCAACGTAGAATTGGGTCACCTTGTGCTTCTCGATCACGTCCCAGTAGCGGGAGAAGTTGGGGTAAGCCGGGGTACTCTCGAAGACCACGGTAGAGCATCCGAGCAGCAAGGGCGCATACACGACGTACGTGTGGCCGGTAATCCAGCCAACGTCACCACCGCAGAAGTAGCGGTCATCGTCGTGAATATCAAAGACATACTTGCCGGTCATGGCAGCACCCAGGAGGTAACCAGCCGTGGTGTGCATGACACCCTTGGGCTTTCCGGTGGATCCGGAGGTGTAGAGCAAGAAGAGAGGATCTTCCGAGTTCACCGGCTCAGGAGCAAGGTAGTTGGGGTACTTCTCGACCTCCTCGTGCCACCAGACATCACGGCCCTTGGTCCAGGGAACCTCCGCGCCGGTGCGCTTGTAGACCAGGACGCTGGTGACATCGGGGCACTGCTTCAGAGCCTCATCGACAATGCGCTTGGTGCCAATGACCTTTCCTCCACGCTTGCCCTCATCGGTCGTGATGACAACCTTGGAGCCAGCGTCCAGGACACGGTCCCGGAGAGAGTCGGAGGAGAAACCGGCGAAAACAACGGAGTGGACGGCACCGATACGAGAGCAAGCCAAGAAAGCGACAATGGCTTCGGGGATCATGGGAAGGTAGATAGCAACGGTGTCACCCTTCTTCACACCCTGCTGGCGGAGAACCCAGGCAACACGAGACACCTCGCGCAGGAGCTCACCGTAGGTGATTGTGCGGCCCTCGCTGGGCTCATCGGCCTCGTAGATAATGGCCACCTTGTCGGGGTTCTTGAAGGCATGGCGATCGACGCAGTTGTAGGAGGCGTTCAGACGACCCTCAACGAACCAGGCATTGTCGCCATTTTCCAACGACCCACTGTGGGTGGTCTGGAAGTCTTGGTCGAAGTGAAGCAGTTCGCGGGCCATACGAGCCCAGAAAGTGTCTGGGCTGCGGATGGATTCCTCATAGAGCTTCCGGTACTCGTCAAGGTCTTTCAGGTGGGTACCTGTCGGGTGCTTCTGATGGAATGCTTCGGGGACATGGAAGGTGTCGACTTCGTGGGCCTCGACCACCTGAAACCGACGGGATTAGCACGGGGACCCGGCGATAACTCGGCCAAATACGCGCGATTTCTTACCACGGAGGACTTGGGGGGCATAACACTGCCGTCGGCCATGTTTTGTGTCCCAACAAAAATGTGTATTTGAGCTGTACTAGTGTTAGAAAGGGATGAGACATTCCAATTGCAAGGTAACCCTCTTTCTGGAGGGCAAAAGGGCGAGGGGTTCAATTCGTGGCACCGGAGTGCACGTGAGTTTGCGGGCGGGGGATTAAGCTCACTTGTCAAAAGAATTGCAGCACTGCTGGTTGGTGGGGTTCAGGCAAAGTTTCGCGCAAGGGGAGGGGGGTTTATTACAAAGGGAGAATTGTAGGAGGGAGAATAGAGGAGGGAGAGGGAAAGGAGTAGAGAGGAAAGATGCAAGATTTGGGAAAGAAAAAAAAGAGGAAGAGAGGAGGGGGAAAAGAAAAGCAACTGGTGCCCAGGATGGGGAAGAGAGACAGTTATTTATTGAACCCAATGCCCGAACTAAAAAAGAGGGATGTCCCTTTCAGAGAGAGAGACAGTTTATGATTTTAATTGTTGAGAGAGTCCCGCTCCCCCGGTGTCCGGGTGGAGGCGCGCTGCTACTTCAGGCTTGGTTCAGGCTTGGTACCGTCGTAGCTTCATACTGGCCAAGGTTGTACTGCTCCCGGGCTGCTAAGGTACCTCCTCAATACTACTTACTACTTTTACTATCACCTACTACTACTCCGTACTTCCTCCCCTTAATCCATCCGTCCATCCCTACTTACCCCAAGTCAACCTTCTTTCCCTTCCGCGCGACCGTGTAGGTATGATTAACCTTGTCGGACCAGGGTTCAATCCTTACTTTTCTGGATCGGCTATGCAGATTAACCTAGATCTTACCGGGTGTGAGTTCCAGAGCAGTATTACCCCTCCAATTGTTCCCCTTCCTCCATTGAATGGAGATCATGATGCCGTATGGAGGCGCTGGTCTACTTCCCACCATGGGTGATGATACATACTACATACATACCTGACTAGTCATGCTTGTCGCTCTAAGCGCCTCTCCACTCTCGGGACAGCCACGACTACTGTAGCATAATAAAACAATAATAATAATAATAATAATAATAATTACTATAATAATTAACATAAATGAACGGGTTGCGAGGAGGGAGAGGGGGGGGGAGAGGGTGGAAGGATTGTTCTGGATGCGGGTCATCGATAAACGGACTAGGGACAGTCTTTTCCCGGCAAGCCCTCGCAATGTCACTGGACAGACAACCTCCTGCATTGGCGGCTGCAATCCCAGTCCGTTGCATTCGCTCGCACTATCCAAGACTAGTTCGGCGTAGTTCAAAACGCACCGCCAAAGGTTGGGCTCGGCCATGCGGGGCTTGACAGGCTCTCGTTTCCGTTGCTCCGGGGAAAGTAGTCGATGATCAACTAGCGAACAATCATCTCGTTATTCGCCTACCCCCCTCTACCTCGAGATTCCGACCTATTCACTTCGGTACACTATTGCGACGCTCCCGTCTGCGAGGTGTTGATTGTGACCTTAGTCTACTTCGGTTCTTGTTCATCATTGGACTGCAGACCAATCGTCAATTGCCAACTAAGGTAATTCTCCCAGCAGAGGTGACTGTTATTAACCTAGGTGGTCACCTCCGACAGCACTGTGCACATTCGTATCCATGGTACGCCATGGCACGAAATGGCACAGGGAGATATTAGCTCCGTGATCCTGTGGCGTTCATCCGACCAACATCATCATCATCATCATCATCATCAGCTCTGCCCCAGATTCGCTCACGCGCAGACGGGGGGTTGAAAATTTTGGGTTTCCGGGGGATGGCGGGATGGTATCACAAGAACACTCGCCAAGCACCCCGATCGGAGGGGTCAATCAGCACTGGAACGTGTCCATTCTGGATGCGAGGCTTGAACCGTGCGGGGGAACCAAAACCTTAGCTGCGCTTTTTGAAGGGAACTGCTTATAGTAAGATTCAACGGGACCGTGGATGAGAGAAAAGAGAGTGAGCGGATCTACGGAGTACTCTGGAGCAGTCAGATATCCAGAGAGCAATCTGAGGTGGTGAAGTAGATAGCAGTCAAGCTAATCAGCATTTAACTACACCTTCCACATGCACCTCCGCGATAGATCGCTGTGAGCATCCCCTGCATCGTTGTTTGAGGTATCAAGATACCTTGGTGGGTGATCCAATAAGACGCCTAGATCAATGTATGTGCTGCTGTTCGCGGAAGTTTCACTGAAACCGGATTAGGGACCCCCTGTATGGCCCACAGCCAGTGCCTGAAGGGCTGACCAGGAAGATGCAGTAGTTCGAGATACTAATTACGAGGCAGATAGGTAAATGGAAGGTCATCTTGCATTAGTGAGATATTGCCGGTGAACAGAACGTGGAAATAGATGGCCTTGCAGAGCCGAGGCCTGAATGGAATGGTCGTTCTCTAAAGGCACACCCGGTTATCGCGATCACAAGCATTATCGATTTATGTTGAGTAGCGGTTCAAGCCGAAAATTGTACTGGATAGTGATTGATGTTTGTTCATCTGCCATGTTGGTAAGTAGATATCAGTGTCTTAGGCTGTGTACATGATGATCAACGCATTGAAGGAAGGTGTATATTAGTGGTTCAGGGAATTAATTCATGTTTCTGATCCTTCTTTCTGATCCTTCTTCCATGTGCTCTGAAAGTAAGTAGCAATATCCATTTAATCTTCCCCCAGTAATAATATCTGTAGAAAGGGAATAACTCCAGGTTACGGAACGTTACGGCAGTACTTTCCCTAACGAGGAAGAACTGACCCATTACGGCAATGAAGCTGCCCGTGACTTGCCCATCTCTCAACAATGCCGAAAAGGGGATTGTCTGCTATTTTTGCCCACTCGGTAAAGACAGATGATCAGCTGGGCTGGGACGAAACACTTTCCTCGACGCGCGGGTCGAGGGACAATCGGGATAACCGTGGTACTGCTTGCTGGGGGTTCGGCTATCGCTGCCTGGCTCATTGCTCCTTCTCCCCGTTCCCGCGGACTTCTCTCGGACCTAGGCTTTGGTTTCTCCAGCTTTCCTGGACGGAGAACTGGAAGCTCTGCATCTTGTCTCCTCGGACAGCCGAATATTCAGAATTCGAAAAAAAAATAATGAACATAACATTGTCTGCGATGGCACATCATTCCAGGGGGGAGATCACCCCGCGACTGATGTCGCAACGAGCGCAGAGTCAAGACTCCCCTAAGACTAAGAGAGCCTACAAACACCACCCCCCCACCACAACTAAGGACCGAAAGTACCACAGTTCCCTCAATTGTGGGGAGCTTTGTGGGTGTGCTGGCCGCCTTGATTGGATGTGGATTAGACCACCGATCCGAGAGGAACGGTTTGTTCATGTTTATAATGCCATTACGGAGCAACTTCCACCATCAGAACTAGAAGCATTAATATTGTGGAGGCCGTCCGGCAGAATTCCGTTCACCTTTTGCAGGCCTCGAATCTGCCCCTCCAACATGTCCACCTTCAAGCATCGTCTCGGCAAGGAAACCATACTCTTGTTGTGCCCATAAATATGGATACATCGTCCCTTTCGTCGCTTCTCTCCCGTGAGAGATCTTCAATCCTTACTCCTTCGCGTCCGTGTGTGGTAATAAGGTGAGTGCGTTCGGGTCCCGGGTGTCCCGTTTAGTCCCTACCCACACTGCCGACTACAGAGCCCTCATGCTAATCGAGACCCTCTGTCTGTTAGCAAATCAACGTCCTCAATTGTCGCTGGTGGCTCGGCCACTTCATTCATCCCAGCCTCTAGGGAGCCTCCCGATACGGTGTCAAGCCCACCATACCCCCCGTTTCCGCTTATCAATGTCAATCAGTTATCTCGGTAGCCCCCTGCACGGAGTGGCATCTCTACAAGATATTGCAGGTGTATAATCGCCTGCTTGGTTATTGCCTGGATACTTACGGCATTCGAGATGTATAGCAGGTTACGTACCCCAACCGGTGAGAGTATGCGCCTTCTCTCAACACTCAGAAAGACCCATTCCCATCCTGCTTGAGCCCTATCTTTCTCAACCAGGACCCAGAGGCCGTGGCCTTTCCCGCCTGCGCTATAGTTTAGTCCCGGCCGCACTAAGCTTCTCGGTCCGCTTTTGCCATTTCGACGTCTGAGCCCGCCGCCAGACTTGAGTCTAGTAGCCAACCGGTGTGGGCTCGGATGGTTAGAAACGGCGAATTTCTGGCCCGTCCTGCATCTACTAAACACGGCGGTAGGAAAAGTCCGTCCCAAACTCCCAATAGCCCCCTGCAAGTGCAAATTAATAACGTCTTGGCCCTGCCCGTTATTAATTTCCTAGTCCACCCGATGGATCAGTACGCGTTGTGCTGTGGCCAAGTTTGGTGGGACATTGGTAATCGCCGCGAGAAGTTTTCAACTTTTCACAGCTAATATCAACCTCGTTTCTGGGAGCCAGCGCACAGGACAGTCGGAGTCCGAAGGAGAAATCAACCGGGCCAGAACTGAGTCGTTACGATAGTAAAGGGTCGGACTGGGCGACCAATATATCTCGCACGTAAGTGTACCCCCTAGATTGTACTTTTGGACAGTTACACTTAAGCACGTGGGAGCTGCGACTGCAACTGCATCCGCCTAGGATACTAGTCGATGGCAAAAGAACCACCCCAGCAAGCATCAAACTATCAAACGTTATGCCAGCAATTTCACATGCAAATGCAAGAATTGCATAATGTATTCCTAAGCACAGCAGAAACATCCATGCCATAATAACCACAAAAAGAAAAGATAACCACATGCAAACCCAATCCCCAGTCACTACGGACTACTCCCTATCTAATAAGCCATCCACTCCCGATGCCACCAATTCGCCATCCCAAACAAAAACAACACAATACTTCCATCCCTGGCAATATCCCTAACCAACTGCACCCACAACCCCAGCCCCCCTCCCCCTCTCTTCATCATAACCCTCGCCCCAGTAAGCACCACCTCACCCGTCGTAAAGAACAAGAACGGATTCCGCGCCGTCGCCGGCGGCGGCGGCTGACTCCCAAACGTCGCCACCGACGACCCAATCAACACCAACAAATACACCCCAATCAGCATAGAAAACACCACATGCAACACCTTCCACACCAGAATCTCCCGCTTCTCCTCATCACTCTTCTTCCGCGTCGCCTCCCCCAGCATACTCGCCACAAATGGCGGAACTCCCAACCCAGTTAATAAGTCCGCTGGCGACTGACCTCCAGGCAAAGAACCTTCGCCCAACGCACTGGTGTCTCCAGCCATCAAGCTCGAGAGAAGTTTCAAGGTAGGGTCGTCCGCTTCACCACCTAGTCCTCCCATCCCTCCTGGTCCTGCTCCTGCTTGAGGTCCCGGGCTCCCACTGGGTGACTCGCCCGGCTGGCCAGACTGGCGGAGCAGGGCGCGGAAGAGCTCCTGTTGCGCTTGGAGGGTTTCCGGGTCGAGTTCTTGCTGCTGCTGTTGCTGGGGCCCTTGGCTTGGAAAAGAGGGTTGTGTAATTCGAGGTTCGGGGGCCGGGCTCGGGCTCGGGCTAGGACTCAGTGCCGTAGTGGTAGCTTGTGGTTGTGCTGCTGCTGCAGCCGGGGCCGGGGATGGAGAGGGAGAGGGAGAGGTTTCTTCGCGGACTGTACATAGTAAATACAGAGTTAGCTTTCACACTATATTTCTTTCTTCCGCTTAAGACTCCATTCCATAAGAGAGAAAAGAAACAATGTGCCACATACGACTAGCAGGAGTCCGTCCACTCAAGCTGGTAATCTTGTCTAGACGAGCTGCTCCATCGCCTTTGATTTTGGCTTCGCGACGTTCACGACGCAGGCGGGCTGCTCGTTGAGCGGGGGATTCTTCGGCTGAGGACATGATTTTCTTCCTTCCCTCGGTTTCTTTTCTTTTCTTTTTCTCTGTATATGTATATGAGGTTCACTCGTTGGTGGTTGTGGTGGTTGATTTCGTTGGTTGGTGTTTTGGGTGACGTAAGTTCGTTCAATCGGTGTGGGTGAATTGTTTGATGGGCCAGGGAAGGTGAAAGTCTTTCTGGGGGGGTTGTAGATTTAAGATGTCGGTGGGAGCAGTTGGAGACCGCTCCAGGAAATAAGGTGAAGGTGGAGGTAGAATTTAATGAATTGAGCCACAGGTTGTTGCGGCGGCGGTGATCGCTGATTATCTGTGATGTGGTGGCCGCATGACGGTTGGCTCCGCTGGTATATTATGGTCACGTGATTGTGGGTGTATAGCTTCGTGGTGTACGGAGTACGTTTGGATGTTCGTGGCTAATTAGCTGTTCTGGTAGTTGTTAATATGTATTATGAGCTGTTAGTTGTATGAATAGAAATTATGGCTTGTATAAATTATATTACCAGTGTTAAGTTCAATTTTGCTGTACATTGAACTAGCTCAATATATATCTCTGGGGTAAGCATCATGATCATGCATCACGATGTTCAACTAGTACTACTATTGATCATCTCTGGCAGTGCCATGTAGTAACAGCGGCTATATTATTGTTTATTATGAGAAGAGGTTGTGACCGCCAACTAATTTGGGTATATTCATATCTCTGACCACAGATCCCTCTGCCAACATATCATCAGTCACCAGCTTAACCCTGAAGTGTCCCTCTGCTAGTGGAAACATATGATAAACGTCAGTAGAGCTCGTCGTGATCCTGAAACGGCCAACCTCGCTTCACTTTTTCCAGCTCATCTGGACTGGCGCCGTCAGAGAATTCGGCCATCAAGGATTTGTTCCTTTTCATAGCAGCCTCATACCGCTGAGCAGGCAGCCACCCTTCTTCTGAGAGCCCACCGAGTTCGTCGCGCCATTGATTGATCAGTATATTCAGATTGTACCACGTTTGCTCACTTTCAGCCTGGTCATTTACTTCTTGTTCTGAGAAATCTATGGGGCATTTGATATGGTGATTCTTGCCAATGAGATAAGACCAAAGGTTTTGCATTCGCATGAGGGCCCCACGTAGTGTAACAATATCTCCAGACCACTGACGACCTGCAGAGTCCACGAGGTGCTGACGTTGTAGAATGAGAGGATCTCGCAGCGCCTCAAGGTGTACCTTGTTCAAGCCCCCGTTGAAAACACGATAGAGGTAGAAGAGACTTTGCCGTCGTATAAGCTCGTCGACTTGAGCTTGCTCATCGGAACTCATCGTCCCGTAGCCCGGAGGGTACTTTGGTGGTTTCAACTCACTGGGGGGCTTTGGGTCAGGGTTCTCGAATAGCTTGGGATATCCGGCTGTAAGAAGCAACGGTGTGATGATTGTATGTTGCCAATCGATAATGGATCTCACTTTGAATGTATCTGGACATATGAAGACATTGCTAGGGATCTTCATTACCCATCAGCCAATCGGACTACATTATCGGGTGGGTTGGGAATAGACGTACCCTGATGTCGCAAAGTGGGTTTGCTCAAATTATTTCCTTGCTCTCGTGGGAGGAGATATGGTGCTATTGTCAGGTACTTCTTGAGGAGCTCAAGGTAATCCTGTGGGAGCTTCACACCGGGAAATGCGATGTTGTGAGGAATGCCATTTTCAAGAGGCTTCCCGTATCTCTCAATCCATTTGACTTCCTTTTCGGCAATTGCACGTAGATAGTCCTTGGGGTCGGTCCCTGAAGGAGGATCAGCTCATTCATCGCACATTGAAGTACTTCAGACTAAGAGAAAACTTACACAGCCCTCGGTCCAGATCCAGCTCAGATCTTTGCCCATACCAAAACATATAATCAGCCGTTGGACCGATGCAGTAGGTCTGGGAGTCCCTGGCTTCATCTGGCGTGCCCACTGCATATAGCGGAGCCTGCAGTTGGGGTGGAAGGTCACTTCTGAAATAAAGGCTTCCAATGGCCCCAAATGGAATGCTGAAAAGCTTCTTCTCAATGTCAACGATGCCTGTCACCAAAGCATGCTTTTGGTGTTTTGTATTATTAAACCAACGAGTATCAGCACTGACACCTGCGACGTGTTCCATGATAATGTACTCCACACCGACTGGATTGTCAGTGACCGAAGACCAGCCATATACTTCCGGGACTGGGATCTTCTTAGAGCGAAGAAATGCCAGAGTTGCCACCTCGCTAGCTGTTGCGTAAATCCTGGGCACTGATATCCAGTACGGGATCTTCTCGAAGCCGTGCCTGCTCGTTGTATAGGAATCGTCCCGAAGAATATGAGAAAAGAGACTCGTTCGATATTGATCCTATATGAAAGATTAACTTATTCCTGTGATATCTAGCCAATTCCTCACTTACGACTGCATAATCTGGGGATGTAAGTTGTTAACTTCCTAGGACTCGAGTACATGCAAGGTCGAAGAGACATCAACAATGTGGCCCCGTAGGACAAGGTGCGTCTTGGCCGCGATGGGAGAACAACGATTAATGCAGTAATATCAATGGACTATACACAACATGTATTGGCGCTACAAGATGGACGGGGGCTGTTTGCTATTCCCAGGACTGAGGATGTATTTTCGATGATTGTTCATTTACTAAATTGGGATCTCAGCAGTTGCCTGGGCAGTCATGTGATGGCGGGAGACATCACATCCTCACTGAAACCTAAACCTGAGATGATATTTACAGAGTACAAAATGTTGAAGCGACATTATGAGTTTATTTAGAAAAGAATTCTTAAACGTGACTCAGTCGAGTGGCAGTGTTGTGTGCCTCAAATTTGTGGCTAGTAAGGCAGGCTAATCCCTTCCAAGAAAAATGGCATGATCTGGTGGAAGATCCTTACTCGCACTAACACAAAGCCCTGTGATTACTATTCTTATTGTGATCAGCATATGAATTACAGGGGGTTAAGAATTGACTTCTTTGATCGCCTTACAAGATGTTGGTATCATTGATGACATCATCCCTTTCCGCCTCGAACATCTGCCCATCATCCATCATCAACTTTGAAGGGAAATTGCCTATGCATCAAGCCTCAGCACCCATCCCCATTCAATTGGCCTTTGAGGACAGCATCTCAATTTCCCAATGATGATTGCTACTAGTCAGCTTTTACACGGTCAGCCTTATCTTTCGTTGTATCAGCTCTAAATTCCGCCATTCCCGTCATCCACGCCAAGCCCCGGATTTCCGCCATGAATGAATGACGGAAAACAAAGAGGATGCAGCCAGCCCGTCCACTCAACAACCAGCCTCGACTTGTTATAGATCCATCCGGTGGAGAATGTAAATAGACCGACATCAGATCCGGTCTGGATGCTCGGAATATCCCCCCAGCCCTGTGCCAGCAAATGGTCGGACGCGTCCGAGCTCCATTGGCAGCGCCTCCTCCACAATGACGTAGTCCAGTCTGGCAGGGCCAACCTGACTTTCGCTCTGACTTCACTTACTTGGCTGACATCGCATGAGAGAAGACTTACAACCAGATCTCCTTCCCTCTCATTTCCTCTGCTCTCTTTCCATATCAACAGCGGTCCCGGCTTCACGGAGCTAGGGATGATAAGCCACTCAATTTACTTCTGATATCCCCTGCGTACCTGACCAACCCATCACTATCAACCATGTCGCAGGCTCAACCTGGGCGGGAGTCACCCAAGACTCACCGCGTCGGGGAGCATTGGAGCGGAGCCAACCCTGTCCCGACCATCGACAAGTTCCTACAGCGTCTAGAGGTGGATAAACAAGAGCGCAAGGCCCATGAGGAAGCCCTGGCGGCCAAGCGGCGGGAGAAGGAGGAACAGGGAGAGGAAATGGCTCACAAGCCCCGGAAGACAACGGGAAAGACTCGCATGGTGACCGATCCCACGACCGGCAAGGATATTGAAGTGGAGGACCTCGACGAGGATTCCATGGAAGCAGTGAAGGATCCGAAGGTATCCATACCCCATTGACAAGGGTGGAACATGCCACTGACCGATGATAATCATAGCTGGTTGTGCCAAATGCTAATCTCGGAAAGCCAACGGTGAGTCTATATAAATCTAATCATCTAACACCGAACGTCAGCTAAGGAATCTCGTAGGACGTCAAAACCGAACCCAACCAAAGCCTTTCCCAGTATAAAGAAAACCAAGATATCACCGCACCCCCCGACCCAATCGCAGAAGGCACCACGTCAGATGTTCCTATTCATGGCGAGAAAACCAACATTCTCTTTCATCCTACTCCCACAGTCACCTATAAACCCATGTTTGACAAGCTGGAGAGCCGTGGTATCGGCCTCTGCCTAGGAATTGTTGCTGCCATTGTCTTCACTGGTCGGATGTTTGGCGGCTCGCTCTGGGGCCTACTGCCGTTATCATTCGGCGTTGCAAGTGGTGTGTGGTTATGGATACAAGAACTCATTCGAAGCGGCCGGGAGATGGAATGGAGTAGTGAGCAAATCAGAGGCCAAATGGTAGGTTTTCGCTCCCCGTTATAAGGTACTAAAACTTACATGTTACGCTTTCAGGCTACTGCAAACCTCCTACCCGAGTCGGTAGAATGGATGAACTCTTTTCTCGGGGTCTTCTGGGGCCTCATCAACCCGGAGATGCTGACCCCCGTTGCGGATACCATCGAAGACATCATGCAGGCGTCTGCGCCTGGTGTTGTGGAGAACGTTCGGATTGCGGAAATTGATCAGGGAAACAACCCTATCCGAATCTTGAGCTTGCGGTCTCTTCCGGACTCTCATGTCCAGCAACTCAAGGATCACATCCACGAGGAGAACGTGAAGAATAAAGACCCTCAGGAGGCGGCAGCTGCTGAGGAGGGCGGCAGCTACTACAACATCGAGGCCTCCTTTGCCTACCACGCGAAACCGAGCGGACAAACCACGTCGTCCAAGGCGCGCAACATGCACATGCAAATTGTTTTCTACCTGGGAATCAAAGGCCTCTTTGGCGTTCCATTCCCAGTCTTCGTGGAGTTGAACGAACTGGTAGGCACCGTCCGCGCCAGGTTCCAAATGATGCCCGAGGCCCCGTTCATGAAAGACGTGACGTTCAGTCTTGTTGGACTTCCCCATATTAAGGCCGGTTGTATGCCAATGGTCACCTGGGGTGTAAACATCCTGAATCTCCCCTTAATCTCCAACTTCGTCAACTATGCTATTGCTACGGCCAGCGGTCTGTTTGCAGCTCCTAAATCAATGACGATGGATCTTAGCATGATGCTTAAGGGTGACGATATCGTCAAAGAGACCCAGGCACTGGGCATCATGTGGATTCGGATCCATCGTGCAATTGGCTTGAGCAAACAGGACCGACGTGGAAGTTATGGCGGCGGCAGTGACCCTTACATCAACCTCTCTTTCTCCAAGTACGGCAAGCCCATGTACTGTACCCGAGTAATCACCGACGACCTCAACCCCGTCTGGGAAGAAACCGCGGCGTTGCTCGTAACGCCAGAGTTGATCAAGGCGGACGAAGCTTTGAGTGTCGAACTCTGGGACTCGGATCGGACCACCGCGGACGACATTGTCGGCAAAGTGGAATTGCCCATACGCAAAATGATCCAACACCCGGGCAAGATGTATGCTCAGGTTTCCAAGCTCCAGGGCCTCAACGAGGGCAGCGAAATGCCGGGAGAACTGCACTGGGAGGTCGGGTTTTTCGGCAAACCCAAGCTGAGAGCCGAGCTGAGGACCGACGGCAAGAAGAAGGATCTACCGGAGAACTTCAAGGACATTCCTGAGTTCCAAGACGAAAAGGGTGTCATCAGTACCGATCAAGAGGACGCCATTACCAAGACCCCACCAGATCCGCTATGGCCGAGTGGAATCATGAGCATTGTGGTCCATCAAATCGTGAATTTAGAAATCGAGAACGTCAAAGGCAGCCACGGTAACCGCAAGGGGAGAGACTATGAGCCAGCCAAACCGTATGGCGAGCAAAAAGAGGAGGTTGGAGAGAACTTGCCTACGAGCTACTGTAAAATCATTCTCAATGATGAGCTAGTAAGCTACCCCACAAACCCTCTTTTATATTAACATCTCGCCTAACATCTCGCAGATCTACCGTACTCGTGCCAAAGCCCTAAGCTCCAAGCCTATCTTCAACGCTGGAACTGAACGATTCGTCCGAGACTGGCGGTCCGCCTACGTTACCGTTAGCGTCCGCGACCAACGATATCGCCAGCACGATCCTATCCTCGGCGTGGTGCCATTGAAGATTTCGGAGCTCCTTGAGAACAGCTCACAAGTGACCAGATGGTACCCTCTCACTGGCGGCATCGGCTTTGGACGCATTCGCATCTCTATTCTCTTCCGGCACGTTGAGACCCGTCTCCCCCCACAGATGCTCGGCTGGGATGTCGGCACCTTCCATTTTATTTCCGACAAGGTCACCGTAAAGGGATTCAACCATCGCTGCAAGATTCGCCTCCGCACCGGCGGCAGCAGTGGCAAGATCACTCGTCATGTGTGCCATGTCGAAGGATCCAACATGACCTACGACCTCTCCAGCGAGGACTACCGACGCGCCATCCGTCTCCCCGTCAAGCACCGCTACCGATCGCCCGTCGTATTCGAATTCCAACAGCAAGGCCACCATCACACAACCGCCTATGCCGTCTACTGGCTCCAACACATGGCCGACAACGAAGACACCGCCATCGACATTCCCATCTGGGTCACCAAGAACGGCAAGCGACTCACCCAAAACTACATCACCGAGCAGAACTGCCACATCAAACGCAGCCCGGGCCTCGAGGACCTGCACGAAGTTGGCCGCCTGCAATTCCACGGCTTTTTCAGTCCCGGCATCGACGACTCCCACGAACAATACGTTGTCGACAACGAGTCCCGCGAGACCTTTGAAACCTGGGAAGCCTGCATCGCCCAGGGTGTCCGCGAACGCCGCATCTCCTCCGACATCCCCGAGGACCTCGAAAGGCTGCATGAACAATCCCTCCTTGACGGCCGCGACATCCTCAAGCACGCCGAGCCCCGCGAACGCCGCCGCTGGATTGACAAGCAAGGCCAAGACTGGAGTGGCGCCTTCGGCCACGACCCAGGCGCCTATCTCAACAACCACGGCCACCAAGTGGCCGAACCGGGGCGCGAGACGCCACCTCACG
Organism: Aspergillus costaricaensis CBS 115574; assembly: GCF_003184835.1. Classification (NCBI taxonomy): domain Eukaryota; kingdom Fungi; phylum Ascomycota; class Eurotiomycetes; order Eurotiales; family Aspergillaceae; genus Aspergillus; species Aspergillus costaricensis. Next base: position 1,151,064 of record NW_020291804.1, read on the forward strand.
ACCCCGTGAACCCACCTCCCACCGTCGCCCAGTCTTACGGCACCATGCACGATGAAGAAGCCCGGCACCAGAACTCCCAAGAACAAGAGCAAGAAGAGAAAGAGGCATCCTCCTCATCCAGCGAAACCGAGGACGACATGGCTGACGATCAGTACCCCAATCAGCAGCAACGCGTCTCACAGAGTACAGCGTCCACTGGCGGCGCAAGCAGCAGTGCCGGGCCTCCCAGCATGTACAGTATAGATGACGGATCCCTTAAGAAGGCGAATAAACGCAGCGAGGAGCGTCAACATCGCGGTAAGATGCAGTGGCGACCTGTTCGGAATGCTGTGTTTGCGCGTGACGAGGCTAAGTATTCGCTAAGGAAGGTGAAGAGGAAGTTTACGGGTGATTTGGCGGGTCGGGAGCCGGATATTGAGACGGAGACGGGGACTTGATAAGCCCTTCATTCTAATCATGTAGGTTTCTATGTATGTATGTATGTATGTATGCATGTACGTGTGTATGATTGAACGATAGTCTGTGTATAGTACTTCATTTCTCCTTACCAAGCACCTTAATCGAAGTGCCCTGCAGCACAGGTAATACACCTTACCAAAATCTAAGCAACAACATACTCCACCCACCCCCTCAAATCCCTACTACTAGCCCCAACCCAAAACCGATACACACCCCTAGCAAGCACCCACTCCTGCCTCCGCACATCCCAAAAACTCAAATCCCTCCTCCTCAACCCAAACTCCATCAACCCTTTCTCCCCCGACTTCAGAAAAACCTTCTGAAACCCTCGCAACTGTCTAACCGGCTGATCCGCCTCCTCAGGAAACGAAACATACAGCTGCGCGACCTCCGCACCATCCCTATCCCCCGTATTCGTGATATTCATCGTAACCCGCATGACCTCGTCCCAGAGATCCGCCTTCCCGCCAGGGATAAGTTTACCCGTGGGGATGGGATGGGCAAGAGCGGAACCATTCACGTAGCTGATCGCAGGAGGGACCGAATAGTTGAAAGTAGTGTAAGAGAGCCCGAAGCCGAATTCATAGCGCGGGGTGATATTGTGCGCGTCGAAGTACTTGTAATCGAGGTAGACCTTTTCCTTGGTGAAATCGCAATCTGCGGTCATGCAGACCGGGACGGGGTAGTCTGATTCATTACGGGCGATAGATAGTGTGGATGAGTTTCGCGGAGGGGTTGACGGTGCCGTAGAGGACGTCGATGATAGCGTTGCCTGATTGTTCGCCTAGGAGGGAGGAGTAGAGGACGGCTGTGATGTTGGGGTGGTCGATCCAGGAGTCGAGGAGACGGGCGCCGACGGTGTTGATGATTACGATGGTGTTGGCGCAGTTCTGGGCCACGGTGAGGATCATCTTGTCTTGCGGGATGTTGCGGAGTTCGCTGCGGTCGTGACCTTCGCCGCTCCAGGCGTTGATGAAGACGAGGCAGGTTGATACGGCCGAGGCGTAGCCGGCGAAGGTGGGCGCTGCTGAGGTTCCCATTGTGCCGGTTACCGCGGTGTAGGGGATTATGGGGAGGTCGTCGTCCATTGCCCACATGAGTTGGGTGCCGTCTTGGAGGGCTTTGGAGAGGAGGGCGTCGTACGGGGTGATTTGGTAGGAAGGGCTGCTGATGCCGGAGCCACCGGAGAAGATGAGGTGGCCGGGCCAGGTGGTGTGGGTGTGCACGTCGTCCATTGTTGTGCCGGGGCCGATGAGCGTGGGACGGGCGTGGGAGCCGAAGATGCCGATGGAGGGTGGGTTGTGGAGGGGGAGGGTGTTGTTGGTGTTTTTGAGGAGGGTGATGGCTGCGCTGCCGGCTTTGCGGACGAGGGCGCGGTGGTTGGCGCGGACGTCGACGGGGGCTGTGGCCGGGGGATTGGGGGGGATTGTTTTGGTGTTGAGGCCGAGCTGGAAGTAGGGCATGAGGTTGCGGATGGCCATGTCGTCGAGACGGGCTTGGGAGAGGGAGCCGTTGGCGAGGGCTGGGAGGAGGGTCTGGGGGTTCCAGAAGGAGGTAGCGCCGAAGTCCATGCCGGCGTTGGCAGAGCCTAGGGCTGTGTGTTGGCCCGAGGTGTCTGGGGTGACGAAGCCTGGGAATGCCAGTTCGGTTTTGAGGATGTTGTTGAGCAGGTTGGGGGTTTCGCAGGCGTAGGTCCCGTTGACGCGGTTCATGGCGCACATTACGGCGCCGAGGCCGGCTTTGACGCCATCGTAGAAGGGCCAGAGGTAGGCTTCGTGGAGGGTCTTGTCGTCGGCGTTGCTGGAGTAGGCGGTGTTGTTGAGGGGGACGGTGACTCCGTTGTTGGACCAGTAGACTTCGGAGCGATTGGTTTCCTGCTCGTTGAGGAGGAAGTGCTTGCCGCAGGGGATGATGCCGGCTTCGCGGATGCCCTCGGTGGCGTGTGCGAATGCAATTCCGGCCAGGTAGACGTCCTGACCTAGGGTTTCCACTAGACGGCCGCTCCAGGGGGTGCGGCCTTGTGGGCCAACCGTTGGACCGTTGATCATGGTGTAGCCTTTGCCGTAGAACTCCTGACCGACGGCATGGAAGTTGGCTTTGATGAGCTCGGGGTCCCAGGTCTGGGCCATCGCCGAGGATTCAGGAAATGAGGTCACGTAGAAGAAGCTCTCTAGCCCTTGGGAGCCGTCGTCGGCTGTATAGGGCTCAAAGTTGATGGAAGGCACGCTTTGGCCGGAGATGAGCCGGATCTTGTCTACATTGGATAGGGTTGCCACTGCGGCGACGGACTGGTTGTATGCTGAAGCCCATTCTTGGAGATCGACTGTAGTAGAAGCGTTAGCTGGTGAGTATAAGAGATGGTAAGTTGAGCATACCTTGCAGGTCAGCCAAGAGGCCACTGCTAGTGCAGAAGCCGGTTGAGGCCAGGGCCCAACCAGCGTAAAAAGTTTTCCAGCCGATTGATGGGCGCATTTTCGTTGCTGTGCATGTACTAGTAGTTTCATATTGGGAAAAAAAGCAACAATTATATAGCCTTATTAGACTCAAGAGCCCTAATCTCTCGTGGATCGACAGAAAAGTACAGACAGCGGAAGCAGATCATCCGCCGTGATAAGTATGTTAATCGCAACATGGCAGCGCCACATGATAAGCGTTCTACCGTTATCACCCCTTTCATTCCCTAGCCCAGTTGACAGGTTCGTAGTATAAGAATAAGACCTGGAGTACGTGCGCACGCCAGAGCTAGCATCGTCCTAGCATTCTCCACCACAGTCTTCTTCTTCATCTTTCAGAATGCTTCAGCTACTGTCACGGCGATCCGTTTCTCGCACGGATCCATTAACATGGAGCCATGTACGCAAAGAGCTCCTCTTTGCTACAATCATCCTAGGTTCCTGTGCAACCGGCTCTCTGGGTCCTCTACTGGTGCCCGGCTTCGCGGTTGTCGCTGCTGATCTCCAGGTCGACCTGACCAGCGTGACTCTACTGAACGGGAGCCTAGTCATGGCCCTGGGAATCAGTGCCTACGTTTGTTCTGCCTTCGCTCACTGCTTCGGCAGGCGCCCCGTATACCTCTTTACCACCCTCTTGGCGCTCATCTCCTGCTGCTGGGCTGAAGCATCCAAGACTTACTCCTCGCTCATTGCATCCCGGGTCTTCCAAGGTCTGGGAATGGGCAGCTTCTTCGCCCTCGCCGGCACAGCCTCGATCAACGACGTCTTCGCGGTGCACGAGCGCGGCCGGCGCGTCGGCCTCTGGAACTTCGCTGTGATCGTCTCGGTCAACCTCACCCCGGTGATTAGCGGGTATGTCATTTCAGCACTCTCCTGGCGTTGGGCATTTCGACTTGAAGCCATCCTCTTCGGCGTTCTGTTTGTTGCCGTGCTCTTCTTCTTCCCGGAAACCACCTTCCACCGCGATACCACGACCACAGAAACAACCAAGGTAGTTTCAGACAACTTAGAAGCAGAAAAGGCCCAAGCTGTCTCTCTCCAATCCCCGATAATGGAGGTCGAGGATGAGAGACACCCTTCCCTCCTACGCGCCCTCATCGAGCCCTTCGGTCTGGTCCTCGACCCTATCGTCCTCTAGGCCTGCATCATGTGGTCCGTGATCTTCACCTGGACCATCCTCCTCGGCGCCGTCACATCGCAGATCTTCACCGCGCCTCCCTGGTCCATGTCTACCGTCGCTGTTGGCAATCTCACCGGCATTGCGCCACTTATCGGGTCCGCCCTCGGCACTGTGATCGGTGGCTGGGCCTGCGACCTCAGCAGCAAGCTCATGGCATCCCGCAATGGAGGCGTCTACGAGCCTGAGTATAGACTGCTTGTCATACTCCCGGCGACGATGGCCATGGCTGCAGGTTCCTTTGGGCTGGGCGCCGCAACGGCGCAGGGACTCTCCGCTGTCGTGTGCGGGCTGTTCATGGGGATTGTGAACTTTGCTGTGGGAATGGGGTGTACGGGGATTGTGGCGTATACGAATGATGTTTTGGGGGAGCGGGCAGGGGAGGGATTTGGGTTGGCGATGGTGGCCAAGAGCGCGTTTGCGTTTGGACTCTCGTTTGTGTTCAATGATTTCGTGACGGAGAAGGGGGTGTTGGTTTTCTTCTCGACGTTTGGAGCTGTTAGTGTTGGGGTTATGCTTACGACTTTACCATTGTTCTTTTGGGGAAAGCGGTTGAGGCAGAGGAAGTGATTGTATTCAGGATTTAAGTTGCTTTATGGCTAGAAATTCAGGTATTGCTTTATATGTGTCCAATTCGATTTCAGCACTGAAGTGGACGGTATACTAGGGTTTGTAGTGGGATTGAGTAACTACAGTAGTGTACCCTTTCCACTACCCAGTCTCCTCCATCTCTGTTACTCCCGTATCTAATTCCTTCATCCAACTTTGTAATTTTATTAATGGTTTCTTGCAGATAAGCAGGCAAACCTATGCAATTACCATGTTGCTATCGCATCCTACCTCGCCAAGACCAGACATGATTTTAGCGGCGGAACTTCCACATACGCCATGATATCCATCCAAACTACAAGATAGTTGATAGTAGGCCGATACACACGATTGACTTTGACTTCCTATTAGCACACCCAAACACTCACACCCAAGATTCCCTAGGCGGAACATCACCTCCCGGACTGATATTGTAGAGCTGTTTCCATACCAGTAGTAATTCAGATATACTCATCGCCTTCCCAAGCGCCTTATATAACCTAGTAATACAACACCAAGGTTCAATTCGCCTACGACTACTCCAAACTACTACAACAACAACAACCACCACCACCACCACCACCACAACCATGACAACCCCAACAACCAACCCACCCCCGACCATCCGCGTCGCCGTCACCCAAAGCGAGCCCATCTGGCTCGACCTCAACGCGACCATCACCAAAACCTGCTCTCTGATCGCCGAAGCCGCCTCACAGGGGGCCCAACTGATCAGTTTCCCCGAATGCTGGATCCCAGGGTATCCAGCGTGGATATGGTAGTCTCCCCTCTCCCATCCCCCATCAACCAACATAAACTAAAACCAAGATACTATGTACATACAGGACCCGCCCCGTCTCCCCGACCCTCCACACGCTCTACATGCGCAACTCCCTAAGCACAAGCTCCCCCGAATTCGCACGAATCCTCAACGCAGCCAAAGCCCACAACATAACCGTTGTGCTCGGCTTCTCCGAGAACGTCCACGACTCACTGTACATCTCGCAGGCGATTATCTCGCACGAGGGGGAGGTTCTCTCCAAGAGGAGGAAGATTAAGGCTACGCATATGGAGCGCACGGTGTTTGGGGATGCGGATGCGGAGACGGGGCTGGCTGGGGTTGTTGAGACGGCTGTGGGCAGGGTGGGCGCGTTGTCGTGTTGGGAGCATGTTCAGCCCCTGTTGAAGTATTACATGTGTGCGCAGAGGGAGGCGGTTCATGTGGCGGCGTGGCCGCCGTTGTTTAAGGAGGAGGATGAGGGGGATGAGGGGGGGTTGTTTTCGATGTCGGGCGAGGGTATGTATATTTCATCCTTCCTGGGGGGGGGTATTTTTTTGGAGAAAGTTGCTAATTGTTTGTGTGTGATAGGAGCTGCGGTGCTGGCTCGCACGTATGCTATGGAGTCTTCTTCGTTTGTGCTTCATACCACGGCAGTGATCAGTCAAGCGGGTATTGATCTGATGCAGACTGCTACGGGGGCGATTATGAATACTCCCGGGGGTGGTAGCTCGGCGGTTTTTGGGCCCGATGGGCGGCTTTTGTCGAAGGCGCTGCCGCCGACGGAGGAGGGGATTATTTACGCTGATTTGGACTTTGAGCAGGTATATAGGGCTAAGGCGTTTGTGGATATCGTGGGGCATTATAGTCGGCCGGATTTGCTGTGGTTGGGGGTGGGGGGGAGGGATCAGAGGCATGTCAGGGAGGTGGGGGATGATCTTTGAAAGTGAGGTAGTGCTAGTTGAATAATTCATTTCAGAAACGTTATATCTGATTGAACGGTGCCGATTCTGTAAGGAACTCCCATTGCTGGGCATCTGCTGTATCAAAGTTGAAGAAGGCTTCGGGGAAGATGATGTCTGACATGCGCGGTTCGTCGCCGTCTGCATCTGCGTCTGCATCTGCGTCTACTCCCTCCAACTCCATCTCATCGTCTATTTCATCCTGCTCATCACCTCCTCGATCCATCTCGAACCCATGCTGCAACGGCAAAGCTCCCATCACACGCCACCTCCGTGCAAGCCCTTGCAACAGCCTCACCGCCCGCTTCGCCTTCACCCACCTCTCCTGCATGGCGAGCAGCGCCCGGAAGCACACCCGGAAGTGCGCCGTCGCCTGGCTGCGCAGGGTAGAATGCGTCGTGTTCGTGGTGTTGCACAGGTGAGTCACGGCGGCTGTGAGCACGCTGTGCACAATGAACGGCGGGATCTCAGTAAAGGAGCAGTGGATCTTGGCATGGATGCGGAGAAGGCGGACGATGGCTCGGGCAGCGGTGGAGACAGAGCGGAAGGCGAGGCGATGGATAGGCGGGGTGCTTTGGGCCGCGTTGGCAAGGTAGGGGCGGTGGACCAGGATGTAGGAGGTATGGTAGGAGATGTGGAGGTAGATGGCTGATGGGGGTGGGTGCTTGGTCGTGGTGACCTGCAGGGAGGGGTGGATGTTTTGCGAAAAGGAGTGAAGTTTGTCGCGGGCGTCTAGGAGGACGAGGGATCTGTCGGCGCTGCTAAGTTCGGAGAAGTTGAAGGAGTAACTGAGCTGTTAGTTGGTACTCGTTTCGAGAATAGAATGGATAGGGCTATGGCGTACATGTTATCCATGTATTGATCGTGGATGAACCAGAGACGGCATTGGTGGTCAAAGGCGAGCTCGTCCAACGAGGGTGAAGGGCCCACGGCACTGAGGAATGAGGGTGCCTTGATTCGCTTCCATGGGAGCAGACAATTCCGGCCTAATAGAGACGTTGCAATTCTGTGTCGACTTGTTTAGCTGGCATCTTTAATGTGACAAGGAATGCATGCAGTTGACGAACCGGTCAAGAAACACTGAGGACCAAAGGGCCCGCAGCCGCCGCGTATCTTGGGGGAAATGACCCAGTTCAGGACTACCTGCACCAATATCCGGCGTGATGCTAGCTGGTAGACCTAGGTGTAGAACTAGACTGGCACACATTGCTGCAGACGAGCGTCAGCGTCTGTCCCATCTCATGTCTCTTCAGCACCAGCACTCACAATTATACATCCAGGCCATATTGTGCTGCTCCAAGCTAAGCTCCCGCCATGACATGATGGAGAGAGCCTGAATTATCGAGATGTCAGGCGATTGCCGGCACAGCTGCAGGGCCGTGGCATCGACGACAGCGGCTGCCTCGCCACCGAGCGCCTTGCTACGCGCATCATCAGCGAATAGAGCCCCCGCCGCCAGCACAGCGGTCTTGATTAGTCGGAGACCTGGACTTAGGTTATCTCCGCGGAGTATGTGCAGCGTCTCGGGATCGACAAATTGCTGGATGGGGTTTATAAAGCGCGCGAACAAATCAATCAAATGCCAATCCACCTGGTCCGACATCATAGGCTGCTGCTGCTGCTGCACACTGCTTGGCCCAGGAATGGCGCTTATCGCTGATGCGGCCGTGACCCTGGTGGTCCTACTCTCATGACCAAGGTCCGCATCGTCCCAATGCACGACGGGAAAGCAAAAGTTGCCGGACGGCCCAATGAAGGATGCGTCGCCGTTGTTGTCAATGCTCATGCGCCAGATGAGGGCGCTGACATCCTCGATCGCCGTGCTCATGCTAGGCGGGATTATTGCAACAGCATCATCATCGTCGCCGCCGGCCCGCTCACCGCGATGGTCAACAGGAGTCAACACAGTTTCTTTGACAGTGATCTGCGGCTGGGGTTGTCCCCGTGCCAATTGCTCCTTCAGTGCCGCGATCTGGTCTTCCAGCGTTCGCACGTAGTTGAGGTCCACTCTGCGCCTAAGGTAGGTGGCAGTTAGCACGATGTACGTAGATCAGAATGGATACCAACTTGATTCGCTTCTCTGTATTATACTCGCAGGGGGTGTTCCGGGCCAGACAGGAAGAACAGGCTGGACGCAGACCATCGCACTATGTGGGTTTGTTATCTACCTTACTCCCTTTTGGGATGCACGTGTACGTGGAAATTCACCTTGCGCTTCCGCTTCCGACAGGTCTCACAGGCGGTAGAGACACGAGGGGAGGAGTCCATTTGCGTGCATCTAGGTTGCTAGTGACTGGCTTGGGATAAGTGCAGCAGTAGGTACTAGTAGCTTTTATCAAGGCGAGGAGAGCTGATAAGAGACCATGCCCATCACGTAAGCTCAGGGCAGAACTAATAAGGCGTTTACCCCCGTGTCCATGTCTCAATCCTCATAGTTACCAATGAGAGGGCATGGACATGAAAATTCTGCACTAAATCTTGAAAACATATTCTCACAACCTTTCCTCAGTCTGAAGTCCGCGAAAACCGCTTAAAGAAAGACTGCTTCTCCGGAGCCGGTCTCCGTCTATCCAACTCTTTCCGCAGCTCCTTGGATTTCCGCCTATTGCCCGACAGATCGTATACCTCACAGAGCATCTCCAGCTGTTCCAATGTAACAGGATGCTCTTTGCCCTTCTCATCTTCAGCTAATCGAAGAGCCTGTTCGCCCGTCACGATAGCGTCGCTCCACGATCTGTGGGATCTGTGCACCGATGAAAGAGCACTGAGGGTGTTTAACCGAGCGCCAGGATTCTCCTCTTCCACTAGTCTGTCGTCCAACGCATCCAAGATCTTTGCGTATGTGGATACTGTAGCCTCATAAGCTTGCTGCCGCTTATAGACTTGGGCAAGCCGCATCAGAAGACGGATTTCTGCGTACGCTTTTACCCCAGGGTCGGTGATGCTCGGTAATTTTCGTAGTGCCTTCAAGAGTAAGACTCCGGCTTGCGGGACTTTCCTCAGATTCATGTAACACCAGGCCAAGGCATAGATGTCGTAGGCGTCGCTGCGACGGTGGATCGCGGGATCATCGTTCATGGACCGTTCTAGGAGTGATGCGGCCTCCTCATTGTGGTCTGCGTGAAACGCTGAAATACCGGCTCTTCTCATGGCCCTGCGTGTGAGAGTATGGTCTCGTCCAAGCTTTTCTTCGCGAGCTAGTGCAAGTCGTTGTTCGTGTAGTGTTCTATCCTCGTCGCGGTCGGATAGGAGGCCCTCGAGGACGTGTAAGGTGTCCAGTGTCGACGTGTGATCCATCCCTAAGACTTCCTCTTTGGCAAGCAGTGTCTGCTGTAGTATTGATTGGGCAGTTCCGGGGTCTGTTTTTACGAGTCGGATGGCCAGCTCGTGATCGATTTTGAGGGAGAGGGGGTGGGTCGGACCTAACTGCTTATGTCGTTTCTCTCGGACTTTCCCGAGTAGTTCGTCTATGGCATCTTCGTTCCCCAGGTCGACTAAGAGGGATCGAAGCCTGGAAAGAGATTCAAGGGTGCTAGGGTGATCCATGCCTAATGTATGTTCTCGTCCGCGCAGCGCCCATCGGTACATTGCCTCCGCACGTGAACCATCATGCCTTCGAGCAAGCAGCACTCCGAGATGGTGGTAAGCGTCCAGGGTGTAAGGGTGATCGGCTTCAAGAGATTGTTCGCGAGCAATAGATACCTTCTCGAAGAGCTCCACCTCTTCAGCTTCCATGCTGCTTTTGCGATACAACAAGCTGAGCTGGCGAATTGCAGCTAGCACTGTCGGGTGCCCAGCACCCCACTGCGCCTCCTGGCTTTCCACCAACTCTGTAAAGTGCCCTCGAGCACTCTCAAAACGTCCTCGACTGGAACTAAGCTCTGCTAGCTTGAAGAGGATTTCGAGAGTAGCGTAGTGTCTTGGTCCCAGGTGCTCTTTTCTTGAACGGACGCAGTCCTCGTAGAATGATATCTCCGCATCGGGTCCCTTTTTCCGAGAGATAACCTGAGAAAGTCCGTTCGTCGCCGCTAGGGCGACGGGGTCGTCGAGGTCCAGGTCCTCAGGGGTACAGCTGAGGATATGGCGATAGAGCTCTTCGGCGCGCTGTATGCTCCGTACGCTTGTCATCAGTTCGGCAAGGGAGTTCATCACCATTAACACCGCATGATCTCTTTCGCCTAGTGAACGTCTCCGACCTTCTAAGGCGCGTGTGTACATAGCCTCTGCTTCGTCTGCCTTGCCGTGTGAGTGGTATAGCACTCCTAACTGATATGCGATCGTTAATGTCTCCGGATGCAGTGCTCCCAGCTGAATCTCCTTGCGATACAGGGCCCGCTGGGCTTGGAGCTCTGCTTGATTCAAGGCGGTCTCTCTGTCTTCACTCGGGTTTGAGATGTCCACATGCTCTGATTCTTCCCCCTCCTCTTCCTGGAACCGCTTGTGTTTTACCGGAAGGGGCATAAACGGGTGGAAACCGTGATTGTCATCCAGACGGCCTGCCTCGACCCTCTCCAAGAGTCTAGCCGCAGTGATCGTATCACTGTGATTTGCCCCAAGTAAATCAGTGCTGACTTGTACCAGACGCTTAAAAAGCTCTCTAGCGCCTTCGTGCTCGCCGGCCCGCTCGAGTGACCATCCGGCCTGTTTCAGTGACCGCATGGTCAGTGGATGGCTTTGACCCAGGTCTTTCTCACGCCACGCCAGAACCATGAGTACCATATTCGTCAAGCTTTCAAGCTTGCGATGCTCACAGTAATACTTGCAGATAGAGTCTGATATGTCTTGCGCCACAGGATGATCCGCTGGAAGTTCATAGCGCAGTTGCTGGAGCAGCTCTTCTGTGAAAGACACTAACTTCAGTCGCATATCCTCTGGTAATGAGTCATCAAGCAAAAGCGCTGACAAGTTGGATATTGAGCGTAAGGTCAGATTGCTCTGAAAACGACCGACCCTTATTTGCTCCGGCCTCAGAACGGCATACATCGACGCCGCCTCATTGTCTCTGCCCTCCGCAAAATACAGCTCCGCTAGGGCTAAGTGTGCCGCAAGGGTGGCCTTATGACTCGGCCCTAGGGTAGCAACTTTAGTTGCTAGACTATCTTGCAGGAGACATTCAGCCTTGTCTTTATTAGCTCCTCTGTAATACCTTTTCGCGAGGTATCTCATTGTATCCATTGTCGTCTCGTGCTGAGCGCCCAGGATCGCCTCGTCTGTTGCTAGGACCTTTTCGAAAACGGCAGCAGATTGCTCGCAAAGATCAATGTCCATAAAAGTCGAGGAAAGGCGCACCCGTGCGCTCCGCAGGGTGTTATGCGCGGTGGGATGCTCACATTCAAGCTGTTCCACCACATGCACCAGAAGAGCGATAGCCTCATCATGACGGCCGGTCTCACGGATTATACGAGCTAGCTGGCTCTGTAATGATAATATAGCCAAATTATCGGCTCCATTTGGCGTCTCTTCTGCCTCGATCATCCAACGGAATATATTCTCGGCTCTGACCCACTCACCGCAGTTGTAGTAGTCCGTGCCCAAAGAACGACGAATAGCGGATAGAGCCGGAGAGTGCTGACAATCTTCTCGTGTCTCCGTATGCTGGAAAACATCGTCGCGCAGTTTGGCCGCCTCTTTGATTTTTCCCTGCTCGTGGTAAACATTGGCAAGCCTTCTTTTGGACCAGAGGATAGGCGCGTCAACGCCAGGCCTGCCAATGGCGGCTTCATACATATCTTGAGCCATTTGCAGCCCTTGCATTTCGTAATGAGTGTCCCAATCTATCTTCCTGTATCCAGTTTGCTTTCCGCACTCATCAAGGACGTCGACGAAGACTGTGGCTGCCTTAACGGCGTCCCACCGAGTGAGATAACCGTGTGCAACCGCTTCCCTAAACTGAAGTGTCGCCGCACGGTCACCATCGAGCATATCTTCAACAAGCCTCATTGACGGCGTGTACGATGAGTTCAGAGTCTCCTTATCCTTACCTCCTCCCTCCTCAGTCTGACTCAACTCTAGGCATGCGTAGGCAAAGTCCTGAATTGCGTCACGAGCGTCCAATGTACGCTCTGGTACTTTTGTTGTGACCTGAAAAAGAGCTATTAGAACAGAGATAGCCTCACGCCACTTCTTTGTATTAAGTAAAATCTGTCCGAGGCGTTGCCGTGTTCGTAGGCACCCATTCACCAAAATCACCTGATGGCATACGGCAGTTGCTTCGTCCAGACGAGAGAGCCTACTGTAAACCCAGACTAATTTATGGGCGACAGCTACGATGCGATCATCATGATTCTTGTCATCGTTATTCGCACGTTGCCATATTAAATCCTGTAGACTGCACGACAGCAGGGGAATTGCTTCGGCAAGCCTACCGCGACGCACGTAGAGATCCGCGAGGTTCTCGTTGGCCTGCGACGTTCCAAGTAGTTGGGCGGCCTTTTTGTAGGCTTCTTCGGTCGGATCTTCGAGTTTGAGTGTATGGTATGCCCACGTCAGATCTTCTATTATCTGCCCTATGTCCACCGGCGTAACCTTCCTTGTCCCATAAGATTCCAGCATGCCGAGCAGTAAAGAGATGGACTCTTTGGCTCTACTGCGAGCGACTGACTCGACTTCTTCTTCAGTACCTGGCCCGGATTGACCGGCTTTTGCTTCATCAATGAGACACTTGGCGAGATATCCCTTGATGCGTCGGAGTTCACGATAATCTTGGATCTCGTGTGTCTCCAAGGCATGGATATCTTCTCGGTATACTGCGGCTGCCTCGGCCCATTGTTTCTCCTGCTTATGAAGCCATGCAAGCCGCACGCGAAAGTCATGTAGGCTCTTTGGGGACAGAAATGAGCTGTCGTTCTTGATCGCATTCGCCAACAGCTCCCTCGCAGTGGCTCGTCGATTCAGCCGGATGTAAAGTTTGCTCAGATTATCCTTGAAGAACATCGTGCGGAAACCATAGAGGGCTAATGCAACGCAGTCCTCTCCCTCGGCCCCTATTCTTTCTGAATACTCAACAGCGACTTCATACAGATGGGCCGCAGGTCCAAATTTTCCTCTTCTCTCATGGTGACGCGCCACACCAGATACGCCCCAGAAGACCCCATTCATCCGCCCTTTCAACAACCCGCGCTCGTCTAACCACGCAAACAAATCTCGAATCGCATGCGTCTCCGGTGCGTTAACAAAACTACTCAGCAGCAGGAAAAGTGATGGACTGAGAATGGACTGATCCACCGGTTCCCCGTTCTGACCGTCAAGCGCATGTTTCTCACGCAGTGCGCGCTCACAGACCTCTGCTGAGTTTTTCTCGTCAAACAGTTCCCAGTATGTGATGCTTAAAACAGACAACGTAGTTAGACGCGCGAGGCTCGGCGTTGGCCTTTCTTCATCCTGTGCCCGCAAGACACCTTGTAGAATATCCCTAAGTTCGTCGACTTTCTTTGTGCAGTAAAGGAGTTTAGTTAGACGGACAGTACAAAATCTGACTCTCTCGCCTGACGGTGGGAAAGCAAGAACGCTCTCAGTTAGTACGACAGTCCTGCAGGTCCAGGCCTCGTCCCAAAGTTGGTGGGTTTCGTACCAGTCTGCGAGACGTTCAAGGTGGTTTATGAGAGATATTGTGTCATTTGGCTGGGAGTTGAGGGATTCCGCAAACGAACTCGCATTCAGGCTGATGGAGTAACGATTGGAATGATAGAGGACCAATGCGCCAAGTAGCAATCTTTCTGCTGCCCTGCATCGGCCTCGAGCGGCGTATGTCCTTCCCTTACGGTACATGATCTTGGACCACTCAAGCTTGCATGAAGGTCGACGAAACAGCCGATGCGCATGACGATGTATCCCAGCAAGCACCGCCCCACGATGCTCTCGTAGGCGCGGGAACAGGGGGATGCGAAGGGTAGTGCATCTTCGCGCGCGCTTGTCTCTCGACTGCCTGTTCGCTGGAAATACCAGGGAGCCTGAGGTGCAGCGTGAAGCTGTCATTTCTCACTGCGAGCACTCCTGATGATAAAGGAACGGTGATGAAGTATTTGGGGCAAATGGAAGGATGAGGGTTGGCATCATCCATCTGAGGTGATCCACCGATGCCTCATGACGGGGGAGCGTAGAGTCAGACCAACCCTCGGGCGGAGGGAGAGGAGAGGCTGTGTCAGAAGGCAAGGCTGAACGATGATCGGCTACTAGTATTCCAAATACTAGCCTCCAATCGGATGCCGACGTGGTGGTGCAGGATGCAACTGCGGATGGGGCTGTGAGCATGACGAAAATTCAGCCGTCACGATTCATAGAGGATATGAATCGCCCCCTCTAAATACCGGGTAGTCGTAGAATATTGTAACCCAGGAAAGCGGAAATATCTACAAAAAGTGAAATGAAGTCGCACTCGCAGCGCTGGGTCCTCCGTGACACCCTCATTACTCCCGCCGACATCAGCCTCGGCTCGTTCATCCCAAATGTCACCGACCTTGATCTCGACATCTTGAACGATACCATCTCCCTCTCCGAGCACGAATTATCGGTATCGTGCACCGACAATGTCACCCTCTCAGTCTGTAGCCACCAAGCCTCCCGCCTCGAAGTTCTCATTGCCCGACTCGTAGGCGCATCCTCACTCTCCGCACAGTCGACAGAGACCCACGTCCTCGCCAAACAGAGCTACCTATACACCCTGCGCCAACCGATGCAAGTTTTCGAGCGCGCATGCACGAGCCCCGCCGTGCGTGCGTGGATCCAACATCAGATTGAGGAGGGTAACCGGCACCGCATATACTTTGTGGTCGGAATCAGGACCGTGGTCGACTCAACAGCGTCGATCGACCGGAATGATCAAGTTAAACGGACGGTGGATATCTCTGTCCCCGATAATATCTTGGATTCCGGTCTTCAGGCACTGGGTGGTGGTGTTCGCGTTGGCGGGAACAGAGAGAGAGGGTCCGGAGTGAGCCATCAGTACTCGGCCACAGGGGAGCAGATTTTGGCGCTGAGGTTGAAGAGAGTTCGATTGCGATTCTTTGAGCCAGGGAATGTGGATCGAGCACGGCTGGAGAGAAATACGGCGTGGATTATGGTGTCGGGTAATCGAACGATCCAGAACGATGAGAGTGAAGGCGTGGAGGTGGATCTTGACGATGCGGGCGAAACTAGCGAGACGGAGACGATGGAGGTTAATTTCCTCGGGGACGATGAAGAGAAAGAAGAAGATGAGGATGAGGATGATGATTGCTAGCTAAGAAGTGTAGAGTAAAGCATTGAAGTTGATGATAGTTCCGAGTCGTAGTCTAGCGGGCTGGGAACAAGCAATAACCACAGTCTACATACTGTTAGGGTAAACACCTCTCAGGCTAATGCAAGGCTGAACACGGGTTGGATCCCTTTTGTACTTAAACCATCACCTTCGCCCCTTTTCCATTTTTACTTCCACTTCACCTCCATCACCTCCCTCCATCCAGTATTACATGTTCAAATGGCCCACGCTTCTGGAGCTACCACAAATAATAACACGATATCCAATTCGCTTCAAAGGGAAGAACGACGACAAAAAGAGGAAGAGGAAGAGAAAGAGAAAGAACAACAAAAAGGCCGTAACTCGTAAGGTCGCCTTCCATAAGATGTGACCTTTGACAACGACCGATGGAAGCAATTGCTCATCTGCAACAGTACAATCTGGGATCGCTCCTTTCAGCATCTACGAAGGCTTAGCCGAGACGCGAAAGCCCGAACCACCAGCAATGCAGCATCCAGCCGGCGCAGAAACTCCCCACCACCACTCTCGCGGGATGAACTCGACGCAGAGATCACTCGATTCCGCGCCATTATCGCAAAGAACCCGTATGAAGAGCTGCGGGGAGGGTTCCTGTCAAGTTACTATGTAAATTTCTGTGATCTGCTTGCGTCACGATATCGGCTGTCTCAATCCGTCGCAGATCTGTACGAGGCGGAGAATATCCTCCATGACGCAATAGAGCGCGAGATCCCTGGTCGGAGGTTTGATGTGAAATACTTTAAGGAGACGTCAAAAGCTGCCTGGGCGGGCATCCTTCGCCTCATGTTCAATGAGCAGCTGATTGATTTAGAGACTCTGGACGAGGGCATCTTGGACCTGCGTCTGCACTTGTACGAAGCAATTCTCCCGGAAATCCGGACAACTGAAACGCTGGCAATGTGTCTGGCGGCGAGATATGGCGCTTCTGGGGCTGTAATCGACTTGCGTGAAGCTCTCGGTCTCATGCAGGACCTCTACAACGGTAGACCGCGATTACTGGACAGCCCTGCGGTCTTTATGTGGTTGGACATGCATTCGATGCTGTATCATGTTTTCGGTGACATACAGGCGCTCCGACGCGGTATCACTGATATCAAGACTCGCTCCTCGGCGGATCTGAAGTCTCCGCGTGAATGGACTCTAGCTACCACTCTTTACGCGATCTACCAGCAGTTCAAGATTTCCTCTGACCGTGACGAAGGCATTTCAATAGCCCGCAAGGTACTATCAACATCGAGAAGCCTCAGCTGGCTTGATAGAGCCGACTGGTTACAGTTGCTGGCCCGACTCCTGTGGGAACAGGACCACCAATCTGCGAAAGACGAGGCAGTCATGTGGGCCAACCTGGCAGTCGAAATGGCGGCGGAGGGACACCCCTGCAAAGCCAAAGCCTTTGCCCTTGTGGGAGAGTTGATGATCAAATCTTTCGAGCGATCAGACCGGATAGCGGACCTCAACGAGGCGATCTCCGTTCTTAATCGCGCCCGGAATCTAGCTCCCCCGACGCATCCTTCTCAGATTGAGATAACATATACCCTTGGGATAGCTCTGAAGACTAGACATTTTGCAACCGGCGATCTGGAAGATCTCGGCACTGGTATTTCCACCGCTCAAGATGCCATCGTCCCAGGTGGCCGGTGGCTTCCTCAGTCTCGATTGCAGGGTGTTCTAGGAGAGCTAATGTGGCAGAGATTTCTCTTTACCAGCAATTTCATCGACTTAGATGAAGCTACCCGGTTCACAAAAAATGCAATTGCTCTTTTGCCGAAATACCATCCTTCCGTGTTCGCTTTATGGGACCAGCATTGCGCAATGCTAAAGACTGAGGCTCGGCGAAGCGGAGATAGATCAGCAGCAATAGCTGCACACAAGGAAGTTTTGGCCCGTATACCTGCCAATGATGTACATCAACAGGGACTTCTTGTTCGCCTTGCTAGCCTCCAGCTTGCGCAATTTGACAGGACAGAATCCCTGGTTGACCGGGAGGCGGCAACGGCAACGCTAACCCAGACACAGATCGGTCTCGAAGGTGCCCTAGCCACTCCCAAGGACTTTTTCAGTCGATGTAAACTAATTGGGCTTTGTCGTCGGCTATATTCATCGTCATTCGATTGCGGTGAGCACCTTCATTATCTGATTACTGCGAAGGATCTGCTGGAGAATGAATATAAATCCCTTCGATTCTTGATATACTATCGGCTAGGGAAACTTCTGGCACAGCTTTCTGGTGATTTAATCACAGATGCCATCAGATACATGGAGAGGTCGCTTGAATGTGCGCCCAGCCTGCATTGGAAAAGACCAAGAATAAGATACCATCTTGCATTGCTCCACGTCGCTCGTTATGAGGCCTCAGGTATGGAAAGCCATCTATCTGCCGCAATTGATCTGGCGCGGAGTGCCGTTGATAGTATGCCTCTGCAGCATTATAAGCGCCCTCTTGTTGTTCACGGTCTTGCACGGCTTTTGGGATTGAGGCACCAGCGAACCACAGTGGCGTCTGACCTAGACGAAGCTATCAGCTTAGCCAGAGATGCTCTGGAGCAAAGCCCGTCGCACTCGGAGGGTTACTGTGAGATACTGACGGGGCTTGGGGAGCTGGCCTCTATGAGTTTCGAGCGAAGGGGAGATCTCGAAGCTGTCAGACAGACTCTTGTCCAAGTTACCGAAACTCTGGACTGGTTGCCTCCAGAGTACCCTGTCCGAATTCGCATCTTACAGACTGCGGGTGTTCTGTATGGGCATATTGCGCAGCAGACCGACTCTGCGGCTGACGTCGACCGTGGCATACGGGCTTTTCGAGAAGCAGTCCAATTGATCACAGGCGAGGGGTCGAGAAGGGCGGAGGTACTTCATGGCCTGGGCCGGCTCCTAATGATGCAATACCAGCATATCGGGAGAGAAGAGGTTATCGGCCAGGCAATTGATTCCAGTGCGCTAGCAGTCGCAAATATTCCCTTCAGTCATCCGCACAGGGCTGTGATCCTTGACACCCACGGTCAGCAATACATAGCTCGCGCCAAACGAGCCGCCTCCGAGACATCTAATGCAGATTTCGACCGAGCGCTGCAATACTTTCAGGAAGCTCTGAACGCTCCACACGCGGTACTTCTAGACCGCGTAGAAGCCGGTCAGCGGGCTTTCCACTGCCAAATTCAGCGAAAGAACTGGGTCAGTGCGTCCAGGTTGTCGACAGCTGTCATGGAATTGCTACCCAAGTTGGTTCTTCGGTGGCTCCCACGCGAAGACCAGCAGCGGATTATCCAGCGTTTGACTGGGTTCTCGAGTCTCGCCGCCTCCGCAGTTCTCAATGCCGGTGGAACCCCGGGGGCTGCCCTCCACGTACTTGAAGGAGGCCGTGGGGTGATTGCAGGATTGACAATCGACTTACACAGCGATATCTCCCGACTGCGCTAATATCAGGGTATGCTGTATGCTCAATATATCAGCTTGCGTGATAACGCATTTGTGCAGAAATTCAGCGATCTAGTAATTTCATCATCCCCGTCAACCTCGTCGCAGAGCATGAGCTCCAAACTCGCCCAACACCGTGAGAGCTCTCAGCAGTTGGAGAAGATGGAGACCACAATCCGCCAGATTCCTGGATTTGAGCGGTTTCTCCTGCCCGCGGAGGAAGCAGAGCTCTTGCAGCTTGCCTTACGCGGACCAATCATCTCGTTCAACGTCACTGAGCATCGCAGCGACGCCCTAATCCTCACCTCCAAGGGTGTCGACGCAATCGACCTCGTTAATCTTCACTATGCCGACCTTGTCCGCAATATGCGGAAGCTCGTGGGCAGTAACAAGCTGTCCAGCGGAAAGCCCAGCTCGCGATCCCGCCGCAGACGAGAGCTCCAACGCATCCTACATTGGATATGGGAGATAGCTGTCCAACCGGTCCTCTCACACCTAGGGTATCTCAATCCCGGTCATGCCACTAACTCAGACCTACCACGCGTATGGTGGCTATGCACCGGCTATATGGGCCTAGCACCCCTGCACGCAGCAGGCCAACCCCAGGGTCCAAGCACCTCCGATTTCGTCATATCAAGCTACACCCCTACCATCAAAGCCCTCCAGCACGCGCGCGAGATCAGTCGCAACCGTCATCTGGAAGTGAACCCGCAACTTCTCATGATTGAAATGCCCGAAACGCCCGGAAAAGCAGCCCTTAACACAACCGCAGAGCTCGCCGCTATCTCGCAAACCGTCCGCCCACTCATCCCACATCCAACAATTCTCTCCAACCCGAGCAAACGAGCAGTCTGCGAAGCTATAGCGGCCTATCACCTGGTTCACTTCGCCTGTCACGGCCACGCAAACCCACTAGAGCCCGCGGCAGGCGGTTTATTCCTCGGACCTGCTCCGGTCCACGGAGCCGATGGACAAGCTCCTGCAGAGCTTCTGACTATCAATGAACTAACAAACGTCTCTCATCCCCGTGCACAGATAGCTTATCTATCGGCTTGCTCGACGGCAGAGAACGCCAGTGATTCGCTCATCGATGAGGCAATCCACCTGGCCGGCACCTTCCAGTTACTGGGGTTCCCGCATGTAATCGGGTCATTATGGGAGGCGAATGATCGAGCAGCAATTTCCGTTGCGGAGGGGTTCTACAAGAATTTAGTGGAGTATCTGTTGGCGCCGGAATCAAAGTGGGACGGAGATGATGGGAGGATTGTAGCGACGGCGCTTCATCGTGCTGTGGGTGAGGTCAAACAGAAGAATAGGGATCCCTTGTCTTGGGCGACGTTCATTCATGTCGGTGCCTAGTAAGTTGATTCCAGGGTTATGTCTATTTGACTTAATCCTCGCTAGCTTGGGGGCTTTCATCTAGTTTGTTATGGGAGATGGGAGAACTGTAAATAGCACTGATGTATCATGGTATATCATATAAACAACAATATCTTACTACTAACCATACAGCATATGATGGTACAAATGCCCTCCTACCTAATGCCTACTAACTTGGTGTGCAGACTGTTTTCACTTCTTACTACCGACAATACCACTACCACTATCATGGTTGAGGTGAATTCTTCGCTGAATGGACTGAACAGTGATCCCAGGGGTAAGTAGGAAGACGGCAAGTAATTGAAGAGAAGTGGTTGCCCATTATGATTACTATTACGTGAGATTTCATTATCGTACAACTATTCATGACCTGGTTATCCCTCCACCATTATGTTACTAGTGTCCCTCGTACTACTCAGCAACAAACTCAAACGTCGCGGAGGAGAATATTCGGCATTTCCCTCTCATATTTCTGTTATATCCGTCAGCGACACATCCATCACTCGAGATCCCACGAAGAGAAGAAAAATACAAAACATACCTTCGCATACGCATCCCGCAACCGCATCTCCAGAAAACACTTAGACAACATCGTCTCTTTTAACCAGTAGTCATACAATGCCCGACCATCTGGATCTCCGGAAGGGTTCAGCGCCCTCTCGAGTTCTTCACGCACAATACGCCATCCGCCCTTCGATTCTAATCCCAACATGTATAAGAGGTGACCCACATGTACCTGGAGAAGGGCATGATGCACCAACTGCCACATTCTAGGTAAGTTATTAGTAAGAGTACGTGCACCGGGAGGTATTTCTTTGAGGGCATTCTTGTTGTTGGGATGGCGAAGAAACGTAGGATAATGGATTCCGATTCCGTCAAAGTCGCGAAGCGCGAACCCGCTTATCTCCTTGCTTGTGAGGTTCACGCGGACGAGGATATTTTGGCTATGAGCTTCGAAGTAGATTCCGTGGCGGATCATAGGGGGGAAAATGAGGGAGAACAATTTGGTGAGGTATCTTTTGTTTAATTGGTCATTTTTCGTTCAAGATGAATAGAGATTACTCATATACAAAAAGGGTATAGTATCATTACTACTTACTTTCTGAACCAGGCTTGTTTTCCCTTCAAGTCATCAAGACCAAATATAATCTCCATGTACGTTCGATCATCGTTGAAAGGTCTCCGCAATAGTCCCGCAACGGGGATGAGTGTCTCCCCGATGTCCGCCGCTCGTTTTTCTGGGCTCTTTCTAATAATGCATGTTAATTGGCAGGCTTTATCGAAGTCTTCCTGGGCACCTGTAACGGAAGCTGCTTCTTCAAATATCCATAAATCCTGGGGAAGTAAACTTTGAAGAATCTTCCCCACTGCGGGTGCCAAAGCTGCAGCATCGGGGGATATGGTCCTCAGACGAGATGTGATCTGACATTTCAGTGATAGCTTCAGGTGCAACGGGGAGCCGCCTACGTCTGGCATCATAGAGACAGTCCGCATGGAGAGTTGTGCTCGGCAACGGTTTTGGACAGCCCTCAGAATGCGTGCTTTCGGGAATAGTGGCGTGATAGCTGGGAGTTGGCGACTGAAACACGGTATGACGATCTCATTGATTGTATCATCAGGCTTGGGAATCCCAAGAGACGTTAAGAGTGGGTCCAGAAGTGACTGGAATGGTCCGAAGACTTTCATGTCTGACTTCGGAACGCAGAGGAATGATAGTTCGGGCTCTAGTAGATAAGGGATATCATCGGGCATGATGGGATCTAGGGGTGACTGGGCAAGGCAGGCTCGGTGTAACTTCGATAAGGTTAACTTCAAGTCTAAGGCGAGTAGGTAGGGCAAGGTGAGGGAAATGTTGTTGTAGTACCGGATGTGTAGGATGTCCAGATACGACTGATTGCTCCCAGTCACATAGTGAAGACTTAAGATGTAGGATTGGCAGAGTACTGGCCATATCCAACCATTTCTCTGTCTCAGCATTAGTTCTTATCTTTGAATCGTTTAGGTTGAACATAGTTGTTGGTTCACCTTGATTGTTTGCAGAATTCCGTACCTCCTTTACAAGCGTCTCTACCGCGTGTTCTTCATCTTGGCGAGAACGCCAGCGGCAGATAACGCGACAAATCACACCAGGGTCAAGCTCCTCTGATATCTCGCCGTTGAGGTTCCGGCTTAGCACAGGCTCCAGGAGATCGTCCGCCCGCACAAACCCAAGAAACCTGCCACCGTCTGTTTCGGTATATGCGTCAGCTCGCATACCGCACATGATCCAAGCGTCTTCATCACTGGCCATGGCTCCTCCGGGACTGCGTAAGCACAACAACAGACTGGTGCTGTTACATGACTCAAGGGTTGCGCAGGCTATCCCATCGTTTATCGCACTGGCGAGTACTCGTTTAGTTGTCTCAAAGAGCGCTCGTCGCCGATTGGGCGATATGGAGTTTCCTAGTAGGGGTCCTGTCATGCTAAGATGTCTCGAGGTTTGCCGATCATTTTGGGGGCATGTAGTTGAGTCTCTCGATCCATCCTTTCCCACTGTATCTGGTCCTATTCCAAAGGTCTGCAACAGCATGATGATAGCCACGGGAGTCTGAAAGATAATTGAACTGATCGCGATACACATCCGCCATTCGAAAGGCGTGGTCCACATAATAAACATATGTCGGGCTTGAATCCTCGGTCTTAGCCGAAGTCTGTGACATCAATATATTCCCTAAGCGGAAATGAGTTCCAGTAAGGCTGAGACAGTTTGTGGCATCCGTGGAAAGATATCGCCGCGGAAGAGGCCGAAATGCAACGTCACTCGGGAATCCTACTGTTTCAGATAAGGACCTTTATTGGACCAGATCCAGCTAGAAATGTTAAAAGAAAAGTGGAATTGTCATGGCAACTGGGTATGTGGAACAGTCGTGTTATCTCATGAGGCTTGCGCACATTGCTGCATACTTTAAGCATAAGAGCCGTAGGAAGGTATGGCGGAGCGATATCCACGCCATGAGTTAGTATATAAATCACTTCTAGCCCTCGGTGACAGGATCAAAAGGGAAGACTCAAGTTTGATAATATAATCTGCGAAAGGTTACATCACGTCTAACCAATGGCCAGTTTCTCGTGAGTTTTTCCCCTGATGTCTATAATTTCCGACATACTGATGAGCCTATTTCCGCTCCGCAAGGGATGAAGGCTATGACTGTTCAGCATATGCTGCATATCGCCCTTCCCCTCCCCAGGCTCTGTACGACACTGTTTTAACCTACCATCAGTCTCCCCGCGAACTATGTGTCGACCTGGGCACTGGCCACGGGGCTGTGGCTCGCGCGCTGGCCACCCATTTCAAATCTGTTATTGGAGTTGATTCCTCCGAAGGCATGTTGAAGCAAGCAGCAAGAGCTCAGAAATCGGACGTCAGTAATGTTCAATATAACCAGTCCAATGCAGAGTCTCTCCCCTTCATTGCATCGAAGACGGTTGATCTGGTGATCGCCTGTCAAGCAGCACATTGGTTCGACCCTGAGCCGCTCTGGAAAGAGATGACAAGGATAGTCCGGCCGGGGGGTACCGTTGTTTTCTGGAACTGGGGCCATTACGTTGTAATGGGACGCCCGCAGGTTAATCGGGCCGTGCAAAAGTTCTTTTTTGAGGATCTGGTACCGTACTGGCCTCAACCAGGGATATCAGTGTTCAACAATGAATGGATGTATCCCGTTGAATGCCGGGACTTTGCTAACTGGACCGACCTTACAAGGTTGGTGAGTATTCCTGCCGATGATGATGCGCCTGGCGTCTCCAACACGCCAGGAGCTATAAAAATGCGTGCATCACAGACCCTTGGTAGTCTGGAGACCCTGATACGGACATTGAGTATGGTCCATGAATGGCGCAAGGCACATCCTGAATCTTTATCAGTTAAAGAGGGCGGATGTGGCGACTGCGTGGACACTCTCATGCGAGATATGATCGAGGGCGACGAAAAATGGCGCGCCTTTGTTACGTCGGGGGGCAATTGGCGGGACATCGAGGTAGATCTCGAAATGCGCAGCATTCTGCTAATGGCTCGAAGAAAACAGTCCCTGTCGTACTGCGCAGATCCGCATGAACGTCAGCCATGACAGCATTCGTTCACCTTTCGATTGAACCTATGCAGGTTGGACCTATCTAAAACGTATGCATTTTGAAGGATACTAGAGATCGCCTTGGGGGAATAATCGAGAATGGAGGTTCAAAGTTTTGGAGAAAGTATGTAGGGAAAGATGATGGAGCGGCCCGCTGCTGCTGCTTAGCAGGTCAGGTGCTACACGTGGTTTCTCTTGTTCGCGGATTGTTACCATTTCTAGTCTTTGATTTGCCCTTGGATATCTGTCACCCATAGACTTAATTTTTTTCTTGGATTTCCTGTCAACAATATAGAATTCATTATCATAATATGCGAGAGAAGAGAAGGCGACACCTTCGAGCTCATGGCTATTACATTTCTGTCCTGGCTCGACAAACAGTCTGCAGCTCTGACCGAGTTGGCAATAGCCTATGAGCTATTTATCTTTGATCTTTTATTTTCTTTTATTTTCTTTCTTCTTTCTCTTGAAAGTCTGAGGGTTGGCTGGCTGGCATCATAAGATCTATCTAAAGGATGATCTGCAAGTCGATGCAACTATTACTAGATAGATTAGTTGGATATTATGACGCAATGACGATCAACGAAAGTTAATATGATGGGGTCTCCGCATGTTATTATTGTTGCTATATTAAGCATAGGATGGGGAATGCGTCAGAGATCGACCGTCGTATTTATGATTTGTATGAAGCATGGAGCTGCATGAACATACGGCAGGCACGTAGCACAAGCATTACACGGGTGATTGTGGAATGTAGCCATGTGATCATCTGGTCAGAAGTTGCATTCACATGCATATAAATATATATATTATTGGAAGAAGTTATGAAAATATTTATAAAGAAAGTAGGCAGAAGTGTAAAAAGTTGACTGGTCGGTGAATGTAAATGGCATGAATGTCCTGACATTCAAGGTAGAGCTTCCCGACCAGAAAAAGAAAAGAAAAGAAAATCCCAAATCAATAATAGCTATCTAGCAATATGTCTGAAAGTAGGATGGGGTATGCTGTGGTTCATCTGCCGTCTATATGCATAATTCATGATCATCAATGCAAGGGGGTTCGTAACCAAGCATGGGTTATCGTCATTGATCGGCATGTGCGCATTCAAGTTCGTGGGTGGTGTGCGTCTGCCACTCGTCATTTTCCGTTTCCACATCCGACGAGACAGATGAACTGGGGCTGGAGTGGTAGAGTGTGGTACTGGCGCTGGATAGCGGAGGGTCAGAGGACGGGGTCTCCGTTTCGGACTCGTGTGGTGTCGTTTCAGGCTGGGACACGGATGATGTTGAGCCCGTCTCATCCTGGACGGGATGAAGCAGTTTGTCACGATTCTCTAACGGTCCCAGGGTCCATCGCCATTCACAGCGACGTTTAGCTCGCTTCCTGCGCGGCGTTTGCGGTGTCAGGCTGCCTGGGTTGCTGGGTCCCGCGATTCCGTCCATCAAGGCCACTGCCCGGACTTGCCTCTCGGCATTGGAATGTTTGCGCTTCTTCCGTTTAATGGGAGACGATGTCTTCTTCCCTAAGCCGGCCTCGGGCTCATCTTCGGAAGTGCTGGAATCTGAGGGACACCCGCTGGCGTTTGAATCCGAGTCCTCATCTGATGAGGTCACCTCTGGTTGCTGAGGTTGAGGTTGAGGTTGAGGTTGGAGTGCAGGCTCGGGTTCATCGTGTAAATCAGAGTGGCGTGCCGTGTAGTGCACGGTCTGAATTTCCTCTTCTAAGGGATTGCGATAGCTGACCTGCTTCTTCGCGGGAAAGAAGACGCGGCGCGCGCTCGGTCCACCATTCGGCCCGGTAGTGGCCACCGATCCAGCCCGTCGGCGGCAGGTCGGCTCGAGCGGCGAGTTTCGCAAGATACTCTTCACCCCCAGTGGGAGTTGGTATGGGTTGTGTGTGGTAAATGGAGAGGATGGTTTGCTGAAACGTTGGTTGGATGGGTGTTTGGATGACGGAGAGGCAGTGGCGGATGAAGGGCCGGTGACCTCGTAGGCATTTTTGAAGGTATTGCGGACGGTTGGAGATGCCGTTCCGGCTGCGAGAGAGAGGGACAACCCCGTTGACGATGTGCCAAAGGTTCGGGGAAGAGAGGAAGTTTGAAGAGTCAACTTCGGTCGGGATGATATCGTAGTTTGTTGTGTGGCACTGGCGGATGAGGAGGATGAAGAGGAGGAGGTGGTGGTGGTGGTCGCAGTCGAAGCCAGACTGCAGACCATGTTGGAGGAAGAAGACGAAGGGTGGGATGCTTGCGGGGTCATGGGGGTTGCGAGCATGGCGAAGGCCCCCAAACACAACGGCGGAGGGAGCAGTAGAAGAAGAAGAAGAGGGAGGAAGAGAGGAAGGAGAGGAGGATAAACGAAATGAGATCAGAAAGCGAGGTCTTGGGGGGATGCAACAGTAAGGCCCCGCACCAAGAAGCAGCAAAGACGAAGCAGAAGCAGTAGCGCCTTGCCAACAGCACCGGAGTGTGATTCAAGATGCAGAAGTGCAACAACCGGCTCCAAGCGCGTTAAATCCAGGGACGATAAGGTTCTGAAATAAGACCAGGTGGGATCCCAAGCACTGGAACCAAGCAGACAAGAGACGTGGGCACTTGTACGAGGGTCGCCTTATTTTAGAATGATCTGCGACTCATGGTTTGCTGGAATGTTGAAGAAGTGACTGTTGGAACCAGAGGATAAGCCAGAGGATAGGCAGAAGAAGATCGATTAAAGTCGGTCCAAGAGGAAACTGGGTTAAATGAAAATGAAAATGAAAATTATCTTTTAGCCGCGGGGGAGGGAAATTAAAGAAATTAAGAAATTAAGAAATTACTGTTAATCAAAAGTGCTAAATTTACGAGTCTTCGCCATCCTATCATCCAACCATCCAACCATCCAACCATCCAAGCCGGGCTGGATGGAGTCGCTGGACTCCATCGTATCCTCAGCATCTCCATTCAGGCATGTCTTCACAGTCTCAGTGCTCCTCTGCTGGACCACCGACCGGCTAGTCGCTCCCCATCTAATTATAACCCAACTATTGACGCCGCCGCCGACGGGCCCCAGTTTTTCGATGATCGAGAATGGCCGATCTTTCCAACGGCTCCATTCCATCTGCCATCTTCTGGCCATCGACGCCCGGGCGAGACACGCGGCCGATCCATTCCTCCAGCAGTCTGATCTCCGCCATGTCTCTGCTAGAAATCTGCCTAGTGTTGACTCACATCCACCATGAGTGTATGTTTTGATTCATTTCCACGTTGGAGTATTGCTGGGTTGTCGTTCCCGGGCACGAGTTGAGAGACGTTATTTATAGCAATTGAACTGGAGCAGGAAAAAGGGAAAAGGTGCGCGTCACAGTGCCGCCCTTACGTAAGGCAGTTGCATCTGGCACGGACCAATCAAAACTGCAGCTGACGCGGTGTTCTAAAAATGGGATAGTCCCTGCACGAGTGACTGTGGGGAAATAACACCCCTTTGGGTTAGTGTCATGGTCACGCACTTACTGAGTCAGCCAGGGTCCAACCAACCAGAAAGTCTGAATGGGCTTTACCCCAGCCACCCAGCGACCGAAGCGTGACCACTGCACCAGCCACATCCCAGCCGCAGGTTTGTTGCCCAATCAGCTGGATGCCGCAATTCGCACTAAACAGAATGTTGCATCGCACTATCTATCCTACTATCTATGGATCTATCTTGGTTGACTATCGAATCTCTTCTCGCTACTTGATGACAGGTGCGGACGGACAAATTCCCTTTTTGAGCTCCCATTTCCAGCCCTCTGCATTCCGGTAATATTATCCACCGGAGGTTTTCGCAACATCCTTTTCGCCTCCCTACTACGGACACAGTAGGGACTAAGTACAAGGTAGCAGACGGAATACAACTCTCCGTTGAGGTCTGCCTGGAATCCGATCCCCACTGGCTCTCTCTCAGTCGATGCTACATAATAGTTCATGGCTGTGTTACCATCTAGAGACGACCGTCGAATCATCCTCCACTTTGTCAGTCACGCTACCCATATAGTGATCCATACTGCACTCAAATAAAAATAACGTTTTAAAAACCCTACGGGAAACGTGACTCCATTCGGCCGTTAGCTAACTGCCTCTCTGCAATTCCCACAGGATTATGATTGTTTCTACGCCTCGGTCTTTGAGGTGGAGCAGCCGGTGCTGAAAACCCTGCCGTTGGCCGTCCAGCAGAAACAGATCGTAGTCACCTGTAATTATGAGGCCCGCCGGCGCGGGTTGCGCAAGCTCCAGTTGATCAAAGAGGCCAAACAGATCTGCCCGGACGTCGTCATTGTCTTAGGTGAAGATCTGTCTAGATTTCGCGATGCATCCAAGGATCTATTCCTCTACATTAGGTCCTTCGTTTGGGGGGAGAAGGTCGAAAGACTCGGGTTTGATGAGGTATGTATTGCTAGTTTCGACTCTGCTACAGACTTGATTTCATTGTCAGGACTGCCCGTTGAGGTGGTTCTCCACGGGTTCCTGGGCTGCAGTGAGCTTCTTCGCGATCCCATCTAATACCCGCCTGCAGTTGTTCTTGGATGTCACCGAGATGATCAACTACAATGTCGATCTGTTAAATCGCTATGATCTGGAACATTCATTCTTTCATCTAGACCGGCACGAACCCACCGTGGGTTTCACTTATGATGCCACCCGATTATGTGGCTCCAC
Source organism: Aspergillus costaricaensis CBS 115574 (assembly GCF_003184835.1). Classification (NCBI taxonomy): domain Eukaryota; kingdom Fungi; phylum Ascomycota; class Eurotiomycetes; order Eurotiales; family Aspergillaceae; genus Aspergillus; species Aspergillus costaricensis. Next base: position 1,180,306 of record NW_020291804.1, read on the forward strand.
TTACCCAGCTGATTCGAATACGGTCGCTGCCGCTGCGCCCTCGACGACTGCGACAGCTGACGAAGACGCATCAGCCTGGCTTTACACTCGACTGCTGGTGGCCTCGCACCTCGCAGGCTACCTTCGCGGTCAACTGGAGCAGCAGAAAGGGTACACTGCCACAGTGGGGATCTCTACGTCCAAGCTTCTCGCCAAGCTCGCAGGCAGCACTCATAAACCGAACAACCAGACCACGCTGCTTCCACCGTATACTACACCGACGCTTGCTGCGCCCAGTAATGTGCTGAATTTTCTCGATGCGCACGAAATCAGGAAGATCCCTGGGATCGGCTCCAAACTGACGCGGAAACTCTGTCACTATCTTGCTGATGAAGGCGCTCACTCAGTCCCAGCGGTGACCGCCGACGACACCGCTGACTCTGACAAGGTGACTGTGAGAGACATCCGGTTGTTGCCTGGCATGGGCCCGTCCCTGCTCAGTCGGATCTTAGGGGGTCCAGGGGCACCCCGAGATATCGGGGTGCGGGTCTGGGGACTGCTGCATGGCGTAGACAATACCGAGGTCGTCCAGGCAGGAGAATTGCCCACGCAGATAAGCATTGAAGATTCCTACGGTCGCCTGGACAGTTTCGACAGCGTCCGTAGAGAGCTAGTCTCGCTCACAGGGAGCTTACTTCGTCGGATGCGGACGGATCTGACAGAGAAGGACAGGGAGACTGACAGTACAGCAGCAAACCAAGTTGCAGTATCTAAAATCCGATGGCTCGCACATCCACGCACCCTGCGGCTGTCCACCCGGCCCCGATCTGCCACAGACAATGCGGCGCAAGCTTACCATGGGGGGAGAATTTCTCGGTCAGCGCCGCTGCCCGGCTATGTCTTTCATCTTGATGAGAGTGTAGACGCGCTGGCTGAACGGTTGGTACAAGATCAGCTACTGTCCATGTTCCGCAAGCTTCACCCGGAGAGATCTGGGTGGAACCTGCGGTTAATGAATGTCGCTGTGACGAATCTGGTAGAGGCAGCTGGAGAACGGAAGCAAAGCAGTGGACGCGATATTGGTAAGATGTTTCAGAGCCAAGGGTCGCGGCGCAACGATGCCTTGGCCATTTCTGGGCCAGTGCCTGTCTCTACGGGTAACAGCGGCACGATGATTCACGTTCAGGAACCCCTTCATCGTGGAGACGGTGCAGCCGTGACCGACAACGAAGTGGAGGAAGCTGCATGGGAAGAGAGCGATGGTGAAGATGGCATGGCTTGTGTAGCATGTGGCGTCTGCGGCGCCATGATTCCACATTTCGCCCGAGAGGCACACGAAGCATTTCATTTGGTTCCAGACTGACTGACCATGGTTTGGGGTTGCCGGGCGCTAAACTGCGGGGGAAATGATGACACCATGGTTGAAGAGTATTGACACCAGGAATGAGTGGTGATTGCTCTTGAGTTATAGTAAGACAACAGAATAATGAGCGATGATCCGTAAGCGCCGGGAGGCTTGGCGGGTGTCCGCGACAACCAAAAGCGGAGAAGCGATGAATTGTTGTTGTTGTTGATTCGGGGTCCAGTTGCAATCCCTGAACCGGACCCTGTCAATCCCTCTCCTCAAGACCCTCGCTACTTACTATCCTCCGCCTTTTCCACCCCCTCCACTTTATTTTCCCATCCATCATCTTCTATTCTCTCAATTCAATTCACTCTCGTTGAATTAAACTCGCTCTTGGTTTCCCTCTGGACCAACGTGTATTTGTTTACTACTTGGAGGGAGATTCTCGCCATTCATTCCAGATTTCCGCCCGCCCGCCAAGGCGGCTGCGCCTTCAGCCAAGCCAAACCTCCTTGGTTCGCCAACTGGAAGAATCCCTTTCACTCCCTCGTCAAGTGAGTCTCACTGCTCACTCCGGTTGTTGCGCCGTCGCTCTCTCTCCCTCTCTCTCTCTCCCTCTCCACACCTCCAGTATACTTCCTCTGAAGGTGTGAGAGACTGCGACGATCCGGGGAAGAATAAAACCCCCTCCAGTGCAGCTTAATCTCCGGAGTGATCCGTCATACATGACCGGATCCCGAGCCAAGATCTCGACCGGGTCCCATTCAGCCGTGAAAGGGAACTCATTCGTTTCCACTTTTCGTCGCTGCCTGATGCTGTGGACCGAAGGGCTCTGCTAACCCTGACTTTCCGGATCTCTCGCTGTTGTTTTGATGCCAGCACACTCGTTCAGCGCATACCTTCAACATCTCCCATCGGCTGTCTTCACTCGCTGACAGCCATGCGGTTTCTAACCTATTCCCTGCCCTTCATTGCAAGTGCTATATCACTCTTTGGGGCCAGTGTACAAGGTTAGTTCGGCGATATCCGGCGCATGGGTCTGTTCTAACTTGAATGAATGCAGCTCGATCACAAGCTCCAAGTGCCATTCGTCATGTCTCGACGCTTGACCAGCCCACCATCAAGACGCCCTCGCAGCGGGTCGATCACCTTGACCATTTTGACATCACCTTCAATATTCATGACACGCACCAGCGGATAAAGCTGGAGCTGGAACCCAACCACGACATTCTGGCAGAAGACGCATCCGTACAGTACCTCGACGCCGACGGGAACGTGCGACGCCACGAGCCCATTGCCCGACATGAGCACAAGGTCTTCAAGGGGAGGAGTCTACTCGGGCGAGGAAAAGGCATGTGGGATCCGGTCGGATGGGCGCGGATCTACTTGAAGCAGGATGGTTCGGAGCCACTGTTTGAGGGAGTCTTCAGTGTCGACGGCGACAACCATCACGTTCAGCTGAAATCGGCATACATGGAGAAGAAACGCCCCGTGGATGTCGACCTTCCTGACTCAGCGAAGGATTATATGATCTTCTACCGGGATTCGGATATGGTGCGTCTACATACGGAATTGAAGCGGTCGTCGCTCGGATCAACCTCGTGTCAAGCCGATCAGCTCGGCTTCAACACCAACCCCAACCACCCTGTGCTACAACCGTACGTCCAGGCGGAACCGGATGCGTGGGGAGCGATGTCGTTGAACTCTTTGTTTGGACTCAACAAGCGCCAGTCTGATATCGGAAGTGTGTCCGGTAATGCTGGTGGTGTCAATCTGGCGTCGACCATTGGCGATACTTCGGGCTGTCCGAGCACGAAACAGGTGGCTCTGATTGGCGTTGCAACGGACTGCTCCTTTACCGGCTCATTTAACAACGAGACGGCCGCCAAGGAATGGGTCATCAGTACTGTGAACAGCGCGTCCAATGTTTACGAAAAGTCCTTTAACATTACGATTGGGCTGCGGAATTTGACCATCACCGACAGCTCGTGCCCCGACAACCCGCCTGCAGCCACGGCATGGAACATGCCCTGCTCTAGCGGAAATCTCACCTCCCGACTGGATCTGTTCTCCAAGTGGCGCGGTGAGCAATCGGACGACAATGCTTATTGGACCTTGATGAGCGATTGCGCGACGGGCAACGAGGTCGGACTGTCCTGGCTGGGTCAACTCTGTAATAGCGATGCTTCTTCGGATGGCTCCAGTACGGTCAGTGGAACTAACGTTGTCGTTCGGTCTTCCGGCTCGGATTGGCAAATTTTTGCTCATGAATCTGGCCACACCTTCGGCGCCGTCCACGACTGTGACTCTCAGACCTGTGCGCAGGATCTTGAAGCTTCGTCTCAGTGCTGTCCTTTGACCTCAAGCACCTGCGATGCCAACGCAAAATACATTATGAACCCCACAACTGGCACAGACATCACCTCGTTCTCGCAATGCACTATCGGAAATATTTGCGCAGCCCTGGGCCGCAACAGCGTCAAGTCCAGTTGTCTCTCCGCCAACCGCGACGTCACCACCTACACTGGTAGCCAGTGCGGCAACGGAATCGTCGAGTCCGGCGAAGACTGCGACTGTGGCGGGGAAGATGGCTGTGGCGACAACAACTGCTGCGACGCGAAGACATGCAAGTTCAAGTCGGGAGCTGTGTGTGATGACTCCAACGACAGCTGCTGTTCAAGCTGCCAATTCTCCTCAGCCGGGACAGTATGTCGCGCCAGTCGCGGCGACTGCGACGTTGCAGAGACTTGCAGCGGCAACTCCAGCACTTGTCCCACCGACTCGTTCAAGAAGGACGGCACCAGCTGCGGCAGCAGTGGCTCGGGACTCGCCTGCGCGAGTGGCCAATGCACCAGCCGGGACTACCAATGCCGCAGTGTAATGGGCAGTCTCCTCCACAGCAACGACACCTACGCATGTTCCTCCTTTAGTTCCTCCTGCGAATTGGTCTGCACCTCCCCGAAGATCGGCACGTGCTACAGCGTCAACCAAAACTTCCTCGACGGCACTCCCTGTGGCAGTGGCGGCTACTGCAGCAACGGCGACTGCAAGGGCCAGAACGTCGAATCCTGGATCAAGAACCACAAGGGCATAGTGATTGGTGTCGCCTGCGCCGTAGGTGCCCTCATCCTTCTAGCCCTGATGACCTGCATCGTGAACCGCTGTCGTCAAGCCCGCGCCCCCAAACCCGTCCCGCGTCCAGTGCCCTACGGACCCTGGCCCGGCGCTAGACCTCCCCCGCCGCCGCCCATGAACCAGTGGCCGGCGCGAGGCTATCAAGGATTAGGGAACGAGCCGCCGCCACCCTATCCAGGTGTAGCTGGCCAGCCAGTACCGCAATACATGTCTCCCCAGGGGCGGTACGCTTGATTGACTTTAGTATGCATTATGATTCTTGCAGCCACTAGCATTGCATTTTGTAACGATTGATTGATTGAACTAATTGATCTTAACATTCTTTGTCTTGGAGTGGAGGCGTGTTTTAGAGTTTTGGTTTGGTGCTGGATTGTTGTTCTTTTTTCTATATGGGGTCTGGGTGTTTCTTTAAACTTACAATCAATGGATACAGTGCCCGGGGTCGGTTCACGTTTTGCTCGATCAATCTTTCTTTCTTTTTCTGTTCGTTTACCTTCTCTCCCTTTCTTGCCCATATTAGACGGGCCGTGGTATGTATGGTTGGGGGTTCTGATGTATGTATTCTTGCCGTGTATAATGAACTCTTCGAACTATATATTACTCCCGTCTTTTAGGTATAGTAAGTAACAGTGACCATAGCATAGTACTAGTAGTAGCAGTCAGGAAGGTAATTGATAATGCCTGATAATCCTATTTTCATTGTACAGTCAAAATCCCAAATCAATTGGCGCCAGTCCATGCAGAGTACGAGTGGTAAATAATTAGACGTGAACAAGAAAACACAGACACACCAAGGACAACTCAGTCAGGTAAACAAGAATAAACCAACCATCCATCTCCCATCTACCCACCAAACCGGGATATTCCACCCGATCCACATTCATATCCAATGATGGAAAAACTAAAGAAAGAGAGGTATAATAAAAATCACTGCCAACAAATCCCCACAAACGCCTCGCGCGTAACACCCCCAACACCCTCCAAATCAAATTCCTCAATCATAGCCCTCAACTCCTCCTCCTCGAGGCCCGTCTCACCCAATTCCCTGGCCACGCGCCTCAGATCCTCCAAATCAATGTATCCCTTCCCGCCTTCATCGAAGAGTTCGAACGCGCGCAGGATCTCGTCGCGCGGATCCCGCTCCAGTATCTTCAGCGCCGTGACGGCCTGAAAGGCCGATAGTGGCATGAGCAGATTACTCGGGTGTTGGGGGTTCGTAGTTGCTGCCGCGCGGTTCTGTTGTTGCTGGGGTGGGGGAGGATTGCCGGCGTTTTGTTGTTGCTGTTGTTGGACTTGGGGACGCGGGACGCCGTAGGTGGTTAGGAGGGAGATGAGCTCTTGTTTGGGGAGGGTGAAGCCTAGGGCGCGGAAGGCGACGCGGAGTTCGTGGTAGTCGAGGTGGCGGTCGCGGTCGAGGTCGAAGAGGGTGAACTGTTTTTTATCATCTTGTTAGTCATGTGTTGTTCCGTCTAGGATGCAGTGTATGTATGTATGTATGTGTTTGTTGTTTGACGGGGGTGACTTGGAGAGAGGGGGGTAATTACAGCTTCGTTGATCTCTTCGCGTTGCTCCTCTGTCAATCGGTTCAAGGGATTCGTGTCTTGTTGGGGTTGTGAATGCATTGGTGGTTGCGGTGGTGCTTGCGATGGACCTGGTGCCTGTTGGCTGGCTTTGGGGTCGGCGAAGTCGCCGGCCGTGGGAGCGCCGGGCGCGCCGGCGAGACTGCGGTGTCGCGAGAAGGAGGAGGCGCTGAAGGGGAGGGCGTTGGCGTTGATGGATCGATCGGGGAGTTTTCCGGAGGCGTAGGAGCGCGTGCCGAAGGGTTGTGAGGAAGCCATTGTGTTTGGTTGTTGGTGGTGTGGTTTAGGTCGGTGAGAGGGCACCCCGACCGCGGTCGGTCGGTGGGGGATGGAGGGTGAGAGTCAATGGAGGGGTGTTGTTGGTGCAAGGAGTTGAGAGAGTGGGATTGGATTTGCGATGGCTAAAATGACAGGTTGTAAGGGGGGGGTGGTGGTGCAGTGGGTAAACAATCTGGAGACTTTGGGCGATGAGATGAAGAGCTGGAGGAGAGAAGAGGAGAGAAAGATGGAGGTGGAGACGCGATGGAGACGCGAGGCGGCGGTTTGATTGGCGGCGGAGGCTAACCTGGAACACGTTTGGTTTGAAACATCCTACTTTGTACTTGTTTCTTGGTAGACTAGAAGTCTAAATTGTAGAAATCTATGGTCTATCACATGAAATCCATTTCTTCTACCACGGTCTATTGTTCTCGGTAGGAAAGTATGTGTGAGGCTGTTCCTAGATGTACCCCTGGTATCTGCTGGCCTCCATGGTTACTCATACTGACATCCAATCGCCCGATGTGCACTTCCCCGTGCCTGGACAGGGGCAAGATATTTCTGGATACCCCTACATGGATATTGATGGTATCCGTCTGACCGTGCAGACGGACCTACGTCCCAGATCTGGCATTGGCATACTGCCAACGTTCGAGGCGATCGAGGTGGTCTTGTGTAAGCATATTCATGCCATGAGGCACAGGCTGGCTATGCGTGGCCTTGTGTGTGTGTGATAACTGAGGGTGGGTCAATGGCACTGGCAGGTTTGTTCTGCCTCATTGACAGCGACATAATAGTCTACCTCATAAGATCTGGGTCCACTTGATGCCCTAGATCGCGATCCTCCAAAAACTTCCGTCCCAGAATCTGCTCCGGAAGATAGTCCTGGACAACCTCCCCATCGACATAGTTAGGATTATACTTGTATTCCTTGCCGTATCCGAGCTCCTTCATCAACCGAGTCGGCGCATTGCGCAGATGGATGGGAACCGGTAACCCAGCAACGCCGGGCTCTGCTAGCGCAGCAAATGCATTGTTCAGGGCGCGGTACGACCGCGTGCTCTTCTTTGAGAGTGCCATGGCAACCGTCGCATGTGCCAGATTGATCCGTGCCTCCGGTAGGCCGATCTTTTCCACGGCCGAGTGGGTCGAGATGGCTAGCGTGAGCATGCTGTTGTCAGCAAGCCCAATGTCTTCTGACGCGACCACAATCAGACGTCGAGCAATATAGAGCGGGTCTTCCCCCGACTGGATCATGCGAGCAAGATAGTATAGCGCCGCATCCGGATCGCTCCCCCGGATGGACTTGTGAAAGGCGGAAATGGTATCGTAGTGTTGATCCCCGGCCCGGTCATAAACAAGAGTCTTCGTCAGTGACCGCTTGATTTCGTCTTTATTTATTCCAGGCCGTTTCGACAGATCCATGGCGAGCTCAAGAAGATTGAGGGACGTCCGCGCGTCCCCATCGGCGAACTTGGCGAGGTAATCAATCAATTCCTCATCGACCAGTTCCGAAGGCGAATAGTTCGGTCCTTCCAGGCGTAGTGCCCGATGAAGGATTGATCTGATATCCTCGTCTGTAAGTTTGGACAGAGTGAATGTCCGACACCGGGACAGCAGAGCGCTCTGCACCTTGAAGGAGGGGTTCTCTGTGGTTGCACCAATGAGGGTAACCTGCCCACTTTCTACGGGCCCCAGAAAAACATCTTGCTGGGACTTGGAGAATCGATGAATCTCGTCACAGAAGATGATGGTCTTCCGTCCCGTCAGGCTGAGCTCACTCTTCGCTTCGGAGAAGATCTTCTTGCACTCGGCAACCCCCGTACTGGTGCTGTTAATCTCGACAAAGCGACTACCAACCATCGAAGCAATCACGCGAGCAATAGTTGTTTTCCCTGTTCCTGGACCACCCCAAAGGACCATGCTGGGAACCCGATCTTGCTCGATCAGCCCCCGAAGCACCCCGTTTGGCCCTACAAGCTCTTGCCCGCAGACATCATCGAGAGTCCGGGGACGCATGCGTTCCGGTAACGGTGCAGCCTTTTGCAAGGCGCTAACCTTGGGTTTCTTTGGCTCACTCGACGGTTGGCTAGGCCCAGATCTCTCGTATACTTCCGACGAGTTGGCATCGTGCGGTGTCGCCCGTTTGCCGTTGACGTTGCGCAAGGGGGAAGACGTCACATTCTGATCTCGCTGTCCATTTGCTTGAGCAGACTGGGCAGTAGCTTTCTTCGCAGAGGCTGGCTGGAAGAAGCTGGGAACCGGAGCTTTCTGAGTGGCGGGAGTCTCGCCCGAGCTGGACGGCTCTTCGATAAAGTTCTGGCAGTCGGAATCGATATGGTCGTTAATCTTTAGGGAGGAGACGGACTGGCTGCAAATGGGACAAGACACCATGATGGCGGATAGTCATTAGAGTTATAACAGAAACACTACCAGCAAGCTGGGTGCAGAGCAGCTCCCAGTGGCGGCCATGGGAAATGGAGCTATCAAATCACTTTCTGATTAAGTGGTGAAACGCGTTTCCGACGCGCGCGATAAGCCGGCTGACTAAGAATAGTGGGAGTCTGTTGTGCCTGGGTGCCTGAGGAGTTAACTGAATGCGTCACTTCCGATGCTCGGTCTGATTTACAACCAGAACATCACTCCAGTCAATAGCAAGAAAGCATTCATTCATACTGCATCAATTGATTCGTCGACAGTCTCTAATAGCGTCTAGTTGACATTCGCGCACTCCCTACCGAGGTCCGTTCCGAACTCATCGTTATCGCGCCCATCGGAGCTCATCTCTGTCTACTACTGTCACTGCTACTGTCATTGCTGTACTTGAGGTAGGGATGCACATGCCGGAGGATGGCGACAGTCAATTAATCCCCTTTTCCTCCAAGCACTAGATCTTCTATGTGACAGAGAACTCGTGTCGAGACAGTCTTCAATCCACTCTTGTGGAACGGTATCTTATCAGCGCTGTCCGACCCAGCAAAGCACGCAATTATAGTTGGCGGCCGCCAAAGCGAGTCCCGCTCTTGTCTCCCCCGGATCTGATCTGACTCTCTTCGCTACTTTTTGAGCCACTCTTCTTTTCCCTTCTCTCCTCTCCCCGCTCTCCTCCAATTTCTCGGCCCAGCTGCCTCTATGTTCTCTGGCCACCGCGCTGCTATTTTCTCTACCAGAGCCATCAAGTTTCAGCCCTCACCGGCCGTTTTCCTGCGCCCCTCGTCCACTCCCACACTACCCCGCCAGTCTCTCTTCCGAGCGATGTCGGCCACCACGGCTCGTCCCGACCCTTTCAAACCGGCAGCCAGAGTCGCTGGCCAGAGACAGGATGTCTGGTGCGATGCGCGCGAACTCTTACCTTCCTGCTTCTCACTGTCTGACCGGATCGCAGGTCCATTGTCAATGAGGCCGCCGCTGCCTCCCCCGTCCAGCCCATCGTGAACATGGGACAGGGTTTCTTGTAAGTTTTAAATCGCCGAACCAGGATGACTGGAGTTTCTGACCATGATTCTACTTGCGCAGTGGCTACAACCCTCCCAAGTTCGCCCTGGATGCCGCCAAGGAGGCCCTTGACCGTGTCGACTGCAACCAATACTCCCCCACCAAGGTACAACCGGACTGCGACATACCCATACCGGAACATTTGCTCACCTTCGATTAGGGACGCCCGCGTCTGAAGAAAGCCATCGCCGACGCCTACTCGCCTTCCTTTGGCCGGGCTCTCAACCCGGACACCGAGGTTACCATCACCACGGGTGCAAATGAAGGTGGGACATACTGAGTTGTGTGCGCGACTGGTAGCTGACGGACTGTTCAGGTATGCTGAGTGCCTTCATGGGCTTCATCGAGCCCGGCGACGAGGTGATCATCTTTGAACCCTTCTTCGACCAGTGAGTCACCTGTATTACTGCCATGCGAACCCGTCTGACGGCCCCAAAGGTACATTAGCAACATCGAGATGCCCGGTGGAAAGATCCGCTACGTCCCGCTTCACCCTCCCAAGGATGGCGCGACGAGGACTTCCCCCGCCTCCGAGTGGACGATAGATTTTGAGGAGTTGGAGAACACCATCAACGACAAGACAAAGATGATTGTAAGCTTGCCTTTACCTCCTAGTTCAAAATGTTATAATACTAACCCGCTCTTAGGTCCTGAACTCTCCGTAGGTGGCTCAATAAATGCCCGTTTTAAGCAGAAAACTGACCAAACACAGTCACAACCCCGTTGGCAAGGTCTTCTCGCGCGCTGAGCTGGAGCGCATCGGAGAGATTTGCGTGAAGCACAACCTGATCATCCTTTCCGACGAAGTCTACGACCGCCTCTACTACGTCCCTTTCACCAGAATCGCTACCCTGTCTCCTGAGCTCTACGAGCGCACTCTCACCGTCGGCTCTGCGGGCAAGGCCTTCTACGCCACTGGCTGGCGAGTGGGATACCTCATCGGCCCCGAGCACTTGATCAAGTACGTGGCCGGCGCGCACACCCGCATCTGCTACAGCAGTGTGTCTCCTCTCCAGGAGGCTGCCGCCGTTGCCTTCGAGCAGGCCGACAAGGTCGGATTCTGGGACGAGAGCCGGGCTGAGATGAAGAAGAAGATGGAGCTTTTCTGCGAAGTCTTTGACGAACTCAAGATCCCCGTGAGTATCCTATTGCCAATATTTCTCAAAGCATGAATTAACCATCGCTCGCAGTACTCGGACCCCGAGGGAGGCTACTTCGTTCTTGCCAACATGTCTTCGGTGAAGCTTCCCGAGGACTACCCATTCCCTCCTCACGTCGCCAGCCGTCCTCGCGACTTCAAGCTGTGCTGGTTCCTGATCCACGAAGTCGGTGTGGCAGCCATCCCTCCCACCGAGTTCTACACCGATGCCAATGCGCACATCGCCGAGGACTATCTCCGCTTCGCCGTCTGCAAGAACGACGACGTGCTGGAGACGGCCAAGGAGAGGCTGCGCGGTCTGAAGAAGTATATTGCATGAGCGTTTCAACATGTTTGATTAATGTGACAGGCTAGCATAGAGCGGGAACTTGATATTGCCTTCAACGGCTGGTTCAACACTACTATATAGGAAGAATTAGAGGACTTCAAAAGGGCTGGTTGGCACAGGATTCAATTTCATCATCCATCTTTAGTATCTTCATTTTACACATTCTCACTTTACTCATGCCACATCTACCACAACTAAATGATCGTATCTCAGGCATATTACACAACGATATCCACCTCACAGACAAGACAACATATCCATCCGAGCCCCCTTCTCTCCTCGTCTTTGCCTCGAATCTCCTGCTCCAGAGCAACAAACCCAAGCAGACAACCGAAAGAAAGAGACTTGGACAGAAAGACAGGTAGAACAGACGCAACGCAACGACCAGCATCGCGTCAGCATCCCATCCCACTCATCCTCCCATCATCATCATCTACCCTCGCAACCCATCCATCCTCAGGCCAACATCTCCCCCAGACTCCCCCCTCCTCAACTCACTCACATCTCATCCCCCTCATTAAACCCCTCGATTTCCATGTCTCCCGTACCCGCCCCATCCCAGCCATCCCCCCTTCTGAAAACCCGTCTATCCTCGTCCGCCACCTCCTCATACCCCTCCCCCCTCATACGCTTCATCGCATCCCCAACAGTCGGGTGCGTCGTCCTGGCGGCCCTCAGAATCCAATACGTGGACTCCAACGCCTCAATCACCCGACTATAACCCCTGCCACCAATGGATCCCAGCAACCGACGATACTCACTCCGACACACTGGATCGTGGCAATTGCGGCGGTTTCGTCCATCCCAGTCAGTTTCGCAGGCATGGCGGGCGCCGGTGATGCGTTCCTGGATGGTCACATTGAACTCTTGCAGGAATTGGTAGCGCAGGGAGGGTTCGATGTGATTAGGGGCGTTCGAGAGACGCAGTTTGTCCCGGATGAGACGGTATAGGTAGTCGGTTAGGTCGGGGAGTTCGATGGTCACTGTTTATGAAGGAATTTATTAGTGAGTGTTATGTGGGAGAAGGTAAGGGAGGGGAGGATCTTACTGAACAGACAAGCCGCGAGAACACGACGGAAACGATCTTTCTCTGCGGCGTCATCGAATTTCACCACGTACATCACTCTATTCGAGCAACGGATCGCGGTCTTATCACCTGGTAGTCCGGCGGTCACGAAGTCAAGCCAGTCCGTGAAAATGAAGTAGTCGCCTTCTCTGAAGTTCATGTTGAAGTGGACTGCTTGGCGATGACGCTCTGGCATGTCGTAGTGATGGACGCAGGGGATCATAGGGGGACCGACGCGCACTCGTCGGGGAATTGAGGTCTCGCGACATGGGTGTTGGAATACCATCTGGCCGCAGTAGAGCCAGTGGGGTTTGATGTCCTCGAGTAGGTGGTCTCTACTGCAGTAGCGTACTTCGGAGTAGGGCCCGCATCGCGGACAGATCACTGTTGCTCCGTCCCACAGGTTGCAGCGTTTTTCGCAGTGGGCTTTGGCACAGGGGAAGCCGTGGCTGTCGAGCTGCCAGAAGAAGCCTTCGGGTTTCTGGGCGGAGAGGGTGCCCTGGGCGTTGGTGATGGCCTCGTTGGGGGTGGAGAGGGAGTGGGAATGGGTGCTGCTTGGGGGTGTGGGTGGGAGGGGGTGGGCGTGGTGAAGACTAGTGGCGTGGCGATGACTGGCTGCCTTGGACGAGGAGGGTTCAGAAGATGACTCGGTTGTCTGGGGGCTGGTTTGCAGCGTTGTGTTGCTCCAGCCAGTGGATGCTGTGGACACGGGGGTGGAGGTTGAATTGTCGATTGAGCTGGGACCTGCGGTTTCTGGGTCCGTTTGACTGAGTGGTTTGTGGCAGTTCAAGTTACCGGCTGTAGCAGCTTTGCTGGCGAATTCTGGAATGGGAGACAATATTGTCTGGCCGGAGCGTGCTTCACAATTGCTATCCTGTCTTGGGGAAGACTCGTCTGATACTTTAGAGAATGCTGCCATGGTTGCCTGGAGGGAGTCAGATGGATTATTGAGAAGAGCACGTTTTCCAGAAAGAACCGTGGCATATGAAGGAGTGATCACAGTTCTTCTCGCTCTGTCCACTGGTTGGGGACCACGCTGAGTATTTATGCCCCCCAAGGTATCGTTGCCTGTGACTGTGTTCACTCGCTGGATCCGCTGCTTGCCTTTGATGTCCAACTTGCTCAGTGACTCGATCAGAGTTCGCTTCTTGTCACTGTCCACTGTGCATCCCTGAGACACCTGGTTGTCTGGCGTGGGTTTCTCTTTACTTGCAGCAACGCTAGAGTACAAGCCCTTGGCTGACATACGACCAAAGTGTGACAGGTCCTCTATACCTTTTGAATGAGACAAAGCATCACTCAAAGTTTTCGATTCCGCGGTAGGCTTACTGTTCAATTCAGAGCCCTGACTCCCAGACGTCTCACTTCCGGAATCACCTAGCAGGAGTTTCTTCTTCTTGTTGTACTTTTCCTTCTTTTTCCTATTCCTTCTGGCCCTTGCCTCCCCGGGAGGTTCCATCACCACAATCCGGGGAATCGAAACAGCACGTTGGCTGTCGGCAGCAAGTCCCTCCTGGGGATTTTTCGGGGTAGATGAGCGACTGATAGTCCGCGCACGTATGAGGTTTATGGCGCCGGATCGCGTGTTGCTATCTTCGTTCTCAACCTTCGCCTCTTCTTCGTCTCCTGCTTCATGTGGACTCGTCAGTATATCTTTCTGCATTGTGTATGTGGAAGGGGAGAAGGATAGATGCGTTCAGGCTTTGCTCACCTGAACGGATACTATCCAAGTTTTGTGGGTGCATGTTTCTGTTCATCGTGGTGTTGGGGATCTATCTGTACCTGTTGTTCCCGTGACCAGAATAAGCGAGATGAAGTGAATAACGCTCACTTTCTCGACTGCTCTGTTGGGGCTGTTTGCCCTTTCAAGCTGCGGAGGCGGTCTGCGTTGTGCAAAATTCATTCAATGATAGTTCCTTCAAGTGATGGTGATTACCCAGTGAGCGATTTTACAGCATCAGTTTACTTCTTTCACTGGAGGTTCTGGCTGGCAGGCCTGGTATATTGCATGCAGAGGACTTTGATGCCAGACTTACATTCCCTTGCTGGGAAGAAAGCCAGATCGTGGAGGAGGATGCAAGACAAGCAGAATGGGGAGATCGTTGTGAGTGTGCACCCAGACTCTGTCTGCCAGGCTACTCTACGTCACCATGTTGCGTGTCTTGACAATGAATACTGACGCCTTTTATGTAACAACATAACTGATAGGGAAAAGCAACTACAGAGTTCGATCCCACAGAAGCATCTGAGGTGAATCTGCTACCTCCGTACTTGAATAAATGGTTATAAAAATCGCTGTCTTTCCAACTGGAGACTTGCGGTAGCTGCCCAGTCTGGCCTGCAATATACCACTGCCTCAGAAGAACATACCACCACTAAGCGGAAACTCCCGGAATACTCAGCACACTTGTTTATGGTCGATACGCAATATATTGTTCATTGCCTCGGACATCGGAAATAGCATCTGGGAGACGCACAGTCCAGGAGGGTAAACATTGTGGATTGGACAGATGTCACTCTGGCTGGCAGGTAAATCTACTTAACCTCACATGATCTATCTACTCAGAAACAGTACTGCCTACAGCAAGCTTTCTTGTGGTGACTCGTCTCATTGCAGGAGCAAATAGGAGTGCTAGCAGAGAAGGCATGGCGGGTATATGAGACACTCCTGATTCAGATGCGTCGGTGCATGTTCATTTACTCATTACTGTCACTTACACCAGATCACCAAGAGTGGAATTTCAACAGTATCATTCAATGTCAAGATGTTTAAACGGCTGAGAAACCCGGTTGTCTTCATTTAATTTGCTTTAGGCGTTGGACATCACGTGCCCGTCCATTTCATCCAGTATCCAAACCCAAACGCCCAACTCAACTACGAACTTCTCTTCAACCGCCCTCCTTCTGTCGTTCACGAGAAAATATATTTAGAATCTCAGTTTGAGTCAAAAAGCAGTGGCTAACTTTTCCAGGTTTCCTCAGAATCTGCAGCTCTGAACCAGTCAAGTGTTCAATAACACACGGATCTTCCCCTTCCTAGTAGCAACATGCAACGGGAAGCGCCGCCAAACCCCCAGGCCATCAAGCAAAAAAGCCATGAGATCAGGCTTCAATGTATGAAACTGCCTAACCGCCTCTCTTGGTGATTTTCGCAATTATGTGGGGCCTAGCTGTCCTGGATCGCGGATTGGACTACAACGCCGTTATCCTAAGCGCCGACACGGTACCTATATTTGGCTGGCCTGCAGAACTCTGAAGAAACTCACCGGCATAGGCTCTACCTACAGACACTGCGCTAAATGAAACTTATCGTGCAGATCGACCCGATCAGCTGCAGCCTTTGATCGTGTTATTTGCTATCCTTGTTGGCGCTGGTCGCTCTTACTGGCTGCCGTTGGCCGTGTCTTCAACCTGTCTTTGTCTCAGCTATTATTGACCTGGTCACAATGGAAGTCGGTCTGTTACCTCTGTCGCCCATAATAAGGTGGGTATATCCTCCTTATTGTGACATTGCTATTGATTCTGCTTCTTTCATCTATTGTACTCAGGTGTTACTCTTTTTGTTTCTTCTTGCCTCGTCATACAGCTCTTTAATTTTTGAATTTTGGTCATGCAGTACAGCTTCTTGACAATTGCCTTCTGCCCATTCGAATAATCACTGCTGGTCAGGATTATTCTTTCTTTAACATCTGCTCTGCCATCTTTCTATACCTTTCGTGATAGACTTCTTTCTCATTCTTCCACCAAATCCCTCCCTACCCATAAATCATATTTTCGACATGTTGTTTTCAAAATCTGGTCGGACAATCTTTCCACTTCTACCACCCTATGGGGTTCAGGATCCCAACGGCGTTCAAGGTCGAGTCATTCCTGTACACCCTGATGGCTCGACACCCTACCTAGGCCTGCGGGCGCGCCTTTCCCAAGTATGGCTTAACCGCTGGACTGTCTTGCTCCTGCTAGTCCTGGCTCGAGTGCTGATGGCGGCTTCGAGCATAAAAACGGACATGAATCGAGCCAAAAGCGAGGCCCTATCCGCATGCACAAGCGTTGAATCTATGGGCGATGCAATGGTCTCTATGCCCCATTACCTGGCGGAGGGGGTCAATGAGCTCACAGCAGACGGTGTCAATGCGGCAATTGATGGCCTAAAGACGCTTCTCATGCTTACCTTGACGGGTGTGGAGGAGTTGGTGATTTTCTTCGTCAAAGTGATGTACCAGACATATCTGTGCTTGTTTACGCTCGTCGTACATGGTGTGGTTGATGTTGGACTCAGCTTAATCGAAGATGTCACAGACGTTCTGAATTCCACGGTCAAGACTGTGGCGAAGGATATCGCCAAGGTCACCGAAACATTTGAGGACGACTACAATGAAGTAATTTCGAAAATAAACGGGGTTGCCAGTTTATTCGGAGGATCAGTACCGACCTTGAATATCACCAGCGAAATCGACAAACTGGAAAATGTACAACTGCCTTCGTCCATTGATAAGGATCTTCAGAAGATCAACGACTCTATCCCGAATTTTAACGAGGTCATGAACTTCACCGAGAATGTGATTCGTTTTCCCTTCGACGAAGTGAAGAAACTGGTCAACGAGTCACTAGGCAATTATACCTTTAATGCCTCCGCCCTCCCTGTCCCTGCGAAAAAGACCCTGACATTCTGCGACAAAAACGATGGGATCAACTCATTCTTTGCCGGAGCAACCGATATAATTCTAACTGCCCGCAAAATATTCATCGCCGTTCTGGTCGTCGCTGCCATTATCGCTTGCGTTCCCATGGCCTGGCAGGAGATCCGGCGCTGGCATACGATGAAGGAGCGCTCCCAACTCGTCCGCAAGGAAGCTCATGATCCCATGGACGTCGTCTACATAGTCTCCAGGCCCCACACGGCAGCAATGGGTATCAAAGCCGCCAGTCGATTCAGCAACAGCCGCAGACAGATTCTTGTGCGCTGGGTGATTGCATATGCGACCTCCCCCGCAGCTTTATTCGTCCTCCTTCTCGCACTTGCTGGCCTTCTATCCTGCCTCTGTCAGTACATTCTTCTCAGTGCCGTCAAAAGAACAGTTCCGGAACTCTCCAACGAAGTAGGCGATTTTGCCGAAGAGGTCGTTAGCGTCTTACAAAATACATCTGCTCAATGGGCCAACGACGCCAACAAAGTCATCATAAACGTTGACGACGAGCTGAACGACCACGTATTTGGCTGGGTCAACACCAGCACCGGCGCTTTAAATGACACGTTGAACACCTTTGTCAACAAAACAATCGGGGTCCTCAACGACACCTTCGGTGGTACCCTACTCTACGAGCCTCTTCTCGACGTCTTCGACTGCTTAATTGGCCTCAAGGTCGAAAGCGTCCAGAAAGGCCTTACTTGGGTTTCCGATCATGCCCACATAGACTTCCCCCTCCTCCCCAACGACACTTTCTCGCGCGGCGCAGCAGACAGTCTCAACAGTTCCGATGCATCAGACAGCTTCCTCGCCGACGCCGGCGACGAAACATCCAACAAGATCACCGAAGTTGTGTACAAGGTCATCAGCGCCCTAGAAAAGGCTCTCCTGATAGAAGTCATCATTGCTTCATGCATCCTTCTGGTCTGGGTCATCAACGCCATGTTCGGCATTCTCCGCGCCCTAACACTCTTCTGGGGCCGGGATAAAAACCGCGGCGAGGGCGGACCTGCTCCCCCCCATTCACGACCAAACCCAGGCTCTGGTCCGGATACAAATGGTTTCACCGATGTGCCCCTCACTACTCTGCCGAGTCACCGTGATTCCGAAGAAACTGCTGCACGCTCGCAGCCGGCACCCCGGTACGAAGTTGCGACTAGCCAGGGAAGCTCTGCCGCCGTGGTGAGCAGCGACTCGGAGTATCCGGACGAGAAAGTCGGCTTCGCAGGCCAGCGCAATGCTCTCCGAGTGGACGGAGTGTCGGATCTGCGAGGAAGCAGCTATGTGGAGTATGGAATGGAGAAATATTGATCTGCTGCCTGATTATAGTGATTGGAACTCGCTGTCCTACCGGCTCTTTGTTTCTTAGCCAGCTTGTACTCAACTCGCACTTTCCTTAAGCGTCTACCATATACCCATAGACCATAGTAGTACCAACTCAATACACTCTTTTCAAGCCATTTTTCACTCCGTATAGAACACGTTACAGATCCGAAACAGCCCCTGTCGGTATTTCTTAGCAGTGGTTGAAAGCCATCCCGCCCCCCCCCCACACACGCGCGCGCGTGTTTTCTCTTCTCATTCTGCCAGCATAATTCGTGAGCGTCCAATTCATTACCTACACACCTACAATCATGCCCGGGGACTGACTAGTCTACTGCGGCAGGGCCACCTCCAAGGACCTCATGCAAGGGATCTCAGCTCAGTCCATACCAGGAATGCGGCATGCAATCATCGCCTAGTAGTTATTTACCTCCTCCTGCTCTGTATATCGACCACTCTTTAGACCTTAATGATAATGGACCAGGAAGAACTTCACAGCTGCTGGGAAACTGATGGATGCTTGAGCGATCCAGTTACCAGCATCAGGTATTTATGGACATGGGGAAAGGGGTGTGTCTGACTTAAGTTATTACTTTTGTTACCGAAGAGGTCAAGGTAGAATATATATTGCATTCATCCAGTCATTACATCCAGTAAACTAATTGATAGTAATGGTATCCTATCATGCTGGTTATATCGCTACAAAGAAACTCTTCTCACCCTCCTTCGGCACTACGCGCGCCCTTTCGATTATCGGATCAGCGCAGCTGACCCGGATCCGTTCCGGAGTCGCTGGACTCTCTAGTCGCAGCACTTCCTGTACGTTCCATTGCTGGCGCGCTGCCTTGAGCGCATCGCGGATGGCAAAGAAGACGGCGCTGCCCATGAACAGCGGCGGCTCACCAACACCACGGGATCGCTGTATAGTGCGCAGGTTCTCCCATTCCACGTCCTTTAGCAGACTGACGTTGAAGATCTGTGGAATATCCCGGAATCCAGGGATCTTGTAGTTTCCGGGTCCCTTGGTGAAGATCTGACCCGAGGCCCGGTGCCATAGACTCTCTTCGGTGGTGAAAAGACCCTGGCCTTGGATGAAAGCCCCTTCGATCTGTCCGTAGTCGATCGATGGGTTGATGGTACGGCCAACGTCCATTTTGATGTCAGCACGCAAAGGAGTCCAGTCGCCTGTGAGGGTGTCAATCTGCACCTCCGCAGCGGTTACACCCTGAGTAAAATAGAAGAACATCTGGCCCTTGTTCTCACCCCACACGTAGCCAATGTCCGGGGTACGGTAGTATCCCTGCGCGGAGAGGTTGACCCGGTCAAAGTAGGCCGCGTGAGCAAGGTCCTTCATAGATGCTCCCGGCATCTTCTCCCGGTACGGCTGAAGACGTTCATTGAGCTGCTCGCAGGCATTGTAGATGGCGTAGCCATTGAGATCAGAACTGGCCGACGCAGCCGTGGATGATGTGTTGGCCACAGTATTTGTGGCAGTCTCCGAGATAAAGACGTTGGAATGAGGCACACCCAAAGCTTCAGCTGCAATCATAGTCATCTTGGTATGTAGCCCTTGACCCATCTCCACACCACCGTGAGCCACAAGGACACTTCCGTCGTGATAGATATGCACCAGTGCGCCAGCCTGGTTCAGGAAAAGGGCCGTGAAAGAAATACCGAACTTGGTGGGAATGATGGCCATTCCACGCTTCGACCACTTGTGCTTCTTGTTATATTTCTCCACAGCCTTCCGTCGATCCTCGTA
This sequence comes from Aspergillus costaricaensis CBS 115574, assembly GCF_003184835.1. Classification (NCBI taxonomy): domain Eukaryota; kingdom Fungi; phylum Ascomycota; class Eurotiomycetes; order Eurotiales; family Aspergillaceae; genus Aspergillus; species Aspergillus costaricensis. Next base: position 1,200,424 of record NW_020291804.1, read on the forward strand.
CGAGCTCTCGTCCATAACTTGCTTATACATTAACGGTACATGCCAATCCTTCAGCTCCTGATTGTAGTGGGTCTTGTCACCAGGCTTGTACATATTCTGCCAACGGAGTTGTTCGACTGGTATCTGAAGATGATCCGCAACCTCCGATATCATGCACTCGGCGAAGAACATACCCTGAGGGCCGCCAAAGCCACGGAAAGCGGTGTTTGAAACGGTGTTCGTCTTGCAGATACGACCACGGACGTGCATATTCGGTATGTTGTACACTCCATCGATGTGTGAGAGCGCTCTCTCTACTACTGCACCAGACAGATCTTGGGTGTGACCACCGTTGGCGTACACATCCGCATCAAATGCAAGCAGTTTACCATCTTTTGTCACTCCCACCTTCCAGCGGCAGAAGAATGGATGGCGTTGACCGGAAGTAGCAATGTCCTCGTCGCGATTGAGCATGCACCGCACGGGCAACTTCGCCTTTGCAGCAGCTGTGGCACAAATACCAGCCAGCTGGACCGAACGTGTCTCTTTGCCACCAAATCCACCTCCAAGGCGCTTTACCCGAGACACGATTTTGTTGGCAGCCACACCAGTTACTTGTGCAACGTAAGTTTGCCTAGAGATAATCAGTAAAGCCTTTCTTATGGTAGTTGTCGTGACTCACGTTTCCGTAGGGTTTTGTGTTCCACTCCAAATCTCCATCTCTCCGTCCTCAAGCTTGGGGATAGCAACACAAGCCTGAGTTTCCAGGTAGAAATGTTCCTGACCACCCATTTTTGACTGTCCAGTAAATACATAGTCTGCTTCTTTGAAGGCACTCTCTGGATCCCCACATTTGATGAAGCGAGAGTGTTCAAAGAACGACTTGGCCTCAATGGCTTCTTCCATACTCAAGATTGCTGGAAGCTCTTCATATTCTACCTTGACCGCTCTCGCACCCTCCTCCGCGATCTTGGCCGACGTTGCGAGAATCATACCGATCGGCTGACCAGCAGTCGTGACTTCATCAACAGCGAAGAAAACTTCATCGCAGTTTGGAGCTCCCCACCAATTGGCTTTGGGGTTAGGGAGATCGGTATGATCCACGTAATTAGCAACGCCAGGAATATCGAAAGCTGCTGAAGTGTCCACACTCAGAATACGAGCATGTGCCTTGGTCGAAAGAACCATGCAGCCGTAAAGCTCGTTCTTCATCAAAGGCATGTCATCGGTGTACTGTGCTTCTCCGGTAGCTTGCTTTAGTGCAGAGACATGAGGACTGGCCTTTCCGAGAATCTTCTGTTGATATGCTGCAGAAGCCTCGTGGTCTTTCTCGCCGGATGAAATGGCTCTTTCAATCTCGGCAATGACATCTTCATCAACATCGGCCTCCGTGACCTGGATGGAGGACAATACATCGTGATAGAACCGGTAGAAGAATCCCAAGGCGAGAGACTTCCTGTATGTCGCCATTCCTCCAGGAACACTGAACTTCAAGTCGAAGTCCTTCTCTAAAGCACCCATGGTACCCTCAAGAGTAGCAGGGTTGGTGAACTTCTTGCCAGCCAGGAAGGCCTCTGCATTGCGTGCGGAGACGGTCATTGGGGCCAGCCCTCCGAAGACTAAGTTGACGCTTTGCACATCATGAGAAGGAGAAAGTGAGACCCGCAAAGCTGCGTTCACTATCGCGATGTCATCATCCTTTCTCTTTGACTGCTTGTAGGCACGCAGATATTCTCCCGTTTCGGACGCAACCGGGATCCGTAAACAAGCGATAATTGCATTAGGCGGGAGCGCAGTGGATCGATAGCCCTTGAAGAACTGGCTCATAGGGATCTCGATAACTTCACCCAACGACATGGCTACAAGGACAGTGTTGGTAGCCACAAAGACCGGGTTCAGGTCAGATATTGGAGATGCTGTAGCCAGGTTTCCTGCTGGTGACGCGACATTGCGAATTTGCCTTCCTGCAAAATAGCGGAGTTGCTTCTTGATGGCATTGAATGGCTGACCTCGCAACGGCCCATAGCGCTCGAGAGCTTCATCACAGATTGATTCGAGGTCGGTCAAAGAGACATTGGCCCCGATCTCCAGATGGTCATCCTTGAGCGAATACTGACGTAGTTCCGGAATATCACCGACATAGACAGAGGCACTGTACCTCATCGCCTTGAACTTTACCTCAATCTGTGTCTCCGTGCTTCCGCCGATGATCTTAGCATCAGGGTGCACAGCCTTGATCTCCAATAATTGTTCGAGGGTGACCGGGCGGTACCACTTCTTTTTCTTATTCCCGAGAACCAAAGGTCGAAATTCGTGCTTGTGGAGCTGAGGCGGGAAAATCAGCTCCGTGCCCGGACTGTATTCGATGAACTCGGGCGGCGTGAATTTTGGTGCATCTCCATCTGTGGTGTCTGCCGATGACTGCTTGCAGCAACCCCCAGCACCGTTCTGCTTATCCATGCAACAACCTGTTCCACCGTTGGCCAGAGATTTCCCGCAGCCCTTGGGAGCGGTGAAGCTCTGAGCAGCATCCAATATGGGCCTGTACCCGGTGCAACGACAGAGATTCCCGTCAAATGCTTCTTCGACATCGTGTTCGGTCGGCGCAGAGTTATTACGTAGGAGGGCATAGAGGCTCTGCAGATCCGTCAGCTTAGTCCCACCACACCAGCCCTCGAAGAGCATACCATGACAATTCCCGGCGTACAGAAACCGCACTGGCTTCCATTTCCAACCGCAAGCCGTTGTTGAACAGCATGGGGATTCTTCACATCGCCGATACCTTCCACGGTTATAACATGTTTCCCGTCCACACTGATCAAGGGGGCGAGACAAGCGTTGACTGAGGCATGGTAAAGCTTCTTCGTCGTCGGATTGAAATGCGATACAACCTGTTTCATGTCAACATGAACCTAAACACCGATATAATGACGTGGGTACATACCACTGTGCAAGCACCACAACCACCTTCCGCACACCCTAGCTTGGTGCCTGTCAGGCCGATACCCCGCAGATACTCCAATAGCGTGACTTCAGGATTGATCGAGTCGAGAACGACCTTTGTGCCGTTGAGATAGAAACGAATAGTGTCGTCCCAATCCTCTGTGAGCTGAGCCAAGGTGACAGCCTTGCTGGCAGCCACCGTTGGCTTTGGTGATTCTAAAATGCCTGGGGCCATCTTGTTTCCTGAAGCTCAAATGCGGAAAGTCGAATTCCCCGCCGAGATGAGCGGACGCCAAGACCGGCCGGTCAGTGTGATGATAATTCTGTTGCTTCAGATTTGGATTAGGATAGGATCCATGAAGGTATTCCCGAGCAATATTTGTTCAGAACGTAGGAGGATGTACTATGAAACTTTTGGTGGCAAAAGGATATAGAAAGGGGTGAAGTCCCTCCCCGGCATAAGCTAACCAAGGAAATGGAGTCATGGACAAGCTTATCGTTGCCTCCCCACTACGGTTATCGCTGGCTATCGATGGCCCGCCCAGCGGCGATCGCCACTGTCCGATGGGCGGTAACCTACGGCAGATGTCATCTGATCACTAATCTACCGACTCTCACTGGTGCCCGGTGAACCAACTAGTAGTAGTGAATACTCTATACGGCCTAGTTAGTAGAGTCTCGATTATATGATTAGGAAATGGAAATAGCAAAGCAACAAAGTATATAGTAAGAGATTGCGGGCCTAGTACCAACAGCAAGAAAGAAGAATAGGTATCGATCAACGCCGCTCCCAATGCTCTGGCCGAAGCCACCCAGGCCAAGATAGTAAATAAACAGTTCAAGCGAAGAGAAGCAATGTACACCAAAAAGTACTAGCGATAACATGTCTATAAGTATGAGCGATAAGAAAAGACATTAATTATACTTTTGGCTTGGCTCCAATGAAGTCTTTTTCTTCTTCCTCCCATTTCTTGCGTTCTACGACGCTCCGCGCACTGCAAATTGATAACTTGTTAGCTCACACCGTTCAATCTTCGGACTTTCCTTTCGGTCCCGTCATAAGGAGAAGACTAGAACGCTAGAAATTTGGAGATTTGTGTCCGTGTACTTACCGGTATGCTCTCACGAAACGCCAGACTTCCGTGTCCGCCAAGTTCCAGGCCTCTGCCACATCAGTGATACCGATTCGGTTGGTATCTTTGCCCTTCAGGTACTCTCGTGCCTGTTTCAGGATTCCGTACTCCTTCTCAACACCTTGCTCACTCGGGTTGGCCTGTTGGACGGACTCCTTCTTCTCTTCTTCATTCTTTGCATCGACCTTGCCATCACGAGGGATCTTAAAACCAAACTGCCACTCAAACTCGTCCAAGAGCTCTGACGGCAGAGACTGCCCGGCCTGAGGAGGCAGCGACTCGACAGTCATCCATAGCGAGGTGCCTACAACGGCGTCATCGGCAACGGCTCTCTTAAACACAACAGCTCTCGCAGAACCGCCAATGTCAGTACCGAGGTGCTCTTTGGTCACTTCGGCCAACCACACATCACGGTCTGTCTCGCGGCGAATGTGCCGCGTTGTGACCTCGGTGGAATCCTGCTGCAGACTAATGAGCGTAAAAGGATGAGGTAGAGTCCCGATCGTGAAAACTTGGGTCGTATTCCTGTAGGTCGCTGGCTGGCTGACCTGCATGGGCTTTTCAGCATCACAGGGATGACATTTCGGCGAGTTCGGAGGGCACGAGTGGGGAACGGGAGAACTAGGACATTGCACCAGGGCTTTGGCAAGCCGTAGGGCCGGTTCCACCAGAGCCGTAGTATGCTCGGGAAATGGTTTCAATACAGCAACGCCTGCAGGGAAGGAGTTCTGGAAAGTGTTGTGCAAGTGGGCATTGATCAACTCAGCCAAGGCCAATCGCCCAGCAGTAGGCGAAGAGACAATCTTCTCAGCGACTGTAGGGTAGTGGCTAGTAATGGCAGCCGAGTCATACAGAGCCAAAGCGCTAGGCTCTTCCACCTTGAAGAACTCGGTCGGAAGAAGATCGATCAGAGAGGTGGACTTGTCATCCACCTTGTTCATAGCTTCCTTGATTGCATCGTTGATACGCGACTTCTCTCCAGAGAATAAGGCATTCCCGAAGCCATCGAAGCGGGTGATAAGGGCAGGATCAGTGCCCCGACGCAGATAAGTGAGAAGAGCATTATCGTATCGGGCCATGGGAAAGCAGTGCCAATCCGCAAGCATACCATCACCCATGTGACCCCAGGCTAGCCACCGGAACAGCTCACTTTCAAGCTCAGGCTTCAGACTCAATGGCTGGACAAGCTCGTAAAGCTGATTGTTCATGGCTTCCCCGGGGCCAAGAATGACGGGGCGGAAACCCTGCGCAAACCAAGCCCTGCGCCAGGCGAGAAGCAGCTGCGCGTCCGCATTATCCTCCTCCCGATCGTTTCCTTTGTTGGGCTCGTAGTACGTGTAGATGAACGGTCGATTTCTAAGAGGAGGGAGGACGGAACGATTCTCATCGAGGGTGATAGATGACGAGAAAGGGTTGATCCACGACCAGTCGCTGAACCACTTGGACTCGCCGCTGGTGCTGTTGGGTTGCGGTTCGGGAGGGGTATGCACTGTCGGGTGAAACGATGGCAGATGCAGGTTATTTAACGAAGGAAGTTTCGGGTGAGGGACATATTTGGCCGGACCGGAGACTTCCTCGCCAGTCGTTGGGTCGGTTACTGGAGAGGAAGAGAAGATAACCAAGACAAGGGCGACAAAGACGACGATGGTAATGAGAGCCGTGCTCCGATGAGGGATCATTTTGATCGAGGATGCACGGCCTGGATCAGGCCTGAATAAATCAGGGGAAATCTGCCGAGTAGAAGTTCTGGCCGTCCAACTCAAACGTGAGAAATTGACCGGATGTTCTTCTGTGAGGCTTCTGCCTGTCCCAATGCGGGTAGGAAACGAATGGTAAGTAATAAACTGGGTATTACGGTCAATGTCTTTAGGGGGTTAGGGGATGAAACTGGAGGAGCGAAGGTTGTTGAACGAAGGAGTAATATAATAACAGGAAGAAAAACGAGGTGTGAAAGAGACGTCAGAGACACGTCTCTTAACCCATGGCAAGCGAGAGTGAGAAGTTGACAACCCGAAGCACCTCAGCAGGATTGGAAGCATAGACTGAAGGCAGCGTTGCACTTTGTTCCTGATCAACCCAATGCGGAAGTGCCTGGGAAGGGGTTCAGAAGCCTAGACCCAAGCGGGTAAGTCAGCGATACGACCGTGTCTCCATTCCAAGTGGATAAAGAGTCCCAGTTAGTTGAACAGAATGTGTGGTAAGCCACCGCCGCGTGTGGCGGTGCAGATGGAAAAGCGGTCAGTGTATTATTACATATTGTTGAAAGTACCCCAGAGGCGGTGAGATCCCAGCGGCCCAGCCATCAAAATGATCCTCCCAAATTGTGGGGAGAAAAAGAAAAGGAAAACCTCAGGCTACTAAAACTAGTACTGTCTGGTGGGCTGCAGCCGACATCGGCACTTTTTCTCGCGTGCCCCTCTTGACTCATCGTCGATCGCTGCTCTTCCCATCTTCAATTTCAATTAAATTCCCTAATTCCCTACTGACCTTTCATATTCCGCCAAGTGCAGTTGACGTCCCTCATCCCCCCACTTACAAGGGCATCGCAACTGTAACAATGGCTGTCGAATCAGTCTCCTTGCAGGAGCGCCTCGAGCGATGGGCTCAAAGACTCCAGAACCTCACAGTGTCTCCCCTCACCCGAGACTATCCCGACAACCAGAAGCAGGAGCTTCCCAAGAGGGCAATTGAAGCCTTTGAGTCGATTCAGCTGTCCAAGGAGACGCAATCGGACTTGCAGAAGATCTCCGGCTCTTCGTCCGGATTCACTGTCTTCCTGACGGCTTTCATTGTGCTCGTTGCACGCCTTACCGGTGACGAGGATATTGCCGTCGGGACCAGCTCCAGCGACGATGGTCGTCCTTTCGTCCTGAGAGTCCCAATCGAGGCATCCGAAACCTTCCTGCAGCTGTACGCCAAGGTCCAGAAGGTATGACAAATATTAAGGTGGCGTATATCATCGTTGTAGCTCATCTAACTCTTCCCTAGGCATTCGAGCAAGGCTCGGCCGAGATCGTACCTCTGGGCAGTCTACGATCCTATATTCAAGAGAAGTCTCAATCTGAACGCTCTCCCGTCCTCTTCCGCTTTGCTGCCTACGATGCCCCTGCTGCCTCCCAGGATTACCCTGCCAACACCTTCGAGACAACAGATCTCCTTGTCAACATCGCTCCAATCAGTGCATCGGATGGCTCCACAACCCAGGCGGAATTGGGAGCTTACTACAACCAGAGACTCTTCTCCAGTTCGAGAATTTCCACCATTCTCAAGCAGCTTGCCCGTCTGGTCGAAAATGCGACCAGCAACCCGGAACAAGCAATTGGGCGCATTGACTTCATGACCGAGGATCAACTGGCCCTTCTTCCGGACCCGACCTCCGATTTGAACTGGTCCAATTTCCGCGGTGCTATCCACGACATCTTCGCCGCTAACGCTGAGAAGCACCCCGAAAGACTCTGTGTAGTGGAGACCAAGTCGGAGCGGTCTCCTCACCGGGAGTTCACCTACAAGCAAATCAATGAGGCCTCCAACATTTTGGGCCACCATCTAGTCCAGGCGGGTGTGGAGAGAGGAGAGGTCGTCATGGTGTACGCTTACCGTGGTGTTGACCTGGTGGTAGCCGTTATGGGTATCCTGAAGGCTGGCGCGACCTTCTCGGTCATCGACCCTGCCTACCCCCCGGAAAGACAGTGCATCTACCTTGATGTGGCTCGCCCTCGGGCATTGATCAACATTGAGAAGGCAACTAAGGATGCCGGTGAGCTCTCCGATGTGGTCCGCTCATTCATCAATGAGAACCTGGAGCTGCGCACGGAAGTGCCTGCCCTGGCCCTTCGCGACGATGGCTCCCTCGTCGGAGGATCGATCAACGGCCAGGATGTCTTGGCCAACCAAGTTCCTTTGAAGGCCAAGTCTGTTGGCGTCGTCGTCGGACCTGACTCCACCCCGACTCTGTCCTTCACTTCTGGCTCGGAGGGCAGGCCCAAGGGTGTCAAGGGTCGTCACTTTTCTCTCGCATACTACTTCCCTTGGATGTCCGAGACCTTCAAGCTTACCCCCAACGATCGGTTTACCATGCTCAGCGGTATCGCTCATGACCCGATCCAAAGAGATATCTTCACCCCTCTTTTCCTGGGAGCTCAGCTGCTGGTTCCTGCCCGGGAGGATATTCAGAACGAAAGGCTTGCCGAGTGGATGCGCGAGTATGGAGCTACTGTCACTCACCTTACCCCTGCCATGGGTCAGATTCTCGTCGGTGGTGCTTCGGCACAGTTCCCCTCGCTTCACCACGCCTTCTTCGTCGGTGATATCCTGATCAAGCGAGACTGCCGCTCTCTGCAGGGCTTGGCCCCCAATGTCAACATTGTCAACATGTACGGAACGACTGAGACACAGCGTGCGGTCAGTTACTTCGAGATCCCGAGCTACTCGAGCGACGAGGGCTACCTGGACACCATGAAGGACGTCATCCCGGCAGGTCGGGGTATGCTCGACGTTCAGATGCTGGTTGTTAACCGCTTCGAACCCAGCCGCATTTGCGCCATCGGTGAAGTTGGTGAAATCTACGTCCGTGCCGGTGGTCTCGCTGAAGGCTACCTAGGTTCGCCTGAATTGAACCAGAAGAAGTTCCTCAACAACTGGTTTGTTGATAACCAGACCTGGGTCCAGAAGGACCAAGCCAAGGCAGACAGCGCGAACGAGCCCTGGAGGCAGTTCTACCAAGGCCCTAGAGATCGCTTGTACCGCAGTGGTGACCTTGGTCGTTACACTCCTTCGGGAGATGTCGAGTGTTCGGGACGTGCAGACGATCAGGTCAAGATCCGTGGGTTCCGTATCGAGCTGGGTGAGATTGATACCCACCTGTCTCGCCATCCCCTGGTGAGAGAGAACGTCACCCTGGTGCGTCGTGACAAGTTCGAGGAGCGGACTCTGGTCAGTTATTTCGTGCCGGACATGAGCAAGTGGGCTGCTTGGCTGCAGGAGAAGGGCCTCGAGGACGATGACTCTGCTGAAGGAATGGTCGGCATGCTTAGACGGTTCCGTCCTCTTCGTGACGACATCCGTGACCTGCTGCGGACCAAGCTCGCCTCCTACGCCGTGCCGACGGTGTTCATCCCCCTCAAGCGCATGCCCCTCAACCCTAACGGCAAGATCGACAAGCCTGCGCTACCCTTCCCCGATACCGCAGAGCTTAGTGCCGCGGCTCCTCGTCGCAAGTCATCTGTGGTCCAGGCTCTGTCTGAAACCGAGCAGGCGCTGGCTTCAATCTGGGCCTCCCGCATCCCCAACCTTACTGCTCGCATGATTGGACCTGATGACTCCTTCTTCGACCTTGGAGGGCACAGTATCCTGGCCCAGCAGATGTTCTTCGACATCCGCCGCAAGTGGCGCGGAATTGACGTTAGCATGAACGCCATTTTCCGTAGCCCGACCCTCAGGGGATTTGCCGCCGAGATCGACCGTCTGCAGAACTTCGAGTCTTTCGCCAGCAATGATGACAGTACCGCTGCTAAGGCGGATGCTTCAGCTACTCCGGATGAGCTTGACGACGAATACTCGAAGGATGCCCGGAAGCTGGCAGAGACCGCCTTGCCCGCCTCCTTCCCCACGCGTACCGAGCCTATTCTGTCCAGTGAGCCAACCATCTTCCTGACCGGTGCTACTGGCTTCTTGGGTGCGCATATCCTTCGTGACCTCCTCACTCGCAAGTCGCCCATGGCCAAGGTTGTGACCCTGGTTCGTGGTAAGACCGATGAGCAGGCGCTTGAACGTATCCGCTCCACCTGCCGCGCCTACGGCTTCTGGGATGAGGCCTGGACCAGCAGACTGCAGTGTGTTTGCGGTAACCTGGGTGAACCCCGCTTCGGTTTCTCGGATGCTCTTTGGGATGACTTGACCAAGCGTGTGGATGCCGTTATCCACAACGGTGCTCTTGTCCACTGGGTCTACCCTTACTCTACCCTCAAGCCGGCCAACGTCCAGGGTACCATCGATGCTCTGAAGCTTTGCGCCAGTGGTAAGCCCAAGCAGTTCTCCTTCGTCAGTTCCACCAGTGTTCTCGATAGCGACCACTATGTCTCTGAATCCGAGCGCATCGTTGCCGCCGGTGGAGCGGGTATTAGCGAGGAGGATGACCTCGAGGGCAGTGCCGTTGGACTTGGAACCGGCTACGGCCAGAGCAAGTGGGCTGGAGAGTACCTGGTCCGCGAGGCTGGCCGTAGGGGTCTGAAGGGAACCGTCGTTCGTCCTGGTTACGTTCTTGGTGACTCCAAGACCGGAAGTAAGCAAACAATCTCCCGGAATATTGATTTCCAAAGCAAGCTAACATACAAACACTAGCCACCAACACCGACGACTTCCTCATCCGTATGATCAAGGGATGCATCCAGCTGTCTTCCCGCCCCAACATTAACAACACCGTCAACATGGTTCCCGTGGACCACGTTGCCCGCGTGGTCATCGCCGCTGCATTCCAGCCTCCTTGCACTCCCATCGGCGTCGCCCAGGTCACTGGACACCCCCGTCTCCGGTTCAACCAGTTCTTGGGTGCTCTCCAGCTGTACGGATACGATGTTCCGCAGGTTGACTATGTACCCTGGTCCAAGTCTCTGGAACAGTACGTCAATGATGGACAGCACGATGACCCCGAGTCCCAGCACGCACTGTAAGTTCCCTCTCTACCCAAACTATCCACTACAATCCTAACATCCGATCCCAGCATGCCCCTCTACCACTTCGTCACCTCCGACCTCCCCTCCAACACCAAGGCCCCTGAACTGGACGACGTCAATGCTGCTGCCTCCCTCCGTGCCGACGCCGCCTGGTCCGGCATCGACGCCTCCGCCGGCGCCGGCGTCACCGAGGAGCTGGTCGGCCTGTACGCCTCTTACCTTGTTCAGACCGGATTCCTTCCTCCCCCATCTGCTGCCTCGACCGCAGCTCGGCCTCTGCCCACGACCCAACTGAGCGAGGATCAGAAGAAGGCCTTGTCGAACGTTGGTGGTCGTGGTGGTTCTTCTTAGATCTTATACATATAAGTTTTGTCACTGTCTAGCGTGCTTTGCTATATCGGTTTTTTTTTTTCTTCTACAATTGGGGTTATGTGGGTTGTTTGATTTGTGTGGTACATTGTATGAGGTTATGACCTTTTCTTTTATCTTTCTCGGGTGACATAAAAAGTTCTTGTATGAATTGGTTGATGGGAAAGTTGAAAAAGAAATGTATAGAAAGGACACTGTATATGGGGTGGATGGGTTGGTTAGAGGTAGAGGAATTCCTCTTTTTCTTCAATGGATTATGAACCAGTTCAGATGTTTTCCTGATGCTCGTAACAATTCTTTAATGGAAATGGGAATGGTAATTCCATCAATGCCTTTCTTGTTAATGAATCTAATCAAGCTTTCTAAGTATAGTTTCTGCATGAATGGATGGAAGTGCTTGGTGTCTCCCCAGGTGCTCGAAGTCAGGAAGCTGGAGTCAGGAAGCTGAAGTCACGCAGTAGGACAGGGCTGGCGAAGCGCTTGCTTAGATACGGGAGGAATTTCTACGGACTTTACATTGCGAATGATTCTATGCGGATCAATCTCATTCCTCCTAACAAGCAAGACTAGACAAAAAAAGCAACTAAGGAATGAATCAAAAGCAAGAATCAAAACAAGACAAAACCCGAAACTTGATCATCGTCCCCTTCTCCATCGTGATCCGCATCACCCCTTCAGCTCCAAATTGATTGCCATATATGCCAAATGGCTCTTTCCGGCGGTCATCTACTCAGCCACTAGTTAGTACCCCAGGTGGCGTCACCAGTGTCAGTGCCCTGGAAGGTAAAGGACGAGGCGTTCTGGACGATACGCGCAATTGGTTTCTCCGACTGGTCGGTGGTGAAGAAGTCGATGATGAATTTCTGGTTGCGGGTTAGCAGCATGCCTTGATACCGATATATGAAGTGGAAATGGGACTGCGTACGCTTCCATCCATGTAAATCTGGACGCTCTGGTTGCCCTGGAGGTATTGCTGGTCGTCATAGTAGACGGTTGCACTGCTGGCTGTTAGAAAGTGTTGTTTTGTATAAAGAAAGACATGACTTACTTGATAAAAGCACTGTTAGGCCTGTAGAAGCCAGCAGCTTCACCCTTCACGGCCTGTCCCATGCTCTTTGAAGTCAAGTCAAAAGTCAAATCAACCCGAGAGATGTTGACTTTGCCGCTGATGCGGTCATGGTAGTTCCAGTGATAGCAAGAGCAGCCATTCGCGTGCGCCAAGGATGCCTCCAGCATCTGTCGACCCAGGGGCCGGCTGATCTCCTGCTGGAAAGCCTTCTTGATTTGCATCTCAGACACATCATGGCCGTCAGAGCTGGTGATGGTCACTCGGCGGAAAAGCTGCAAGAGCTCTTCGTCCGAAGAGCCCGACTGAGCGACTGCCTGAAGAGACATGGTCTGGACAGGAGGAGCGGTGGTCACAACGGTAGACATTTCAAAATTGTGTTCCTTTCAAATTGAAAGAGTATGATCAAGGGGTAGTTCTTGTCGTTGCTTGCTTTGCGAGCTGAGTTGATGATGGTGCAGAGAAGACCTGGAGAGGAATCTGCCTTCCTTATATAGTTTTCGCGACTGAGAAACGACTGAGAGTTGACATTCAACTCAGAGATCTGTTCAGGTGCTTCGAGCGGTTCGAACTTGGTGATAGCACAGTCACTTCGAGTAAACCCTTCGAGCAATTCCTCTCTCAGATTTTCCTCTATCAGGCCTGTATGTCGAGTGGAAACTTCGCTACGAACTGCCATCTGCACGATGAATCACATTTTTCAGCTGTCCTTGAGCACTCGGATCTCACAATAGCAAGTCTGGTGTCTTCATTGGGCATGAATCCGGCCTTGCGCTGCGGAAATGCTTGCGATGGGTATCTTCATCGTTGCAAAGCATGACTCTGGAGTACACAGTCCAGCTAGCCACATTTTCATCTCCAAGGTGAGCAGTTGTAGGCATTGACATAATGCTAGTGGGTGTCAACCCATCCAGGAGCTGACACTAATCTTCCACAAGTCCCGTCTCTCATCGGCTATTTTTGCTACTGGTCATCATTGGTGGTTCATATGCGGTTAGAGGCCTATACATTTTGAGAACAGTAGAGAACGATGGGTTCTTGCAGAAATCAAAGCCGTTGGCCATATAGATGCACTCGTTTACTTTGACGCTAGATCACGACTCCGTGCTAAAATATGATAGACAGACGGTCTGACCTGCGTCTTTCTTGGATAGACTGTCCAGTGAGGATTTTCCGGTGATGGCTGTCGAAGTACATGAAAATGACGCATCTCCAATCAGCATGATCAGAGAAGTAATCAGGTATACACACCCATGGTAGTTTGCGCATCCTGAAAGCCACATTGCAAAAGGATCATTCAGTGAGAGGAACGATGTTCACCCGACAATTCAGCGGTGAACGGCAGTTTTCTCGCCATAACGCTTTAGACAAGTATGATCTACACCTAGATGTCTTCTATTTCATGTACCGTTGATTGTCTCTTGGCGTCAGGCTGCGCTGGTTGGGAACTGTCTCGACTCCTCTCAGAACTGCCAAGATCGACCGACTGGAGGTATTGGGTAATGGATTAGGTGCTGGAAAATTGCATGCAGCAAGTGTTCTGCAGAAGCCAGCTGAACCACTGACGAGCAGCGACATGAGCAGAGTCGACGTTCGACAGGCTGCGATCAGACCCATCTCGGGAATTTCTACTAGATTTCCTCCGGGGCTGCCGGGATGTCCGGACTGTTCGACCATGACATACAGTGCTTGGCTCTAGGGCGCATAGCCCCGCGACGTACCGTTCAGCCAGCCCTTGATGCTACAAATGCCTGTCCGGCTTTTCGTGTGGAACGGGGAGCTCAATCTGGTCTGCGGCCGAGTCAGATACTCTGCAATACCTGCACCACGTGCAAAACGGTTCATTGATCGTTGTACAGAGGCCGGGGGTGTTCCAGTTCTTGTCAATATGCAGCCTTCAGTCGCCTGACAGTCACTTCGGACGAGTCTTTCCCCAGAAAACCAGTGATTCTTGAGGCAGTGGCTGGCGCCACCGCCACCAACACCGTTCATTGGCGGGGTTGCCTTGCTCGAACGGGATCCTACCCCGGCGTCTTATTCCTCTGCTTTCCGAGTGAAGAACCGTGACTTTGTTGTGGCTTCCTCAGGGGTTGAAGTGTACCTAGATTGGCTCGAGCATTTTATCCTATCAGGAGATCGCTGCCTACTGATGTAGACGAGACGGCGATGCCGATTGCTAAAGGCACATGCTGCAGCAGTGCATTCAATTGAAGGAGAAGAGGCAGTGCCGTGATTGTGGCAAAAAGCAGAGATGATCGAACAGTAGAGGGGTAACTATGTGACAGAGAGAGATGAGGAGGAGGAGGAGGAGGAAGAAGAACAAGCGACAAAAATGTGGATCACGGGATTCCCTCCTTGGCTACCCCTCCTTCCCTTTTCTTAAGTATGACTGAGACTGGGAAAGAGTCATCTAATTATTCCCCTTCGACTTCCAATCCGCTGTGTATTTCTATACTGAATGACCCCCTATTCTCTTCAATAGACATAGTACACAACTGTACGGAGTACCATAACGGATGATCTTCATAGTGAACCCCGCATAAGCTTCCCGATCCTCTGGACCGATGGGTCCAGAGCAGCTCAAACCGAGAAAGGGCTGTCGGTAACTCATCGGCTCTGGCAACTCATCGCTTCGCACTTTCGGCAGTTCGGTGGGGGAGCTTAATAATGGCGTCAACCAGCTTGCTCTGGGTTTACTGTGCTTCGGCAACTCGACTGAACTGGCTAGCTAGCTCGTCCCTTACCTTTGAACTTCAATTAGTGGTAGCTGCAAAGTACTGATAAGCTGCTTGCAGTCCCGTCAAGATACTTTATTTTATCGTAAATTCTTCTACATCACTTTGCTCCAGCAATTGGTCCCTTACAACTCCATTTGTAGGTGATTCCCACATCTCACAACCTTCCCCCCGCCTTTCCGCCTGCTTGTGGAGGCAACATCATAGCTAACCATGGCGTTGCAGTTATTTGAATACATCCACCATGGCTGCCAACAATGAGATGGAATACGTCCGGTATGTCTCCCGGTTGCGATACTCGCACTGTACATACTGACCTAGCTAACAAATTGACATGTAGCCTGGGAAACTCGGGACTGAAGATCTCTAAAATCATTCTGGGCGCCATGTCCTATGGCGCCAGGCAGTGGCAGGATTGGGTACTCGATGAGGAGGAGGCTCTCCCTTTGATCGAGCATGCCTACAAGCGTGGAATCAACACGTGGGATACGGTACAATCAAGCCACTACGTTTCTCTTGCCTCAATATCTTGTTAACCAGCTTCCAGGCCGATGTCTACTCCCACGGCCGCTCTGAGGAAATCATTGGCAAAGCTCTGAAGAAGTTCTCTATTCCCCGTAACCGAGTTGTCATCCTCACCAAGTGCTACTTCGGTGTAGACGACCAAGGCAACTTCCCTCCGATTTCTGCTTCCGGTGTTAACGACGGTGATTTCGTCAACCGGGTTGGCCTGTCCCGCAAGCACATCTTCGACGCCGTTGATGCCAGTGTCGAGAGACTGGGAACATACATCGATGTGCTACAGATCCACCGGCTGGATCGTGATACCCCCCGTGAGGAAATCATGCGGGCTCTCAACGACGTGATTGAGAGTGGCAAGGTCCGATACATCGGAGCCAGCACGGTACGTCTACTTTCTCCCTCTTCCTCCAACGACACACGCTCATGCCTATCAAGATGGCTGCATGGGAATTCCAGACTCTCCAGAACATCGCCGCCCGCAATGGCTGGCACCAGTTCATCTCCATGCAAAACTACCACAACCTGATCGCCAGAGAAGAGGAGCGCGAGATGATCCCATACTGCCGTGACACTGGCGTGGGCCTGATCCCCTGGTCGCCCATGGCTCGTGGTGTGCTGACCCGCCCCTGGGGCTCTCGCTCTACTGTGCGTGAGGCAACAGACGGAGCACTCAAATTCCTCATCCGCAGCCGCGAGACAGAATCCGACAAGGCTATCGTCGATCGTGTCGAAGAGATCGCTAAGAAGAAGGGCGTCAGCATGGCCCAGGTGGCCATCGCTTGGTCGCTGAGCCACCCCAATGAGAACCCTATTCTTGGACTCAACAGCAAGGAGCGCATTGACGAGGCTGTGGCCGGTACCAAGGTCAAGTTGACCGATGAGGAAATTAAGTACCTGGAGGAGCCTTACATCCCTAAGGCTATCACTGCTCTGGAGCGGTAAAGAATAGAATACGATGATCATCTATACAAACAAAATGTCATTCTATACTCTTCCAAGATCGTATTATTCAGTTCACTCCAATGAGCTATAATATGGCATTCAATTACCATTACAGAAAGGACGAACGAACTCGTCGTCTTCATGCGCTTAAAAGTTATATCAGCGATCGACAGGATTGATGAACAAGCCTTGCGCCCCCCCCCCTCCTCTTCCAAGGCCGATCGCTCACAACAAATCCTACCAACCAATCGTATTTAGTGCTCTGCGATCCTTCGGAAACTAATCCCACTATGTTCCTACTAGCTGGAAGGTACTTTTCTCTAATACGTATAGATACTACAAATTCGACGAAACATGCTCTGTATGCCAAATATATGTATTTTTCAAGATATTTGTACCTACTCTACAAAATACCCATTTCAAGAAGTACCTGTAAGTTTCCGGAAGCAATCAATGCTGCGGACCTAAGTTTGTACATATGTATGGACAGGAAGGTGACGGTGATGTTGATGGCAATGCCAGAGTAGTGAATCAGTAGGGGAGGAGACAAGAATGTCAGAAAAAGGAGCGCTATCAGATTTATGTCGTGGTATTCATATCGCTGGTAAGTTCAGAAGAGCTGAGAGATGATGATGTGCGGAGACAAGTCTCATGCAAGGTTGGGAAGTGGGAGAGAATTGCCAGACACCCAGTGCGATAAGGAGTAACGGTAGCTTTGGCCTCACAGCATGAGGCCCTGCCATCCGCTTGCATACAATACAACCGCAGCTCCAGGCTTTCGTGTCACTATTGTAGTGTCTTGGATGAAATCGAGAGGTATGCTCACCTCTGCAAGAGGGAGATGGAAAGAGAAGACAATTGTGCAGAGCAAAAGAATACTGAATGGGGTATGTGATTTTAAGCTCCAGGCTTGGCTCAATGATGATGTCCGGTTTTGCGGATGATATAATCGAAGAGGTTGCTAATCCGATGCCGACGCTTTCCCTTACTCGGTGTCGAGTCTACGGGAGAGTCAATGCCTTTGTCGCGAAAGGAATCGGCTTGGCGTGACTGGTTGTTATCGAATCCCTTGGATCGGTCTATCGCTTGATCAGGGGAAGCTGTTGCCTTGAAGTCTTGGACGTCGGATTTTCTGTGGGACCATAACCTGCGACTTTTGGAGTCCTGTCGGGCAGGTGTGGCATCGACAGCTTGGTCCTGTCTCTGTTCACGAGGACTGGAGAGCGTACTGTGTCGGTTAAGACGACCGTTGCTACCCGAAGCACGTCGGTTAGTCCGCTCGATAAAAGCAGCACCAGTTGAGTTGGATCGTCTCGATAAGCTTCCAAAGGTCGTAGATCGGTCGGACGTCGTCGATTGTGAAGGGACATAGCTGGACGTCGAGAGACGATGTCTTCGACCATTCAATGGGGGAACATCATCGTGGCCATCTTCCCTCTCAGTTCTGTCAGTCTCGCTTCGAATCGCAGTTGGCGAGCTGTGTCTCGACGGACACATTGTCTTAGAGTTGATTGCCAAGGCTGAGTCGTCGTAAGTGAAGTTGTGAGACCAGCCTTCCCTAAAGGCTACCCAGATGCTGGTGATAATGATCAACATGCGGAGGTCACTGTCGGTTTTCAAAACCTTCCGATCCAATGGGTCATCCATTTCGGAGTAGTCGCTCAACACGGACATAGCGGAGGTTGGTGAGCCAGCAATACCTGGTGTTGTCGGAATTGAGTACTCATCGTACACCTCGAGGTAATTGCGTGTCATCGTACCAACAACAGGGTGACGACGAGTGCTGGGATTGATCACACTGAACGTAAACCGCTTGCTCTCCTCTTGCGAGAAGCCCGGGGGCGCCGACACGCGACGATTCTTCCCACCTCTCAGAACCCACCGCAATATCTGGATACCATCATCCGTGTTGGCCACGAATTCGTAGGAGCCGTTGGCAAGAGGCGTGGCCTCCCAAACAGGCCCATGGTTCAAACAAATCTCCGCCTTTCCTTTGGATAAAGCGTCA
Source organism: Aspergillus costaricaensis CBS 115574 (assembly GCF_003184835.1). NCBI lineage: Eukaryota > Fungi > Ascomycota > Eurotiomycetes > Eurotiales > Aspergillaceae > Aspergillus > Aspergillus costaricensis. Next base: position 1,218,792 of record NW_020291804.1, read on the forward strand.
TCCCTAAAGAGCTGACATATCGTTGCGACCACCTCACGTTGTTCTCCGCCTTCATCATCGGAGCTTAAAGACCTATCTCCATTATCGCCCGGCGCCCGCTCATAGAGGTCACTAGTTACGACAATGAGGTCATTGGGGCCTAGTCCTTTTTTGCCGCGGAAGATCGTCGGAAACTTGCGAGCTAGAGGCGGCAGAAACACAGTGGAGGGCAGCACATCCAAAAGTGGCAGAGGTCGTGGGGTTTGCGACACACGTTGAAGCTGCAGGAGAAGCTTAGGTCGGAGCTTTAATCGCCTATGGCGTGCGTGGGCCGCGGGATGCGCTAGCTGGTATGACGTTTTAGGGCGCGACGATTGTTTCCGAACTGATTGCGAACGGGCGATCCTTGATGGAGCTAGGACTGGGGTGACTGTCGAACGCTCGTCATCGCTCGAGGATAGTGTATCAATAGTAACTTTCCGCGACATTGTACGCTGCGTCATTTCGGGTTCCGTGGGTTTGCGCCGGTTATAGATGCTGCCTAGTCCCCACGATGGCAGGGAAGCGAATGAGATTGCCGGGGACGAATGACGCGTCGGGCTAGGGAGCTGGGTTTCCGATGGTAACCCGGGGTATTCGTTTTCGTGAGCTGCTGCCGCATCCGCTGTCAAGCCAAGGTTGAATAGCATTATTTCTGGGGATGCGACAACGTCTGTTTAATTTTCCCCGATCAACATTGACGGCGAAGATCAGTGGCAGTGACGGGGATTAACTATGATAACAGTGACGGGGGTGGCTGTGGCTGACAGAATACGTCAGCCTAAGCCGATCCAGCTAGTTAACAAGTTGCCGTCGTTTGCTGTTTTGTAACCTCGTTGTGCCAGAGAGATATGCTGAATAATTCAGAGCAATGGAAGGCAAGAGAACAAAGACAAGAAAAACACCCGGGTCAGGGGAACGATGGTGGCGGTAGTAGTAAGAGAAGATATGACGAGAAGACAAGGAAGGGGGAGGATAGATGGAGGGTGGATGGAAAGTAAGTATAGTAAGTAGTAGATAGAATGAGCGTGACCTGCACGGCAACTATCAACCCCTCCACCTAGAATAAGGCTGAAGCTGCAGATGTAGATTTGTCGAAAGAGGGGATTGAGGTCAGCGCAGGAGGCAAACCGGATAGATGGATGAATAGGGAAGTTCAGATGTCGTACGACGTGGACATTGGAGTAGAAAAGAGCAAAGAGTGGGCGGAAGTATGTAAGGGAGGCCGGACAGTGTGGGTTAGGGGGTCCAGAAGCGCCTTAATATTCAGACTTTCAGATGAGTGAGGAAAAAGAAAAGAATACGAATCGCATGTCAGACTCAGATGGGATCGATGGATCATCGATTAGAGGGGGCGAAAAAGATGGCGGTCAAGATCCCACCATGATTCTGGTGGGCAAATAGTCATAAATAAGAATCATCCATCATGCTTCTTGACCTGAACTAAATAAATGGGGGAGGGTCAATGTGGAAAAAGAAAAAGAAAAAAAAAATAAGTGTAAAAAAGGAAAAGCAAAAATTACAGTAAAAGGAACCCACATGGAACCAGAAGTGACAATGACGGTTTAGTTGGTCACATTTGGTCAAGATCCCGCTGGGGGGCTGTTCTTCCCCTTAGTGTCTTCTTTGCGAGTCTGGTCTGCGTATCCTACTATTACTACTTACTACTCTCTTACGCCCTCACAGCGATGGGGTTGTCTGCTGGGCTGTCCATCGGGACCATCGGCAGGTCTCCCCCCGATCTACAGTTAAGAGCCAGTCAGCCAAGCCAAATCGCGAGAAATTACAAAATAATGTTTCTAGGAAGTACTAGGAACAGGCTGGGTCGTCTGGTCTCGTTGCATGAACTGGGTCCTGGCCATCCATGGCCGGCAGCTCGCATCCATGGCCCCAAGCAGCTAGCCGACGATCCTCTCTCTCGGAACTAACCAGACGCCGACACTAACATTTCTTCATTGGATGGCAACCCCCATCGGCGGTTTATTGGCTGCATCGTAATCATCTCGTATTGCTTGGCCCGTATCAAATCAGTGAGGATGATTACTACAGCACAGTAAGTGCAAAGTATGAACTCTGCCCTGCAGAATTAATAGATTCATTGATTAATAAATTGTTCCTATTATTATAACGATGATCATCCTAATGCTTCCATGGAGCAGGACTATTTAGCATTTACTGTACCAGTCAAGAATTGGAGATTAATAGCTTGACCGACCCGTTGACCGACAACAAACAGCATTTCGGAGCATCGGAGCTGAATTATGCAATCGAGATTAGGTAATAGAGAGGAAGAAAACCACGCCCGCTGCTATGCATACATACTTTCTGCTTGAGCATGTTATGCCCTGTGGTGTAATCAGCATTTACCCACCCTCATACATGCTTTACCTTACTTACCTCAGACTACGTCCCTACCAAGCACAAACAAGGTTAAGCATCCTAGTTCAGTCAGGCTCTGGTATCTTAGTTGTCCTCTGCCGCGATGCTATGTCAATTAATTTCGGGGAGAGCAATACAACCCTCCATCGTGGTGTCCCCGCGGACCTTCGGGCTTTAGACATTTGCTGCAACGGAACCGGAAGCTCCGACTTGCCGGTAAGGTCCGCACCGTGCCATGGGACCGGATGTCGGATTTTAGAGGCAGCAAGCAAAAAAAGAGTTTGGATCTCTGGGTCTGCAAATTTGAGGCAGACACGGCGCTGACTCAGTGCCACTGGTGACGGAGACCAGCGTAAGGCTGAATTAGGACTAAAGCACAGTAATCACACTCGTCCTCCCTTCAATCTACTCACTAGTCTAGCTGGAAAAGGTAGATCAGATCGTTGGTGCCATGAGACTTTACTTTCTGCCCCCTTGCCCAACACTGCAGTGCCAAATATACAATCTTCTGACCTAGTGTCTGGTAACCATCTAAGCCTTGTCCAGCTAAGCTTACCTTTCGTATTAACTGATCCTGAGACTACTTGGCAGTGTCAAATGCCATCCTGAAATGCCTCGTTGTCTCCCCGAGGGAATCCGACCGAATGACTCCCTGGGTCGGGCTTGGCATTACGATCTAGCAAACGAGGGTCTGGTTCTGGCGGGGACCAGATGGCAAACTTTTCTCTTTAGTCTTGTAACGTTTCCATCGCGGACCCTCCTATCTTGCATGAGAAATAAAAGTCTCTAGCTGCTGAGGGCGAGGCTGAGAACGGCATAGTTATGGAGAAATTTTAGTTGGTCAGCTGCCTTCTCGGCTTAATTGTACGAAAATCTATTGGAACTATATTTTGAAAGAACACAGGCGTCCCCTGGCAAGGTACTACTGTGATGATGTGGGTGATAACAAAGAAACGCACGGCTGTCCTTTCAAGCTTCAGGTACACCGCATGATTTATCGAGTACTACGGTACATTGGACTGAGACCCGGGCGACCTCGAAGTAAGAAAGGGGAGGACACCACTTTAGATGCCCCCCGGGGCAATGCTGGATGGAGTACGTGATGGATATTTCGTTCGTCCGTTCAGCTGAGCCTAATTAGTAAAACCACAACTAACTAATTATACCCACCACTACATACCAATACGTAGGAGCCAGGGGGGCCCTGCATCAAGCGCCTCTCGTAAACGATGGCAGTATGTACGTTGTTGCACTACTTTGGTCGTACATACTTTGACTAGTACTGGTAGTCTATAGTATAGGCGTTCAATGTAGCAAATCGGAGCTAGCAGCGACATTCATAATTCAGTGCAAAGATACCATAACGTTCTGGAACTGGCATAGCCGGTTCTTCCTTTTCCAAGTCACCCCCCAACCTTGATAATGAGTAGGCGGGTTTAACTCGATCCAATGTAGCTAATCATCTTAATGATTTTCCTACTAGCGCTTGTCGGCGTCTAGGTTTGTCTTGTCGCCGTTGGCACGATGGCGCTAGGATATTCTCTTCAACGCCGACGGGGATGGTCTTATCTAATTCCTACCATACCGAAGGCTTCGGGCATTCTCCGTCATGTGAACCTGCAGCAGATTTGAATAAGGATTACTGGAACTGAAGCAGTCGGGCTCCATCAGTTCCGAGCGCGCCGTAGGGCTGACCTGCCCGCGGATTCGGCGGGATGATCCAAGGATGAATGACCTGTTCACCCAATCCAGAACAGTCGATGGCTACTGGACCCTGTCAACTGACTGGTCTGAATAATACTACCTGAGCAGGTAACTAAAGACTTCGCCAATGCGGAGAGGCAAAGTGGTCTGACATCATCATCATTATCATCATCCCTTTGAACTTGTTATGATGTATCTCTAGAGCGTAGGATGACTATGCTCAGGCTAAACAATTAGTTAGTTATTTTGTACTACTATGTAAAACAGTTAGATCGAATGGAACATATATTTCTATCAAATGAAAACTCTTCTTCAGAGCAGTGTACCAATCGACCGGGTTTCCACAACACTTGCCACTAAGTACTTTCTGGTATGGAGACTCAAACCGTCATGGTTTCATTTGGTCCCCTCACCGTCCACAAATATTACGTAGTTGTGCATCAGTGGATGCTGAATAAGAAGGATTTATGCGTGCCGAGGATTCCGACCGATCAAATCCACAGTCCGTCATCCCGTCTGGTGAGCTTCGACGCGTCTTGCCTTCTCCAGATCCCCTTTAGCTTTACCTCGGTTTCTTTGTCATGATTATGTCGGGCTGATCAAAAAATCCCTCTTCAATCTATGGTGAACGGGCGAATGGGATCCTCCTGGGCGACCAATTATCGTTTTTGACAATCATCTTACGATGTTTGCAAAACTGGTAGCTACACAGAACTATTGAAAATTACACACCTAAGTACTCTCTGCCTGGTGACCATGAGCTCCTCCGTGAGCTCTCCAGCGACGAGTCGCCCGAGCCTTCTAAATCCCCGCCAGCCCATCAAGGCGTTAACGGTAGCGTTCTGTCTCTGGAAGGCTCTAGTATATCTGGTCATCATCAGTTGCCCTGGCCTTGGCTACGACACTTCCACAAGCCATCTCTACCATAGCCACAGTCGCCCTGATGTCACCTCAGAAGACATCACTTATGCGCACCTTCCCATCCCGCTCAAGTTCGTCCGCTGGGATTCCATTTACTTCTTGCATATCGCCGAAAATGGCTACCTCTTTGAGCAAGAGTGGGCGTTCGGCTACGGGTACACTAGACTCCTTGCCTATATTGCCACTGGTAGATCTACCTGTCTTCCTCATCGAAAGTGTATTGCTGTGTTATTCGAGCACTAATTGTGGATGTAGCATTGCACCGATTAATCGGCCCTAGTGGAGCAGCCAGGACCGCTGTCGTGGCGACTGCTCTGTCTCATGTTGCCCATTATCTCGCAGTCTTAGCCTTGTATAGACTCTCTGTCAACGTATTTGGCCGTGACACGGCCACCCAGAGACTAATCTGCTTTCTTTCGGCATTTCTGCACATCATTTGTCCTGCAGGAGCATTTCTTTCCGCGCCCTATGGGGAGTCTTTGTTTTCTTTGCTCAACATTACAGGGTTCTATGTCTACTCGTCCTCGTTCCTCGATAACAAGGCGGGGAAGCGTCTCTCCGGCGACGTGAAACTGTTTGTAGCTGCGATCCTGTTCTCAGCAGCCACTGCAGTTCGCAGTAATGGGATCTTAAGTGGTATTCTATATGCTTATGATGCTCTCTTGCAGCTTCGGCGGGTTTGGTGCCAAAGGTTATCCATCGATGCCTGTGCCCATCTCTCCGTTATCATCATCAGTGGCTGTGTCATTGCCCTGGGACTTGTCGTTCCCCAAACTGTGGCCTACACCACATACTGTGTGGACGCCGATGCGTCACGCCCTTGGTGTCAATGGCTTGTCCCCAGTATCTATCGCTGGGTTCAAGGACATTACTGGTACGTTGGGATGGTTGACTAGCACCGCAGAACGCACTACTAACTTGAATAACAGGAATGTAGGATTTCTTCGGTATTGGACCGTGTCCAATATCCCACTTTTCTTGCTGGCAATGCCGATGCTGGCCATACTTAGCCGGTCGTCGCTATGGGCACTGGATGTGGCAGTGCCTTTCATCTTTCCGAGAGCTTTGAGCGGAGTGGACCAAGCGTCGTCGTCAGCCACGACAGCCTCCCTACTTCTCCGACTAGCTGTACCACAAGGATTGCTTGCGGTAATGGCTTTGACCTCTTACCATGTTCAGATAATCAATAGGATATCTTCAGGGTATCCACTATGGTACTGGTATCTCGTATATTTGGTGTCGGGCAACTGGGGGCAAACCCGACCTTCCCTACAAGACAGCCGCACCTTTACTGTGGCTGTGCGGGGCATGGTCGCCTATGCACTGATCCAGGCCATTCTGTTCGGGTCTTTCCTCCCGCCCGCGTGATCCAATCGCAAGTCTATAACAGGGTATATGAAGGATAATATAACTCATAATATAAGAAAGTACCATTACCTGTTCAAGTTACCCCCCTTTTTCCCCGGTCAAAGGGTCTCTCGTGTAATCACGTGTGGCGAACCATTTAGAGATGGCCTCGAACATCAAGTCTCACATCCTCCATCCCTCATTTCAAGACTGCTATTGCCTGCAGATTTGTAGGATGTAAATTTCACTTACCGGCGACTTGAATTCATCTCCAAAAAGTCAATCTCAGTATATACCGTAGGTAGGACTTGCCTCGCCCCGGCGCAAACCACTCGGTGGTTGTTCTGGAGACGGGGCCCAATTAGGCTGCGGCCGTTAGTTACGTGGAATTATGTCATCACCGATCCTACAAAACTGAGCCAGATTCACTTGACGGACACCTCCACCGTCGGATTGCTACGTCTGAGCTCGAGTTTATCTCAACCCTGAGCGTAATTTCGTGCAAGAAAGCTTTCCTGGCCAAATTCGCATCTCATACAAGTGATACCTGATACCTTACTTGGGGTCTTCCATCTTGTGCAGTCTGGCGCCTCTGACATTCCTGGTCGCCTCGTTAGCCAAGTCTTAGTAAATCGCCTATGCGAAGACTGATAGCAGATCACTGTTTGGGCATCGATATCTGCAGCTTAGAATTTGCTTCCAACCTTCATGTTTAAGGTGCGACTCCGTCCATTGCCACATACACCATTTCAGTTGGTCAGGATAAAGCTAACTAACACACCGCGGTCCGCAGAGTCCCCCCGAACCTCCTCCCACGTTCCCAACCTCTGCACCCCAGTAATCGCCGGACTGATCGCTCGACGATGGATCAATCAGGTCCTAAGGCCATTCTCACATCCGATAACTTCCAAAATGTTCACGAGATATCGCGAGCTACCTCTCCCGGAGGTGAGCCTGTCGCCTTAAACGGAGAGGGCGAGCCCAAGGCACGGGTTCGGCCTCGTACATACCCATACTTCAAATACCTACCATACACGCCGGAAGACGAATCGGAAAGGCAGCGCAACCTGCGAGAGATTCTAAAGCAGCTGTATATCGCGGTGGAGGCTGGTGACTTCAGTCCCGGTGCAGTGCACTGGACACGAGAGCTCAGAGGATGGCTGTCGCTCAAGTTTGATCCGACTCGAAGCGAGCGGATCAATCTTGTCAAGCTGTACTATGAGCTGTCACTCGCTCCTGGAATCGATCCTAATGTTTCAGAGCGGTTCGCAAGCATGTTCATGCTCCTTACCAAGTAAGTGCGCCCGCTACTTTCGTCGCTCGAAGGCCTCGGAACTAACTTTGGCTACAGGCGCAAGCATTATCTCAGACCAGTCAAAGATTTAACACTAGATTGGAGACCGCTATACAGAGAATTGAAGTCATTCGTTCTACCGACGGAGTCTGGGCTTGTGCATTCAACTAACTTGAAGCGCAATGTAAAGACATTGACAAAGCTCTGCGCCTTCGTTCAATTGTATATCGACCCATGTGAGCTGCCAGCCATGCTGGAAGAGTTCCTTCCCCATTACACTACGTCCTTCTCGGAAGGCGCCTTTGTCGTCGTTGGGTTGATCAATCTCCTTCTTCCTACTTCTCCTCCGCCCGAGTCCAGAGAGGATCTTCTTCCGCATCATTACCTCCCTACTCATTTCCATCTCTGGTCGCTTGTGAGCCGTTCGAAGACATTTGACATTACCTACCTTGATTATCTGTCTCGTCTAGCTCGAGACTCATTGCCTGCTGGCAATATACCCTTCTCAGAGTATGGCTTATTCACCAAGGAACAGTCATCGCTCATCTTCACGGCTATCCTCCGGCTACTGGAAATTCCGGTCGGGCAGTCTACATCGCCTTACAGCGCTCTTGTGGACATTTCTTCCGGGCTGGGAATAATGCTGGATCGAGACACTCGGAAGCACCCTGTTGCTCATCACATTGCTCGATGGATTGTGATGTCACTCTCGCCCGCTTGCCTTGAAGCCGAGGAATCAGTACTTACTCAGCTTGAGGGCCTTATACAAGCTGTAGAGACCTTCTTCCATCCTTCCAATTCCGGTAGTTGGACCAAGACCTTGTCCCAGTTGGTGTACTATCTAGCCGACTTTTTCGTCATGCGCTGGAACCGTGAGCAGAGTGGGGAGATGGATATACCAGAAGAGCGGAGGCTGACTGAGCCTTTGAAGCGCCGTTTCGTGCTTTGTTTACGCGACGTCATCTTCATGGGTATCTATGCCAAAAGTGGTACCGCAATGAGCTTTTCTCTGTCTACCCTACAGAGTCTGGCATTCCTGGAGCCTCACCTGATCCTTCCAGGAGCTCTGCAGCGGATTTACCCGTCACTCCAAGGTCTTGTAGAGGTTCATCGCACTACCTCTTCGCTCCGTGCTCTGCAGGTTCTCTCGCGCATTATCTCACGGACGAAGGGCTACCGCTGCCATATGACCACTTTACTGGGCCTTGCACTACCGGGCGTCGACGCTAATGACCTCGAGAAGTCTCTGCATGCATTGTCCTTTATCCAGTCCGCATGCTATAACATACCTATGGCAGATCTGACGAGAGAAGGGGATGATGTAAATTGTAACATGCTCGCAATGCAATGGATTACCGGCGAGATGGAACGCATGGAAGAGCAAGGCGTCGAGGTGCAGCTGAATTACGACACCGAGCTGGACGATAAGACAGAAGAAATGATACTACGGTCCTCTACGTGCGGGTTTGGAGACTTTATTGTATCGTTTTTGGGTCGTGTTTTCACCCTCCTAGAGAACCTGCCGGACGTGACCAGAGTCCGAAATGGTTCCCCTGAAGAGAACATCGTGAATACTCTTCCCGCCACCTTCATGCCGTTACTCTCGTCCCTCTCCCCGGAGTACTACGATATTGCTCTTTCGAAGGTCGTTGACTTCGTGTCGAATCATGTTATCCACCAAGCTCGGGATGCAATGGCCTTCATCTGTAACTCTGTGTGCAAAGTCAGCCCTGCGAAGGCTTTGAAACGCTTCATTCCCGTGTTGACACAGGCTATCCGTACTGAGATCGATGATAATGGCGCAGGATCCACTAGGACAACGGGCACAGATGTCCTTCCTCGCGACCGTGGCCTGGTATGGAACGTTAGCATGCTGAGCATGTGTGTCGTCCATGTCGGAGATGCAGTTCTCGCACATAAGAAAGAACTCTTCGACATAGCTGTGTACATGCAGCAAAAGTGTAGGGGAATACCGACGGTTCATATCTCCAATTTCATTCACCATCTCCTTCTCAACCTGACGGGGACATATACATCGGACTACTCATTGTATGAGCCTGATGTGGTTGCCAAGGGAATACAGCCTGATCTGTGGAGCTACCGACAGGATCCTTGTAAATTGAGCGTAAAGTGGCATGTTCCAAAGCGTGAAGAGCTCGAATTTGCCGTTGAGCTCTTCCAGAACCAGGCGCAGTCTGCTCTCAAGCAGCTGACGGCACTGACCACCGAGACTTCCAGCGTCAAGCGTGATGGAAGTGGAAAAGACTGGTCAGACGAGGTAACCAGAAATCTGGTCCTGCTACGACTTATCCTTTCGGGTATCTCTGTACTCTTCGATCCGAAGGCAGCATCAACAACAACTGTCAACAGTTCTACCACATCCTCCAATGATGTGGAGATGGCAGATGCCAAACAAGAGTCGCACACCGTTGACGATGAAGATGCCGACTCGGCCCTGGACAGCTCTGATGAAGCGGCTGTCCGGGAATCTTTCTCCTACCCAACAAATTATCCACTGCGTGAGACGGACCAGATGTACACTACGATTCACGAGATCCGAGAGAAGGCAGGCTGGGTCCTCCACGATGTCCACAGATTCCTCTCTGATAAGCAGGAGGATGATGTGCCCTGCTTTGCAGCCCTCTATTCGGCTTACCGGTCTTGGTTTGTGGACGTGGGTATTGAGAGATCCGCCCATGTCCTTGACAGGGTAACACGTCTCCTTGCGGCCGACATTCACCCTTATAAGATGAGCGGTATCCGTAAAGACTACCCTCGTCCTCTGCTCGTACGCAGGGCGAATGTGTACCATCTGCAGCGCTTGAGACACAATGCAGCGCCTCGTCGTCGGTCCAAGCTGGATGAGATTCTGCTATTAGACATTGCCGAGTCCTGCGTTTCCCTTTATACCGAAACGCGGCGCAATGCTCAAAGTGCGGGCGAATCGGCCCTCAAGGCTGTCTGGGGATCCCGGCTGCTTGTCATCCCTCCTCTTCTCAAAGCTCTCCAAAAGGGCATCAGGGAGAATGATCACGCACGGATCAAAGGAGCGTTGTTCTCTCTGTTGCTCGGCAGCGTCGCCAAGACAGTCGGTCGTCACTGGAAATTCGCGCCCACTTTGGTCCGAACCTTCATAGACGCAAGTGCCGTCGACAAACCGTCTGTCCAGAGGATCTGCTCTAGCGCAGTGTTCCAGATCATGGATTATGGTCGTTCCATGGAAAGAATGGCCATCTTGGACCGCGACATCGTTGAGGCTATCGCTCCACAAGAGAACGTTTCAGATGAGATCACGCAGAAACGGGAGACAATCAACAACAAGCGTGTGCTTATCGAGAAAAAGAAGGCTGACCTGTCAGAAGAGCTTGTCAACCTTGCCCGGGTTTCCCACTGGAAGGTGGCCAGCCGCGCGGCTACTATTGTTATTACAATGGGCCTCAGGTTCGATTATGTTGCAAGCGAGAACCTCATAGACCTGGTGACTCACGGCTCAATTGACGATCACCCCGGTCTAAGGGGTATGTATTCCCAAGCGCTCATCGCATTGTTCACGATGATAGATGTGCGGGCAATTTGCAGCCATGATTACAAGAACTACATTTTGGGACACCAGCATTTCCCTTCTAAAATCAAGGTTGCCACCAAGCGGTACGAAGAAGGATGGACCAAAGAATATCTTTCGAGTTTTGGAAATCCCGAAGCGGAGTACTACGTTGACCATGACTTCCCTGGTTGGCTGGTGTGGGCAGACAGCATGCCTGCCTACAAATCAAACGTGGCACGGGATATCGAATATGACGAAGTGGAGTGGAAGGTTCGCGCCTACATGGGTAAACTGTTCGACCGAAGCTGGTTCTCCAAGTTCTTCATGTACTTGAAGCAAGAGCCCCGAGATCCTTCGGCGGATAAATTCCGCATGCCCTGCGCTATGATGCTTCTTTACGCATTTGAATTGATGCTTCGAGATGGTCTCACAGCAGCCACTTTCCAGGACATTCAGGAGGAAATCCAGCTTGTGTTTGAAGATGGCAGCGACAAACATCAACATAGGGCTACCGCTGAGATTCTTGGCGCTCTGGTGAGCTCTGTGGCAGATACAAGTGTCGAGAAGCGCACAATGGTCTGGGAATACGCTTTCCCTATTGTCCAGAAGATTTTCACTGATGGCTTAACGCCCGAGAACTCTGGCTACTGGACGACTTTCCTCCATATGATTCTCCAGTGCCGGGATCCTCGACGAGCCTGGCCATTGGTTGACTGGCTTGCTAGTTTCCGGCTGGACATGGGTACAAATGCCGCTTTTAAGGAAAGCTCCAAGATCAATCTGCTACACCAGTCTATCATCGATGCTGGGTGGCACTTCCAACTTGAGAAGCCGATTATCAAGGATTTCCTTGCCCACCTTGATCATCCTTACAAGGGCGTTCGCGAAGCGATGGGTCAGACGATCGCGACGATATTCCGCACTAGATACCACGAGTCCTATGCTGATCTCAAACGTCTACTGTCAGCCCAAGAGTCAGCATCATCGGTGGGTACCTATCCTTACCTTCCGACTGAAGAATTCACAAAGATGGTCCATGAGGTGTTTGGCCGCATTGAGAAATGGCGCCATGAGAGGACTCCTGGCCAACAAGCGCCCTCATCCTACACATCGGGTTGCAAGACAGTTCTTCTGTGGCTCGATTCGACTCTTTCGTCTCACGAGTGCACGCAACTGGTCCCCTTCTTCCCGGATCTGTTCACGGGGCAACTCTTGCACATGATGGATGTCAAGGAGGACCCAGAGCTGCAGTCCTTGGCATACCACGTCTTCCGTCATCTGCCCAACATTCCGTATCCGGCTGAAGACAATTCTGGATTCATCAAAACTCTCATCCACATTGGACAGACCTCTCCCTCGTGGCATCAACGCCTGCGAGTCATGATCAATATCCAAATCATATATTTCCGTCGCCTCTTCTTGCTCTCCAGCGGTGATCGAGACAAACTGTTCGAGTGTGTCGCGAGCATGTTGGAAGATCCTCAGCACGAAGTGAGAGTGGGTGCATCGGCCACATTGTCCGGTATGATCCGTTGCTCGCCTGTGTCTCTCCGGCAGGAGATGGTCAACCGACTCAGAGAACGGTTCACCAAGATATTGGTCGAAAATCCCCTTCCGAAGAAACCTAAGGGATTCCGCTCTGGCCTATCGACTCCGGTCTCCTCAGGGGCTGGTACGCCGACCCCTGAACATACTCGACTTATCTTAGTCAGGCACGGTGCTGTTCTGGGTCTCGGGGCGCTCATCCAAGCGTTCCCATACAACAGTCCGCCCCCGAGCTGGATGCCGGAGGCGCTGACGACACTTAGTGTTCGTGCTGCCAGTGATCCAGGCATTGTTGGTTCTAGCGTCAAGTCTATCATCAGTGAATTCAAGAAGACAAGGCAAGATACTTGGCATATTGATGCAAAGGTAAGTTTCAACTACCATACAGGAGTGATTAAGCTCAGGGGTATCAATTCACTAACTTGTTTCTATAGGCCTTCACGCCGGATCAGCTTGAGGATCTTTCTGGAGTTCTTTGGAAGAGCTATTTCGCATAATGCGCGAATGAGGGACGATAACCATGCATGGGTGGAAGAGTATGTTATGCATTCTTCTTTTCACACGACACGTTCAAGATTTGCATATCGTTTTAGGCTTGTCTGGGTTACAGTATTGAGTGGATACGGGAGCTGGCCAGCATTGGGTAGTATACGTAGGGACTTAGCATATTAAAATCCACAAGACATCTATTGTTTGATACCTCGTATATCTGCATATCCTGCTGCGCCTGTTCGCATGGACATTCCTAACACTGTCATTTCACAAAGTGGATATATGATATAGTTGGTATAGTAGTTCGTGGTGGTGGTGTGGTTGCAGATGGAGGCCAAGTTTAGTCAGCGGGCGTGAGCAACATCACGTGCCGGGAAGCAGCCACGCGGCTCGGCGGCCATCGAACCGCATCATCAATCGAACTCCAGGGGCGCTGGATAGCTTCAAGTCCTCCCTTACGGTTAATCCTTTGCCAGTTCGGCTTTGGAAGTCTATCTTTATCCCACAGCAAGCTATTCAATTTCTGGTTCTAGCGCTTCTGCGCGTTTTTGTCCCTGTGGTGTAGAAGAACTGCTCAAGGCAGTCTTGCTTTCACCATGGCTCCAAGGGACACCTTGTTCCGCTCGTCGGAGATGAGCTTGACCCAGCTCTACATCGCCAACGAGATCGGAAGAGAGGTTGTCAGTGCTCTGGGAGAGCTCGGTCAGGTCCAGTTTAGAGATGTGAGTCTGTTGCTTGGATATCTTAGTTCACATGCACGAACGAATCCAGCTGATATATATTGCGTCTGTTTCTAGCTTAACCCCGACACCAATGCGTTCCAGCGTACCTTTACGAAGGAGATTCGTCGTTTGGATAATGTGGAAAGACAGCTGCGTATGTTCTGCAATCAGCGATAAGGTTCCTATGAACCTCGATCTAATCCGTCTCGCACACCAGGCTACTTCCATGCCCAGATGGACAAGGCAAGCATCCCCATGAGATCTTCGTCTGAATTCTCCGACACACTCGCTGCTCCTTTGGCCTCCGAAATCGACGAGCTCGCCGAGCGTAGCGAAAGTCTCGAACAACGGATCGCTTCGCTGAACGATAGCTATGAGACCCTGAAGAAACGTGAGGTGGAGTTGACTGAGTGGCGCTGGGTGCTGAGGGAAGCTGGTGGTTTCTTCGATCGCGCTCACAGCCATACGGAGGAAATTCGCCAATCTTTCGACAACGACGAAGCCCCTCTCCTCCGCGATGTCGAACAGCAGAGCCGCGGCCCCAACGGAGATGCGCAGGGTCAGCAGTCTTTCCTGGAGATGAACATCGGATTTGTGGCTGGTGTGATTCCGCGGGACAGGATTGGTGCCTTCGAGCGCATTTTGTGGCGTACTCTGCGTGGTAACCTCTACATGAACCAGTCGGAGATCCCCGAGGCCATCATCGACCCGACGACCAACGAGGAGTCCCACAAGAACGTTTTCGTCATCTTTGCTCACGGAAAGAGCATCATCGCTAAGATCCGAAAGATCTCCGAGTCGCTTGGGGCCTCCCTCTACAACGTCGATGAGAACAGTGAGCTGAGGCGGGATCAGATTCATGAGGTCAATACCCGCCTGGGTGATGTTGGCAATGTTCTTCGTAACACCAAGAACACCCTCGACGCGGAACTCACGCAGATTGCCCGCTCTCTTGCCGCTTGGATGATCATTGTCAAGAAGGAAAAGGCTGTGTATGATACACTGAACAAGTTCTCCTACGATCAAGCGAGAAAGACTCTTATCGCGGAAGCATGGTGTCCGACCAATTCGCTGGGCTTGATCAAGTCAACATTGCAGGACGTCAACGACCGCGCTGGGTTGAGTGTGCCTACTATCGTCAATCAAATCCGGACCAACAAGACCCCACCAACCTTTATGCGGACGAACAAGTTCACTCAAGCTTTCCAGACTATCGTCGACGCCTACGGTATCTCGAAGTACTCTGAAGCTAACCCCGGATTGTACACCATCGTCACATTCCCCTTCCTTTTCGCTGTCATGTTCGGTGATTTTGGCCACGGTGCCTTGATGACCCTGGCTGCTGCCGCTATGATCTTCTGGGAACGCAAGCTGGCGAAGACCAAGCTGGATGAGCTGACTTACATGGCATTCTACGGTCGTTACATCATGCTTATGATGGGTCTCTTCTCTATGTACACCGGTCTTCTCTACAACGATATCTTCTCCAAGTCCTTCACCGTCTTCCCCAGTCAGTGGCAGTGGCCCGACGATATCAAGCAGGGACAGACTGTCGAGGCATCGTTGAAGACTGGCTATCGCTTTCCTTTCGGTCTGGACTGGAACTGGCACGAAGCCGAGAACTCTCTTCTTTTCACCAACAGTCTGAAGATGAAGATGAGTATTTGTCTCGGTTGGGCACACGTAAGAGACTTCACCAAATTTCTTTTAACCATTGTTAACCTTGTTCACAGATGACCTACGCTCTCTGCTTGCAATACGTCAACGCTCGGCACTTCAAGTCGAAGGTTGATGTTATTGGTAACTTCATTCCCGGAATGATCTTCTTCCAGTCCATCTTCGGTTACCTTGTTCTTACCATCATCTACAAGTGGTCCGTTGATTGGAACGCCCGAGGCCAGTCTCCTCCCGGACTTCTCAACATGCTTATCTTCATGTTCCTCTCTCCGGGAACTGTCGAGGAGCAACTCTACCCCGGTCAGGCAAGCGTCCAGGTTCTTCTCTTGCTTCTTGCTGTCATCCAGGTGCCCATCATGCTCTTCTTCAAGCCATTCTATCTTCGTTGGGAGCACAACCGTGCCCGCGCTCTTGGATACCGTGGCCTTGGCGAGCCATCCCGGATTAGTGCGTTAGAAGACGATGCCGATGGTGGTCGCGACAGCATGGCCAGCGATGGTGAAGGTGTCGCCATGATCGCCCAGGATCTCGGTGACGAAGAGCACGAGGAGTTCGACTTCGGCGAGATCATGATCCACCAGGTCATCCACACCATTGAATTCTGCCTGAACTGTATCTCCCACACCGCCTCCTACCTGCGTCTGTGGGCTCTGTCTCTGGCCCACCAGCAGCTCTCTATCGTGCTGTGGGACATGACCATTGGCGGCGCTTTCGAACAAGAGTCTTCCACCATGCGGGTGATCATGATCGTTGTCACCTTCTACCTATGGTTCACCTTGACCATCGCCATTCTCTGTGTCATGGAGGGTACCAGTGCCATGCTTCACTCCCTCCGTCTCCACTGGGTCGAAGCCATGAGCAAACATTTCATGGGTGACGGTATACCTTTCACCCCGTTCAGCTTCCAGACCCTCCTCGAAGAGGATCCTGTTGATTAGTCTTTCTTTTTCTGACTGCATGCGTTGCATTTTCCTTTCCTTTCACACTTTTGGATCAAGATGTCACATTAGTACATTCCCTGAGGGAATTCGATCGAATCTAGATATTCATGGCGTCTTGTCCTATTATCCGTGTCTTTCTTTTGGCTGTGCTACTAGATGATCGGAAATATATATGTCAATTGTATACTCAGAAAGAAGTCGTAGGTCGTATCAGTAACAGCCATGTGCAATGTAAATTATCTCGCTGAGGGATTTGTGAACTAACATTCTGGTCACCTTGCAATCAGAGGAATTCGCCCATCTCGGTTTCAATCGGCATGTATGAAAGTAAAGCGGAGCATTGGAGAGAAAAAGCCATGCCCAGACCGCCACCAGGCAGTTGGACATTCCTTCAGCGCCTCGTGTGTAATAACTTGACTCTTATAGCATGAAACATTACTATTCATTGCTCAAATGAATACGATGTCCAACTATGGAATCTTTGCCGAGTTCGCTGCAATGTAGGAATTTGAAGAAGGAAATATATTATTCCACCAATCAAGGGCATGCTTTAGCACACTCGCGTTAGCATCTATTGAGTGGTTGAACTAATTAACATTCATTTGACTTCGATATCTTGTAATATTATAATGTCTAGTAATTAACCGAAATAGGATATTTTAGCCACTACTCTACATGATATCATGCTCCCAAGTAATTGTTGCAGCAGGGATATATACTACTCAAGTAATCATCTTCATGCCGGTCAAGAAGTTACTCTTGTCATTCCAAATCTCCACTTCCAGTCTTCTATAATACATATAATATGAAACTTAATTACATTATCCAGGACATACATTTTATTTCAATAATAACTCCTACCCGCCCAAAACCTGACCTAAAACCAACAACCCCAGCACCACAGCCATCCTCTCCGCCCCAGACGTAGTAGTACATTTCTCAGTCCCTAGTAGATACCATCACTCAATCAGCCCAACCCTAACCCAACCCAACCCAAACCACACAAACCCATCAACAAAAGATGGAAGATATACATACCCCTCGCATACGCACACATATCACCATACGCCCAAATACTCCCAATCCAACTAGTATAATTAAAACTCCCCGTCAAATTATCACACCGAGTATAGCTACACTCCCAAGCAGCTTCACTCCAGTTATCCGACACCCCGTGCGCATTCTCACAGATGCATTTCAAGGTGGATTTGGACGTGCTTTCTGCGATGGCAGTGTAGTTTGTCCCGCAGGTGCCGTTGTCCAGGATTTGAAGCAGGTAGTCGGTGTAGCAGGGTCGGAAGCATGCGGAGTAGTGGTTCATGTAGGCGTTCCAGGAGCAGGGTGTGAAGAACTTTTTTTTTTTTTGTTTTGCTTTCTGGGTATGGGGTAGGATGATGAGTGTTGGACAGGGTTTTGTTCAATTAGGAAGTGAGTTGTATAGTATATTTGAATTGGGATTTTGGGGAATTGGGAAAGTGTAGTTATATACTTCAAGTATGTTTCATTCACAGCTCAGATCCCTTTCATTGTCAGCTCAGTTCCATTTCTATATTCACTTCTCTTCTCTTCCCCTTCTACCTCCACTACTCCTTCTCTTACTCTTTGACCTCGCTATCATCCTCCTTTCTTCTTCGCTACTCTTCTAAGCCTTCTGCGCTCGGAATTCCTTTCTTCAGATCTCTACATCTATTCTTCTAACCCAATCAAATTTCTTATAACCCTGTTCCTATTCCAACCACATCTAGTACTTATACAACTGTCTTACCACTTTAAAGGCTATCAGCAAAGCAGGATATTATAAGATAAGCGGGTGGGATTCTGAACACTCTATACTTTAACCAGAAAAGTAACCTCTTGGGCCGCGTTAGATGATAATAATAAACAGTATATCAGGCGACGAATCAGGCGATAAATTCTAGAAGGGTAAGAGACCCAAGAATTTAACATTTATAAAACTTTCCTTATTAACTACTATATAGACCTGAGTGATAATAAGTTAACTGAGTCCACAAGACTCGAGTTTAACAAAGATTAATCAAGTCTACAGAAGGCTCTTTTACAAACAGACAAGACTAAATAGTTCCGGTGGTTACAATCAGATATACTAAAGCTCTTCTGGATAAAACTGTGGGATTTTTACCTCAAGACCAGTGGAAAGAAGAAGGCTCAGGAAATTAGACTGGCAATTATACAAAAAACTCTAATCCAGGGAGAAAAAGGCAGCAAAAAAAATATATTCCAGTCTAATACCCTCTAATAAAGCATCTTAGGGGGCTGTTAATTACTTAGCCCGGTTTATATACTGGGTAAGAAAAGAAAATCTCAAGTCATGCGAGGATATTTTCTATAAAAGAAATATATACCTTGATAATATTTAACAGGGTTACTGGATGCTCAAGAACTATCTCCAAGAACTCCACTCCGAAAGATAAATAAATAAAGAGACTGGCAGAACAGCTATTTTTGGCATCAAGCACTACAATAGTAAGCCGAACCCCAAGAAAACATGGAATTTATCTAATCTAGAGCTTGCTTAACAGATACAGAGATAAGTAATATAAAGTGCAATACCAGCAACGATGACAAGGCCATACTTGGTGACGGAATGGCGACAACGACGCCGAGTGAAGGTGAACATATGGAAGAACCATGCAGCGACAACATTGATTGTGGTGGGAGGAATTGAGATGGGGATAAATAGTATGTTGGGGGTTGGTTTTGGATGGTGGTGGTGGAGATATATTAAGAAGGGGGATCTGGTTGAGATTAGGTAGGAGGTCTCTCAATCATCATGTCGAGAAAGTCTTTTCTTTCGAAGAAAGGAGGAACTTAATGTAATTATCTGTGCTGTTAAGCGACATTAATAATTAAAGAGAGCAAAATGGGTGAGTCGGAGTCTCTTGGTAGAATCCTCTTACTAGTTGTCGTCGGATACACGTATGGAAGTGCACGTGATGGATGTCATGACTTATTTTCTACGACTGTTTAACCAAGGTGTATGATGATCATGGTAATAATCTTCTAGTATTCGACGAGTATGGATCTGTCAACTTAATCAAGGGGCTACTACGCATGATATTGTTCAATCCAATACTAGGGTACTAGGTGCTGGGTAAATAGATATACCAGCAAGTCTGTCCAAGCAGAGCTTACTACACTATAGACCTATAACGTCAGTATAATATTCTGCACCAGGCCAGAAAACACACTGCTATCCTCTGTCCGTTAGCCGGCACATTTATATCAGTTGGCTAATGACTTATCTATTCATCTGTGAGTATAAGAAAGAGAAAGTAATTTGGGCCAATAGTGCGGGGGCGGGGCAAGGTCGGAGAAATGCAATAAGGACTGCGACGAGAAATTAACGGCTCTACATTGTATCTCCAAAAAAGCTAGTAATAGCATTGTTGTAATTTGGAAATCGGATTTATAATTATAGAATTTTTATTTGCATTTTGAATATGTAAATGTTTGTGGATCATAAATCACATGCCAGTGCAAAGGTGTCACCGGGTACCTGCTGTACGCACTGACTGGCTCGCATTAAGTAACATGAAACCATTAAACTCCACTCTAGTGCTGTTCCTTTGTGCCATGAACTCATTTGTGGTGCTGGTTGTACGTGTCGATAATCTTCTGTATCTCGTCCTTCGAGCCCAGGAACACACCGCTCCGGTCGTGAATGTGTTCCGGAACCACCTCCAGAAGACGCTCCATCTGGGAGTTCACTGCCAGACCACCTGCGTTCTCGAAAAGCATAGCCATGGGGGCACACTCGTAGAGAATACGAAGCTTGCCCTTGCGGCTCTTGGAATCAGCCGGGTAGGCGAACACACCACCGTAGAGGAGAGTCCGGTAGGCATCGGCCACCATGCTACCAATATAACGCGCGCTGTAAGGCTTCTGGCCGTCACCGGGGTACTTCAGCGAGTGGAGGTACTTGTTCACCCAGTCATCCCAGTACATGCTGTTACCCTCGTTGACCGAGTAGATGGCCCGCTTGGCGGGAAGCTGCATGTTGGGGTGTGTCAGGATGAATTCACCCAGGGAGTTCTCCATGGTGAAGCCATTGACACCGCCGTTGCGCATGGTGATCACCAGCTGTGCGGAGGCACCGTACATGGTGAAGCCAGAGGCAACCATCTCCGTGCCGGGGCGAAGGAGGTCCTGAGCAGTGACCTTGTTGTTGGGACCGAGGACCTCATCGGGAAGCTTGAAGATTCCGAAGATGGTACCAACCGAAACGCCAGCGTCAAGGTTGGAGGAACCGTCAATAGGGTCGCAGACCACGGCATAGCGGGCATTGGGGTGCTCGTCGAAGATGATAGCCTCTTCCTCCTCCTCGGAAACAAGGATACGGCACTTGCCGGAGCCCTTCATGGCGGAAATGAATATGTCATTGCCGATGACGTCAAGCTTCTTCTGATCGTCGCCAGTCGTGTTTGAGGAACCAGCCAAACCAGTCAGGTTAATCAAGGAAGCGCGACGAATGTAGTAGGCAATAGACTTGAAAGCAAATTGAAGAGCGTGGCAGAGTAGTCTGGAAAGAGGAGGGGAAATCCCGTTAGTAAGAGAAACAGCCAGAATTGAGGAGGGGTAGGGAAACTCACGTGAAGTCACCGGTGGCTTCTGGAACCTTGACCTGCTCCTCGGTGAGGAAGCGGGTGAGGGTGACAATATCCGTGTTGATGTTCTCCTGTCCTACGGGAGGAGCACCGCCATTGCCGCTTGAAGACATGTTGTGCAGCGTGTGATTTGAAGCTGGGTGAAGAGAGGGCTTGTGAAGTAGTAGTAGTACAAGTGGAAAGCGGAGACAATCTAGTCTGGTGCTGGCTGCTTCTTTAAAAGAATTTTGGCTTTTCAACCTCGGGTCAACGGGGAAAGCAGGAAGATGCGGAGATAACCAGGGTACAGAGGAGGGGTGGGAATGAGCTGGGAGGAGCGGTTGAGATGTAGTTTATAAGTACTTTGGGACAAGTGGAGGAGGGAGGGACAGTTGGCAATGAGTACGTAGATACGTAGAAGCTGCAGGAAGAAAGTGATCTATCCTCCATCCCAGGAGAACAGGGGCATCCTTTAAGTGAGCGCTGGGGCCAGCCAGGACCAATCTTTTACCGGGTTAGGAACCTAACGTCAGAAGCCAGAATAAACCGGACATTTACAACAAAAAAGAGAGAGTGGAGAGAGTGAGAGAGCATCCAGAACCCTTTTCCCTTTGGGCCTGACGCAATAACTAGAAAGGAAGGATGGTTTTCGTCATTTCCCCCACTCTAACCCGGTTTGGGCGGGTTCCCGGCTCTTTCTCTTGCCTTCGCCCGGGTTAGCCCCGAATTTCCCCGCGCTGGGATCTGGAGTTTCTTTCTCCCAGTACGGAGTAGTCTATCCCGCATACTAGGAAGCATACTAGCTACTAGATAGTTGGTAAAAATGATATTGGTGTGGTCAGGCTCCTAGATGCCATCCGGTGCTTCATAGGATACTATTCTTTCTCATGCTTCCATTCGAATGAGCAACAGCGATAAACACACCCCACGCTGGTTCGACCCGGACTATTGAACTCCCTCGGCTCGTATTAAGGGGCTTAAAGAAAAATGTCGCATAAGCGCAGCTAGAAAGGATACCTAGACTATCTCTCAGCCTGTTGTACCTAATCGCGGCGGGTGGATTTCGGATGGTCACCAGACATGCGAATTTTGATAATCCGCGTCAAACTATGCCGAACTATTCGAGTCTCGCCCGCTCTGTTTAATCAGTCGATTCCGGATCCCTCCTGAACAGCCGGAGTAGTACCTCCTGCTCCGTTGATCAACAAGGGATAGGTTAGTAACATGTCTCAAACATTTGGTCCAGCCTAATTGATCAGAGCTATTGCTCTGGCCATGAATAGTTAGTATGATCCCCCATGTCAGTCTATTATTATACAAATTTCATCCATCGGGAACCCGAATCAAAACCGGAAGGTAAGACGGGAAGCTTCACCGCCTTGGCTTCCGCCTTCCGAGGCAGACAGACACGGCAGAATGGTTGTCGGTTAGATGCTTACCTAAACCACTCATAACCGGACCACATTGGGGCTAGCTTCTCGGTAAAATTAGCTCCGAACGGAATGCTTGAAAAACTTCGACGCGGATTTCCAGCTTTCTTCCCACACAACAACATCCCACACTGTGTGATGCCTTCCTATAATGCCCGTGGAAGCATGCATCACATATCTGTAGAGATCACCACATTATTGTGGCTTTGCTCACCTTTGTTGTTGAACTGACACATCTCGCCTCGATGCACAGGATTCAATTGGTAAGTGCCACAATTGCCAGCGCTTCCATCATCCCCATTCCCCTCTTTATGATGATACCTACAACCATTTCAAACTAGAGTCTTTGACCCCTTCAGGGCATGAAAACTCACTTGTTTTGCACGTCAGTCTGATGCTTTTGCTCAAGACATTCTTGTTCAATTTTCCAGGCATTGATCAAAGCAGGATGCTAACGGTCAATAGGACACTAATACTCTCATCTAGCTCCCAGAACAATGTGCGAGTCTGTCTGATTCAATGGTAAGCTCTCCCTTTTACCTTATCCTTCTCCCCATGACTTGCATGATGCTTCTTTTACAATATATACGCTGGAAATTACCGACTGAGACCTTCGGGTCATCGACGATAAAAATTGGCTATTTCTGATCAGTCATAAAAAAACTGCCTATTGTTTTCACTGTCATCAATTTTGTTCGCCTATGCTGACGGTTACAAGATTGTCTACAGATCACACAGGCTCTTCACATATAGTTGGCGAAGGGTAAGCTATATTCTCACTGTCTCCTTCGTCTCCATCCCTTCGAAGATGAAACGGCACTGGGCTCCGACGGCGTCAGACATAACGTCCGGTCTTGATGGATATGCCCTTTTTGCGGCAGGCCTAGAAAACCTCGCCCACTGAGATAATTTTCAACAATGAAGATTCACACATAATAACCTCTTGGCTTGAAGCTAACTGGTAATCAAAGACGGCAGATATCTTGCTATGATCTTCTCTCTATGACACCTGGTAAAAGGTAAATTCAAGCCCTCTTCCTGCAATTCCCCTGTACACGAGGATGATTCCCTAGATGACGAGTCTTATTCGAGTTATCGATGCAGACAACATCTTTTTTATACCATTCATGCATTTCTGAAATACTTGTTCTCACATAGAACGTTGCATCAGTTGGCTCAGACCAAGGCTAACTCAATTGCAGTATAGGAATGTTTATTGGGACAACATGTTGCTCCAGTATAATGTCTCCGACCGTCAGGTATCTGTATGTCACCATCTCTATTCTCCGTCTGGCCCACATCGTACAATGATGAAACGACACAAAATAAAGACAAGCATATGTCCAAGTTGGCTTTGCCGACCGGGACGACAATCGTCATGACTGATCAGTCAACATGTTGTCAATACATCATCTTCAACCTCGCACGTCTATGGTGACTGACCAGCGTGGTAGTTATCGGTAGTTTCATTGCCAGCGAAGAGCTCAACATTATACGTAAAACGTGAGTATACACTCTTTCGCAGCTCCCATTCCCCTTGTTTAAATGATGATTTACTACTATTTTATCACGACGGTCAACATAAAATATTTAACCTTGATGACCACCGCCTGTGACAGGGCATTGGATCTGATATGCACCTTGCTCATTATGATTGTTTTCGTTGCACATAATGTGTGGAGTCTTTGCTGACATGACTTCAGTAATATTATAGGCCTTGATCTTCGATCGACATGCTCCAATCGTTTAGGGGCAACGATCCTGTCCATGCGGGACAAGAGTCGTACAACATGCTGGCATGTTCTTTCAGCCGGGATCTTTAGCTTGCAGTAGTCCGAATTCATAGCTACTATAATAAGAATCAATCCCTGGTTGTACTTGCATCTATCTTTATCGATAACCCTGTAATGTCCTGGTCTTCTGCGTAGGCGCTCATGGCCTGAGGCGACGGCGTCCCGTGCCCCTGTCATGGCGCGCCCGATTTGCCTACGGACAAACCTTTCACCCTATCGCAGACCCTGTGAGATGTCTGGACTACTGCTAGGCCTTGCTAGTCTTGACCATCTTCGTCATAGGCCGATGTGACAGCGATGCTGGTTTGTTGGAACAGGGTCTGGGCGAAGGGGAGCACGGAGGGCAACGAGCCTGTGAGAAGGCGCGGACGGACAACTTAAGCGCCAGCATCCACGCCGCCTGTGATCAAACCGGCCAGGCTGCATCTCGCGGGATGCACTAGTTCTCTGAAGAGTCAAGACCTGCAATCCCCCCTTCCTCATCCCCGCCCGCTGCTTGTTGGCTCTTGTGCTATTTTTAACCCTTAGAAGGACTCTAGCAGACTAGCACACATCTTGCTGGCCCTCCCTGGTCAGTCGATCGAAACCCACGATGCTCGTCGAAACGGTTGATACGTACCGACTGGCCCGTCTGGGCCTGCAAGCCTCCTCCACACCTGGTTGGACCAGAGGTTGTTGCAAAGAATAGAAATCGGTCTGCGCTTCAGCCCTCTGGCTCCTTCTCAATCGCTCGTCCGTGTTGGCACAATCTAATCTCCCCTCCTGCTTTTCCAGCCCTCAGCCTTCAGCCATGGCTCCGTGTTCGGTTGGCCCTGCATCCTTCCGTTAGTATGAATAGGTGCGCCCAGCTTTTCTCACACGCTGTGGTCTTCGACTTGTTCTCGTGTCTGTCTCGCAACGCTGCAAGGTACTGATCACGGCCTCTTTATAGCTGGCGATCGTCGGGCAATGCTGGCGACGAGCCGCCGTCTGGTCCTTATTCTTACAGCGGCTGGCCGACACCTCTTACCTCCAGCAATCAGCCGTCTCCTAGTCGTCGAGAGCATGCTGTACAGCCCCCTCCTCTGACAACATCGTTGGGTGGTCACCAATTCCAAGGGCTTGGACTCGCGCTGGGTTCGGGCTACAGTTCCACCCCTCTTTCGTCGACTTCACTGTCTAGTCCTTTCACGCAAGGCCAGTCTCCCGCCGTAGGCTCGCCTGGAGGGGCGGCAATCGGATCGTCACCTATGGCTTCTAGACAATACAATGTGCCTTACAATCCTCAGGATTGGGGCCCAGTGGGAAGTGGTTCGATGAATGCTGGCCAAGCTACATATACACCACCGAATAACATGCTGCGGATCGTCTCTCAGCCACGGTCAACAGGACCACACTCAGGTCTGTCATATGTTTTCTTCTGTCCCTCCTTCCCTGACTCCCTGATGCTCCTATACTCCTATACTGCTTTACCCTTTGTAGTCTTGGGACTTTCTAGCTTGCTGCATGTCCTCGGTGACCAGGAATCGAACCTAATGTGACTTTGTAGATGTATCTTTGTCGCCGCCTCCACCACCATACTCTCCACCAAGTCAGCAACATCAGAGAGAAAATGTCAGTCAGAATACATCCTCAAGGGGCTCCACGTCGCCCAGTATGAGCTCATATAATGGGGCGGTGCGTGCAGGTGGGGATGCTCCCTCAGAGTATCGACAGCGCCGCCTTCCCCGTACTCGCCCTCTATCGATGTTCGTGGGAAGTGAGTCGAGCCACAATCGACGTGTCTCGCTACCACCACCTCCGCCGCTGCCACCAGGCCTTTCATCCAGGTCTTCATCCCAGAATAGGTCAGAGACCTATCGAGAACCCGCACCAGTTATGGCAGGGCCAGGGCCGCACATTGTGGTCTCGCCTGATAATCTCCACTCGACACAATTGAGCGACAATAGCAACATGCTTGAGCCCACTCAACCCTTTGAACTGGATCGGCCTCCAGCTGCGAGAAGGGCCGTATCTGCTGGGCCGGCCGTCAACAGTGCGAGTTCATCAAGAGCTCATAGTCAGTCTGGAGCCCGATCCCCTCCGGGAAGTAGTTGGGAACCGGGAATGCCCCTTCCTCCACCCCCACCAGGACCGCCACCGGCCACAAGGTCACAGAGTGTGAATGGTCTCTCTGACTCGTCGTCATCCCGGAACTCGCAAGGCCCTGCTAGGAGTGGCAGGGCACGGCCCCCTCCAGCTTTAGGTACAAGTTTAGATAGCATTCCGCCAACACCAGCTGGATGGGTCGATGAAACAATCGATGTTAAACCCAGAGCAGACAGACAACCACTAACCATTGACACGGCAACTACAACCAATATGAGCGGCCCGGAATCTCTCGAGTCGTCTCGCGCAAGTCATAATCCCAATAGCGGTGGTCTGTTTCGCAGCCCAGCTATCAAAGACCCAAATGCTAAAGGCATCCGAGAAAGGAGGATTGAACGCCGGAACAGGCAAAGCCAAGTGCTTGATAGCCTCAGTGCTGTCTCCATGAGCAGCAACCCCTGGGCTGAAGCTCTCGAACAATTAAAACCCTCCAACTTAGTTTTGGGAGAATCGAGCGTGGATACGGACAACGGCAGAAACCCGGCTTCGGCAAAAGCCGCACCTCTCAGCACTCGCAGTATATCTTCTGATGGACCGCAGATTACATCACGATCTAGAGCATCTTCTGGGGGTCTATTTTCGAACCGGTCTTGTTCCACCCCCAAGCCTGAGCCGAGTCCTCAAGCGCCAACCTCAACCTCGCGGTTTGCGCAGACGCCGCCGTTTTCACCGGGCACAGAAAGGTCATCTGCATTTGCCAAGCGTACATCCCCAGCACTACCACCCAAAGCCCTGCCAACGCCCCCTCTGCAATCCGGGTCAGAAACTACACCGTCTCGGCCTGGCTCCAAGGAAGAGCGACCGGTCTCACATATACTACACCTTCCTAACGAGCCGGTGACTACTGTCTCACCCCTAGCCCCACGTCGCGTGTCGGCCCAACAGAATCCCTCTCTCGACTCTGTCGTTAACCGCGATGACGAATTTGTCCGGAACGCTATACAGAGACATTGGGAATTCATCGAGAAGGAGGCCGGCACAATGGACGAGAAAGAGGCATTGCAATTGTTCGCCGACTTCATCATCTCTGAGTCCCAGATCCGGCGTGAGAAGTATGCTAAAGTATGGGATCTGGATTCTTATGATGTTGACAGTGTACGCCGTAAATTGTTTGTCTGCCCTCCCAAACCAGCACCGGTGCCACAGAATAGCCAAGTAGTACCAGGTCCATCTTCTAGGAGGGCGTCTAATCCTACGGCACCTAAGCTAAGTATACCCCAGGTACGTCCTGAATCGGCCTGGTGGAATAATTACCAACCATGCCTCTCGCCAATTGCAAGTCTTGGGTTGAGCAATGACGAGATGAGCTCGAGGGGACGGGCGCCTAGTCGATGGTGGGAGTCCAAAACTGGTTCTAGCAGTGAAGGGGGAGAACGAAGAGTGCAAAGGTCAAAGAGGGAGACCAAATATATGGGATTATCACGTGGGGCCCTGCTATGGGAGGAAAGTCAAGGCTCGTCTGACACAGGGAATGCCGGCGCGTCGAATGGAGGAAATCAGTACGCTGCATATGGTCCTGACGAATACCCACCCGAAAAGGTAGGGTGGCACGAGGAGTCTGCCCCAGCAGACTACAACAATCTCCGCCTTGGATCTGCTAGGCGGTTTGAAGAAGTGCAGAGGATGGATGTCTCGAGACTGATCACCTTACCGCCGCCGTATCCCAGACACTATCCCGCGGTCAACAACAGCCACCCCGACCTCGTGACTTATCGGACGTTGGTGCGATCAATTACAGACTTGTCGGAGATCAAGACCACCAGGCAGCGGCACCAAACCGAGATGGATGGGCTGTTCCAGGATCACCAGGCACGAATCCAAGAAGGACGACGGCAATTCAATGCCAATATCCAGAGTCAAATCCAACAAGGCAGTATCACATTCGCAGAAGCGGCGGAAGCAGAAGCCGCATTAATTGTGGAGGAAAACCAACTTGAAAGAGATTTGATCAAGGGCGGGCTGGATACATACCAAGAAACGGTTTTCAAGCCAATGCGAGCGATTCTTGCAGACAGGGTTGACAGGGCTACTGCTTGCATTGACGAGCTACGTGGCAGGCTGTTTGACGACGCGCGATCCGAGACCCCAGATCAAACCCAGGAAGAAGGTGATGAGAAGCCAGAGCTCCTGGAGAAGCTCACACAACTCAAATGGTTGTTTGAAGCGCGCGAGCAATTGCACCGCGAGGTGTTCGATCTGATTAGCGAGCGCGACGAAAAGTACAGAGCGGTGGTCCTACTACCCTATAAGCAAGCATCCAACGAGGACAAAGTACGCGAGACCAATGAGTTCTTTGTCAAGGACGCCTTGGATCGCCGAGTGGAGTACGAGGCCAATGCCCTAGCACGTCTCGAATCCTTTTTAGATGTGATCGAGGGCAATGTAGCGCGAGGGGTGGAGATACAGCTGTCGGCGTTCTGGGATATTGCACCGTCTCTGTCAGAGTTGGTGCAACAGATCCCTGAGAAGCTCCGTGGCTTTACTGTCCAGATTCCGGCCAACGAATACGACGAGAATCCGAGTTACCGGGCACATCCGCTGCAGTACCTATATACGCTCGTATCACACGCGGAAAAATCTAGTTACCAATACATCGAGTCGCAGATCAACCTTTTCTGCCTACTGCACGAGGTCAAGTCCGCTGTTATGAGGGCCAGCTGCAACCTTATGGAGGCAGAACGAATCCGCTTGGGCGAGTCCGAGGGCAAGGTGCAGCAGGAAATGCAGGAAACCCGTACGGATGAAGAGCGCACCTTGACAAGCGATCTGAAAGACAAGGTAGCTACCGTGGAGGGCCAGTGGGCGGAAGCCCTGGGAAGTGGGATCCAGCGTCTACGCGAACGAGTAAAAGAGCAGCTAATGGTTGAAGATGGATGGGAGGATTTGGAGCAATTGGAGCAGGCATGATGAATGGAAGCAAGTTGTTATTGGTTCACGAATGATGACTGACGAGGGGCTATCAAGAGTTTACTTCTTTGTCGATTTCTGCGGTTTTGTTCACTGTTGTTTCCTGATTGAGTGATTTGATTACTGTGTCGCTAGAAGATACCCACATTCGTTTGCAGCTGCGAATCCACTTGATTATTGAGGGAATAAATGGAGATATCCTGGTAAGATTGTTCCTCCGCGCCGATGACCGGACGGGTAACCACGTGACCCATGCGGCTTCTAGAGGTTTCCTTCCGGATCCTCGAACTTTTTCCCCTTTTGCCTTTCCCTTCTCCAAACCAACTCGTAGTCTTATTTAATACGGGCTTCTCCCCTCCCCCTCCGCTTCCACGGTACCATCCCTCTTTGCTCCTACTCTCCCATTGCCACCTGGGACTTGATTGATCTGTCTTTGCTCCAGCGTCTTTAAAGTGAGACGTTTTTTCTGTGACTGTAAGTTGCCTCTGAATTTTTTTTTTCTGCCCAATTTCGCACACTTCACTCCCTCCCAATCTTGACCTGGTTCCCCTCCTATAAGGTAGGGATCCTGTCTCGGAGAGGGCTGTCCCATCGAATGATGAGAACTCATAGCTGGCACCAGTCAGACGGGGATGAAATCATCCTCCATGCTGAGTAGCTTGCGGTCCGGGAAACGCTATCCGGATCCTGAAACGATGCCTCCACTCATATTTGAATATTATCGCACTACTTTATGGCTATGAATAAATGCTAATATTATATGTGCGATGCAGAACACAACAGCTTTTTTGGCGAAAGAAGGAAGAAGAAAAAAGACACGGACTCGCTAAACAAATTGACCCACTGGCGAAGTTCAGCCCCGCAATAGAGCAGCTTTTCTTTCCATCGAGATCCTTAGACCAATTGATAATAAAATAAACTACCACCATCATGGTTCTTCACAACCCCAACAACTGGCACTGGGTGAACAAGGATGCCTCCGGCTGGGCCAAGGACTACCTTAAGGAGAACCTCTCCGTCCTCTCCGTGGAGGAGAATGGAGCCTCTGCCAAGATCTCCAACCTGCTGAGCATGGATGGCGATGTAGACGTCAGTCAGAGAAAGGGCAAGGTCATCACCTTGTTCGATGTCAAAGTACAGCTCGAGTATGAAGGTTCGTAATTAAGCAATGATAGTGTTTCTCTCTGTTCAGGGCACACCACTAAGACCTTTGACAGGTAAGACTAAGGACGATGAGTCCGTTAGTGGAAAGATCACCATCCCCGAGGTTGCTCATGACACCGAGGAAGATGAGTACGTCGTATGTTCCCTTTAGCCCCTCGTATTCCCATAGCTGTCCGGCCAATTGACCCCATGGCTCTTTAGTTTGAGATTGAAAACTACTCGGATTCTCCTTCCAAGCAGGCCGTGAAGGACCTGGTTCGCTCCAAGCTCGTTCCTCAACTCAGACAGGCTTTGGGCAAGTTTGGTCCCGCCCTCATTGCTGAGCACGGCAAGGACCTCCAACACGCTCCTGGTGTCAACCCTTCCAGCGGATTCGCTGCTCCCAAATACCACCCTCAGACTTCCAAGAAGGAATCCTCTGCCCCTACTACCACCACCACTACCACCGCTGAGAAGGTTTCGGTCAACACTACTACCGTGACCGCTTCGGACGAGTTCCGCACCACGGCTGAGGAGCTGTACAACACCTTCACCGACCCCCAGCGCATTGCTGCTTTCACTCGCGGCCCCCCTCGCCAGTTTGAGGGCGCTCAGGTGGGCGGAAAGTTCGCCATCTTCGACGGAAATGTTACCGGCGAGTACACCAAGCTCCAGGCCCCCACCCTGATTGAGCAGAAGTGGCGTCTTGCCCAGTGGCCCGCGGGTCACTTCAGTACGCTGGAGATCAAGTTCGACCAGAACGATGTCGACGGCGTCACTCAGATGCGCGTGACCTGGACTGGCGTCCCTGTTGGTCAAGAGGATGTCACCAAGCAAAACTGGGATGTCTACTACGTCCGCAGCATCAAGCAGACTTTCGGGTATGTTCTAATCCCCTTGCTTTGCCTATTAGCCAATTGCTTCCTCACAATGGCTTGCCAGATCTTCCTTTTCTTGGAGACAGTTGCTGATGGTTGTTTTTCTTCTTCTCGGTATAGGTTTGGCACTATTCTCTGAGCGCATCCGCGAAACCATGACCACATCATGATCTAAATTCAGCACTTGGGGGGGTATGAGGGCGACAACGGATCCTGTCTACATCCACGCGTCCTGTAGAAGACGGGGGTAGCGAACTCTTTTTGGATTCTTGACAAACTGTGTTTCTGGGACAGGCAATCTTGCGCCGACTCATCCTTACCTCACCTGACCTGATATAAAACTCCTCCCCTCCAAGCAAATGGGGGGTATGTGTCCAACGAATGCACGATAGACAGACCATGAACATATTAGTAGATGAGACAAATCACGATAGGAAGAAGACATTGAACTTTGCACTTCTACACTTCTGGTAACTTTTTACATATACAAAACACCTCTACTGTTCTTTCTTGCAAGAAATACTGCTTCATCAAAACCGATCTGAATTTTTGATCTACCCTATTTTGTTTTCTCTAACACCCATCTCCAAAGTCGTTAATATATCATCATAGAAGAGAATTTATAAGAGAAGAGATACTCTTTACAGAGTCTTCTCGATCATCTCAATGCCGTAGTCCTCCTTGAGGGTCTTGATCAGAGGAGCGCAAATGTCCATGGTCATGGGAGCAACAACACCCTATGATAGCAACAACAGTTAGCAATTCATCCAACAACCCACTCAACCAACGCCAGATATACAAGGAAAGAACCACCATACCTTCTGGTTAATAGTACCATCCAAGACCAACTTAACAGCGACACCACAAGGCACACCAACAGTCTTAGCCATAGCCGAGTACCCACCGGGCACACCATACTCGCAAAGAGTGGAAGTACGAGTCTCCTTCTGACCATCCTTGTGCTCAATCTCGAACTTGTGCTGCAACATGACAAGATCACGCTCACCCTCCTCATACTGCATCTTCTTCTCGAGGGTAGCGCAGAGAGTATCGAGCGGGTTACCACGGGGAGTGATCTGCTCATCACTGAAGAGGCCGATCCAGCGAAGACCGGAGATGATGCGGTCGCGGTCATCGTTGTTAGCGAAGGCCGTCTTGGAGGCAATGGCCCACTCGAGGTCCTTCTCGGCGGAGGAGGTGGCGCCGAGGATCTGCTTCGTGGCCTCCTTCCAGGCAATGGGGCTGTTGAGGTACTCGCGGCCCTCGTCGGACAAGAAGCCGATGTCAACCAGAACCTTGATCATCTCGGGGAAGCCCTGGTAGCGGAGGGTGCCGCGGACGACGGTCTGGGCTTCGGGGATGCTGTAGCGCTCCCGGTAGGGGCAGGAGTCGCGGTTGGGGTAGGCGACGAAGGCGAAGCCGGGGTAGATGAAGTAGGGCTTAGCGGTGGCCATCAGGTCGGGACCGGCGACGCTGAATTCTTGGCCGTCCTTGTAGAACTTGGCGGCGTTGCGAAGGGCAAGGAGGACACCGCGGCTGGACCAGCTGAACTTGTAGCCCAGGGGGTTGTTGGAGCATTCGGGGGCGGCTGGTTGGGAAGGTTAGGGTTGTGTGGGTTGTATTGTGGGGTTGAGGATGTGGATGAACTTACGGAGGCCACCGCAGTAGCTGAGGAAAGAGGTGATCTTGCCACCTTCGGCGTGGACCTAAGGGGGTGGGTTAGGGATGGTTTGGGTGGTGGTGGTGGTAGGGTGGGCGATTCTGGACGTACCTCAGAGATGGTCTTGACAGCGTAGAGGTGGTCAATACCCTGTTTGGCAGGGTTGGTTAGCTCACTGTATAGTATGATATGGGGATGATGTGGATAAGTAGACATACAGGGTCCAGACCGATCTCGTTCATGACGGTGATGCCGGCCTTCTTGCACTCCTCATCCAGCTCCATCATGGCGGGGGAGACGTAGGAGGTGGTGACGACGTGCTTCTTGGTGCGGATGGCGGACTTGATGACATTGGCGTGGAAGGTGTAGGGGATCAGGGAGATGGCGAGGTCAACCTGCTCCAGAGCCTTGTCGAGAGCAGCATCGTCGGTGACATCGAGGGAGATGGCCTTGGTGTTCTTGAAGCCTTCGCAGAGCTTCTGAGCACTCTCGAGGGTTCTGCAGGCTATTGGGGTATAGTAGACGATGGTCAGCTATGTTGGATGCTACTGGATAGGGAGGACTCTATCAATTGAGCTGTACGTACCAACAGTGACGTTAACGTCAGCCTTGCTGAGAACCTCAACGGTGGGCTTCGTGACTATCGAGACATTGAGTCAGTGGGATGGAGTCCATTAATGACCCCCAATGCGGGGTCCGAATCGGCGGGGGAGAGTGGAAGAGAGATGGGAGGCATACCGAAGCCCGAGCCCAACAGGAGAACCTTGGAACCGGCGACAGGCATGATGACAATTGGGAAGATATCAGGGTATTAGATTGGGAAAATAGGAAAGAAAACAATATCAGGAGAGGAAATAAAGTTGAGTCAGTGTTGCGAGTGGTTGCTTCGATTCCCCCGCCAGTGTGAGTCACGTGGGGCTGCCCACTTGGTCGGATGCGGTATCGGAGGCTGCGATAGCGGACACTCTATTTTATCTGATTATTTTACATGATCCGTGATTCCCCGAGGTGGAGATGCTGTCCGGTGTAGTATATAGTAACTATAAATTAGGTGCTATGTCTGCATCTATATGCTCATCATGGAACCCTTTTCTTTCAGCTTTCAGCTCAGTGAGTGCTATAAATTCTAGATGGATGACAGGATGGGGGGAATATTTGTCAATGCTCCCAAGGATGACTCCAAAACTCCCAATGATCGATGCCAGGACGGTAACCCAGTCCATGTATACAACA
Source organism: Aspergillus costaricaensis CBS 115574 (assembly GCF_003184835.1). Taxonomy (NCBI): domain Eukaryota; kingdom Fungi; phylum Ascomycota; class Eurotiomycetes; order Eurotiales; family Aspergillaceae; genus Aspergillus; species Aspergillus costaricensis. The sequence continues at coordinate 1,253,151 of NW_020291804.1, forward strand.
ACAGAGAAAAGATAAAAAGTGAACATAACAATTTACAGGTCTTTGACCTTGCCATTACTTTCCTCCGCAGAGTCAGACGTATCGCCGTCAAAGTTGCCCTCCGCATCCGGGTTCTTCTTTGACTTGGAGATTCGACGCTGCCATCTCAGCATCACGGGCAGGAACTGCCAAAGGTCAAATTCCGGCCATAGGACGTCGAGGAAGACAATCTCCGTATCCTCGTGGCATTGCCACAGCATGAAGTCACTAAGGCGCTCAACTCCAGACGTCCGGACCAGCAGATCTAGAGGAGGATTGTCATGGGTGAATAAATGCTCTGACAATGTCTGGCGCGTAATCGTCTCGGGGGACATAAAGACGAGGCTCTCCTTCCCGACGGCGGGTTCTGCTGCTGGTACTTTCCCATTGGCAGCATCTTGTTGCCCGGCGAGGTGGAGAGTCGACGAGGAAGAAAACGAAGATCCGTTTTCATAGACTCCGTTCGGTGTCTTGTGCTTCGTCGTTTCGCCGTCTCCTGATGACTCTGATGCCGCTTCCGAGTCACTCGGTTCCTCTTCCCCTTTCGAAACCTGCGTCTGTGCTCGAATGTTTTGTGTAATGTGGGATTCGGAAAAGGGAGTCCTTGAGGAAATGGACGACGGACGAGTCGACGGAAGGGGCTGGCTGTACTCGGCCACGGTATCTCGGACAGCCGTGGTGATCTCATCGCGCGACGTATACGGGAAACAGATGTTCAATACGCAGTCACCATTGTTGCTGGTCATTTCCACGGCCCGGTTCACTGCAGCGAGAACATCAGGCCTGAGCAAGTCCAGCCGACCCAATATCCGCACCTTGGCCCCATAGCGATCGAGGATCTCGCCATGCTGAGCCATCTGCGACAGCTTCACCCTGGCCATCTCCATCAGTGCATCCACCTCGAATTTGGAGCGTTTGAAGTTTTCGATGCTGAAGGCGTAAATTGTAACTACTTTAACGCCGCTCTTGTAACAGACTTCGAGAATCTAAGCCACGGTATAAGTTATCAGCTGACACTGGCGGAAGACAGAAGTTCTCTATGAGCCGAACTCCATCGGACTCACCCTTGCCAAAGCCTCAAACCCCATGTTGTGTCCTTCCACCGTTTCGATCCCGTGCGTTCGGGCAAACCTCCGGTTACCATCCATGACGAAAGCAATATGTTGTGGAACTGGACCCTGTCGGATTGCTCCAACCAAGAGGTCCCGAAGTTGCCCAATGGCAAACTCGATTGGCGGCGAAGCAAGGAGCCATTTCCGGAACCTCGACAAGTGTATCGATGTCGACATCTTGAATTATTATGCGTATATTTCAGAGTATGACAAGATTTTCTGAGTCGAAAAGGGCTGGTTTGTGGAAGGCTGCGAGAGAAGCGGAGGAGGTTTCACGATGCAAGACGGGGGGCGTCCGTGTAGTGCAGGGGCGATGCACCAGGCAGTATTTCGATATCCTGACAAGTGGACCCAAGCAGCCGCACCCTATTAAACTGGAGAGCAAATATGAAAGAGATGACGGCCACCAGAGGTGTAGTAAGGGTAATGTAAGCTTTGGGATGTGCCCGGTAGGGCCGTGCTCATCAGGCTACACTGTTCTTTTTTTGTTCGCGTTCGATCGTCTCCCGGGGGGTAACGGGGATCGTCGGTTCGGCGGACCCTCAAGGAGTGACAGAATACCACAAAAAGAACCACGAGGGAATTGAAGTCGCAGAAAGCGGTGACAACGAGCGAAGAGGCAAAGGAAATAGCGCAGAAGGGGGAAACGTAACCTGGATGGAAGACGGGGTGGGTCGGCCGTGACTTTGATCGGACGGTTTTCTCCACGTGTAAAGACCCAATAACAGCTCTCAACGTAACCGCGGCCTTCAAGGCTCCCCAGCCTGGCCCGGCCATGCCTGAGGATGCCTATTGCTGCCTCACCGGCAATCCTGACCTCCCCGAACAGTCAGGAAGAGAATGCCATCGGAGAAGCTTTAATAGAAAGATGATGTTGAAATTGCACAGCGACACGCGAGATAAAAATACCCTTGGGCCACATGCAGCCACTTTTTCTTGTCAGCTGACAAGGTTCGACCAAACCGAACACCTGCCATCGCTTCGTGAATTTGCATGACAGCCACGCTGGCAGATATGGCAGATATCACGAGAGAAGTGTATTTCAATGGTTTTAGCTGAATCGAAATAATTCTGGCAGCAGGCATGGGTGGCTTTCGTCCTTATCACCCTCTGTTCGAGGACAACTAGCTCTTTGGGTCCAGATTAGCTTCATACAGTAGCGCCACCCATCCTCGTCTTTTGACTGTTACCATTTTGATGCAAGGAGTTAGTCAAGCTCTTTCAATATGGTTGAACTTGGTAGGGGTTTCCACAAAATATCGAGTCATTCCATGTTGCTTGATAGGATTGTTTGCGAATAGTTGTTGCTGAGAAGTGCGTAGCTTATTCGAAACCCCGGGATCGTAGGTCTATCTCTAGTGACACACAAGGAGTTGGTGCAGAACTGTTAAGTTGCTTAATCCAAGGAACAATATCTCCGAAGATTTGGCTAGCTAGCTATTCAAATGACTATATCTGACCGTGCCGATAGTGTCCATGCGTCCAACCACCGATTAGTCTTCCGCCTCTGGAGACACGAGAGGTCCGTGTGATCTACCTAGCAAACGAAATCGCTAATACTGCTTTGATTCAGTGATACATGTCCATATCCCTGAATCCTGCATGTGCGTATTGATATAATTGCTGCAAATTATCGACTTTTGAGGTCCGTGGACGTTGACACCAGGGTAGAGTATGCAGGCTTCCATCCACAAATATGAACTCTGTGTTAGCTTAATCATCCTGTTGGGTAGTTACTAATTTCTAGACTGACATCCACTCTGCCATTCATCCAATTGTAATCCAGGCACTATATCGCATGCGGGAATGATTGGGTTTCCGGGCGAGGGGGGCACAGGAAGTATGCGAGTAGTGGACGCAGTAGTCCCTAGTTAGTCCATCCATGGTAAAGAATAAGATAAGGCCGGAAAGAAGGAAGCCGAATTTGGCCTAATAAGGATTGCAATTTGGATGTTCGAATCCTTCTGCGTTCCCAAACCTCTCTGGATAGATTCGGCGCCCATATGAAGGCTCCTCCTTTATGTCCGATATGTTGAAGAGAAGTCCGAACTGGCCAGCCGCTCGAACCGAGACACCTTGAGTGTAAGGAGTTGGAGAGTTGGAAAAGCTTCCCCGCCTGACGGCCGCCCCGCGGACTGCTTCGTCTCCCGCCTTCGGGCTTCACTGGCTCGCTTTCCTTCAGAAATTCCTAGGCATCGTTGAAAAACCTCTAGGAGGTCTGTTGTTCCATCGAATATCATTACCACACAAATAGAAGAAAAGATATCACTCAACTTTTCTGCCGTTATACAAAAGTGGTCCGCTGCAGCTACTACTGCTGTTATCGCCTCACTTCACATCCGTGCCACTTTCGGGTGCTTCGCCATCAACGAAGTGGAATCTGGAATACCACATCTGACATTCTTTTGTCTGGGATCGCTCTATCAGCGATCGGAAAACCATTCACCAACCCTTGGAGTATTCTCATCATTTCCGTCCCGCCAATCATCCCTGGATCGTCTCACCTGAAACTGGACCCTGGTGCTACTCATTGGTTGGATTGTTTCAGCCAATGCTGCCCTCTCTTCATTCTGCACTCTGAATCCATCCTTTCAGTAACTCATCCTCGAACGATATACTATCTGAATCCCACAGTACTTAGCCTGCATCCCGGCACAGTCTGCACTCAGCCACACAGACCACGTTCTCGGTCGTGGCTTTGACAAAATGTCGATCAAGTATGTAGATGTTCCCCACCATGCCCGGTTGAGCTACTCTTATTATCGTTCTGCATGCACTCAGTATCGATGGTTTTTCTTCATCGACTTATCACCTCTGATTTGTTATTTCTGCTGCGCTGTACCAGATGAATCAACTTTCTTCTCCCTTGTCTCTCTTGCATCATCCCATGACACCCTAGCATGCACACTTCTCAGTCAGAAACCTGCGTTGTATACTTGTTTCAACCCAGAATGGGGATAGCAGGCCGGAGAAACTATGCTAATTTACCCAATACAACAGCTGGGTGATGCTGCAAGGCCCCGAAGGCTTTGTTCGACTACCCAATGAGCATCAGTTGTTCGCCTCTCCTCCGCGGACAACTCTGTCTCTGCAACCCCTAGGCTCTAGCGCCAGCAAGGACTCTTTTTCCATGCAAAGCAGTGCCGGTCGAGTCTACCTGACAAATCAGAGGGTACTGTCTTGCTTTTGGACCCTATCATCTGACAGCTCTCGTTAACATATTCGTGTCAGATCGTTTACATTCCCGCGCAACAAACGAAAGAGTTTCAATCGTTTTCCGCACCATTACTCAATGTCCATGACGCCCATGTCACTGCACCATTCTTTGGGCCCAATGCATGGTTGGCGCTAGTCCAGCCGGTATCTGGAGGAGGCATCCCTGCGTCGTTGCCTGCCGTGCAGCTCAAGGTGACATTCAAAGAGGGAGGGGCGTTTGATTTCCACAACAATTTCGAAAGAATCAAAGAGCGTCTACAACAGGCTGTCGAGAATACGCAGGCGAGCAGTCGAGGTGCCCGAAATGTTGACATGTCTGCAATCCACCTCGACGAGCTACCTGCGTACACCGGCCCATCGGGTGGCACAACCGGAGCAGACCACAGTACCGCACAGCAATCTGTAAGCCCACAGTCTCAAAACACAGGGCCAGAAGCGGGATCGGAGCCGATGGAGCCACCACCGGATTATGAAGAGGTGCAGCAGCAGAGTGTGGCGGAAGCGCTCGAGGAGAGACTGCGTCGAGCCAGTTGAAGCCAGGACGGGTGCCGTATCCAATGCTTTCTTCCATGACTAGATAGTCTCCAATTTCCTACACACATATTCCGGCGGTAGCCTCAAGCCCAAGCGGCCTCTTAATCTTTTTTTCTGTATACTACTTGGAATTATATTGTTGAAATACAGTGCATCATAAATAGTAGACCCAGTAGTTAAAGTAACAACAACAACAACGGAACGGCACGAACATTAACCAACTAATTAATTAATTTGATAAGTAAGAAAACGAAATATTACCGCATTAGTCACGGCCGACCCGAGCGGCCAATCACGTGTACGATAATTGCGACCATCGCCCGGCGGCCGGGGTGTTCCGATTTTCCAGGGCCGGCAGAAACCAGCAACGCCAAAGCTTCGAGTTCGTTAAAACCAACCCCATCCTCAATTACCGCGACATCCACCGCCCACACGCCCCCCCTTCTCGCCCTCTTCCCTCAATTGAAACCAATTTCAAAGACAAGATGGGTCTCTCCGACTTCTTCTCCGACGTTATGTCCTCCTTCGGCTTCCCCGAGGCTCAGGCTGAGGCTCCCGCCGAGGAGACCACCACCACCACCCCCAGCCAGGAGACCGAGGCTGAGGAGAAGCCCGCCGTGAACAACGAGGAGGAGGCCGCCCCTGCCGCCGAGGAGAGCACCGAGGAGTCTGCTGAGGAGACCCCTGCTGAGGAGGAGTCCGCCGAGGAGGAGCCCGCTGAGGAGGAGGAAGAAGAGGAGGAAGAGGAAGAGGAGGAGGAAGAGGAGGAGCCTGAGGACATCAAGCCCCAGCTTGAGGAGGGTAAGTTTACTGTCACTTTCATATTTCACTTATTCCGTGCATTTTCCTCTGGAGGGAGTTCGTTTCCAGACGGACAATGTGCCAACAGGACGGGTAGTCGGTCAGATGGATGCACGCTGACCGACCCTCACGTCATGCGATTCTGAGCCATTGACTCGGAACAACTCATCCCATTGCACATAATCTCATCAATTCGAACATTCACTAATCAATTGCTTCTCTCAGAGTGCGCCAACTCTTCCCAGTGCGCCCCCTACAAGCACCACTTCGATGAGTGCGTCGAGCGCGTAACCCAGCAGCAGGAGGACCCCGACTACAAGGGCCCCAAGGAGGACTGCGTTGAGGAGTGTAAGTTGACCAGCACATCATAACACCACAATTCCTTCGACATCATATCTCAGTCACGACGAACCCAACAACAAAACCCATAAACTGACGCACCATCTTTCTTAGTCTTCCACCTCACGCACTGCGCTACCCAGTGCGCCGCCCCCAAGCTCTGGAAGGCCCTCAAATAAACGAATCAAATCACTCTCGGTCGATCGATAGATAGCAAAAGACGTCTTTTTTCTTATCTTCTTTACTCCACTCCACGGGTTACGTTTCTTTCTAAATGCACGACCAAACTTGATAAAACAGGATCCGCGACGAAGGAAGACAAAGAAAGAAAGGCATTTAACGATCGATCCTCCCCTTGATTTGATTCACAATATGATGGCTATGCGGGCCTGCCGTTGATGAAGATCAAAAAAGAAAAAAGAAAGGAGCATACATACATCCAGTGTTGTCTCTCTCGACCGCTACCCGCCCTCGACAATACGGGTACGGGTTGCGAGTCGGTGATGAGATGATGCATGCGTGTTTGTTACTTTCCTTCTCCCTATGAAAGATGGATGGGCTATGGAATATGGAAATGGTTCTTAAGAAGGGGGGCGGTCGCCTTCAACTGTGTATGTACAGATAGCTGGTCTCTGCCTTGTTTGAAACTTGTGCTTTTATTATTTATTTCATTTTTTTTCCTTTTGTTTACTAGATGAATGTCATTTTGTCCTAGACTTTGTTCGGATTCCGTTTTTTATCTTTCTTTTTTCTTTGACATCATATGAGCTTTTATTTACAGTCACAGGTCCTGGTATTGACACATTTGATGGACGCCGGGTATCACACGTGCAATCATCAATCACAAAGTACATTCTGTACACACTGACTATAGGATTCCAGGATTACTTCCTCCACGCCACACTCAACCCCAAGAATCCTTTCTTAGTATCATCCTCCCCAGCTCCAGCTCTACGCTCCGCATCATCACCCTGCACCTCACCAGCCTCCTCCTCCTGTCCCAACTCCACGCCTCGATCCACATCCAATCTCCGTCTCCTCACATCACGACCAAAACATCCAATGCAAAGCGGCCACGGCGCAGCCACGACCGCCACGACAGCAGAGAAAATCAACGCATTCTGCATATTGACCGGCGGGGAAGCGTCCTCTCCGGCCTTCAATGCATCCTGAACTAGAATGAATATCGCGCCTAATAACTGCCCACCCGTCCAGCAGATCGTGCTCCCGATTTCCGGGGAGAAAGGGTACGTGATCTCTACCAGGTACTCCAGAACGACGGGGAGGAGGGCGAAGGACGACGCGCCGAGGAGGGAGCACACGACATACGATGGTGCGATGCCGGCGGGGCTGGACGGGGCGAAGATCAGGGCGATATAGGTGATTGCTACGATGGGGACAAGTGTGCGGATGGTGGCGAGGTAGTGCTTGTAGCGGTCTGTGAGGGGGGAGATGATGGCTGAGGCGATGAGTCCAACGATGATTAGAAGGCCTCCTGCAATGCCGGCTTCGGTTTCGGTGTATGAGTAGGGTTCGAGGATTTGGTTGAGGAGCGAGGAGACGCTGTTGAAGAAGCCGACGTATATGGAGAAGGGGATCAGGATGAGGTAGAACTCGAGGGTTTTGAGGAGTTGGGTTATAGCTGGGAGGAGTGGTGTGGAGGCGTTGGTGCTCGCAGATGAAGCGCTTGGAGGTGTCGGGGGTTGGGAGGGAATGAAGAATGAGGGAAGTGCTGCTACCGTTGCCTTTTGGGTTTGTTAGTAGGTGAGTGCGACATATCATGGCTGACTGGGTTTGGTTCTATCTATGTGTGGAGGGATTCTGAGGGAGGCTTACGATGATAGAGATGTACAGAACCATGTTCGGGACTTCGCTTGGTTTGGTCGCCCAGAAAGAGTCGATCAGCTCTCCCAATGCTGCACCCAAGGGATTGGCAAGGGTAGCTACGGCCGTTGCGCTGGTCCGGCCCTGGTCAGAAAACCAGAGGTCGCTGTATCGCGTTGGAGCGCTCAGACAGAATGGCTGCGCCAGTCCGATGAGGATCTGACCAAACATGGCGACACCGAAGATGCCTCCTCTCGCTTTGGTCCCTGCATATCGAATCCAATTGCCGACGAGGAGGAGGGTTGAAGTGGTGATGATGGCGGGTTTAGGGCCACCTTTATTGAGAGTGAAGATCACGACGCTGAGAGCAAGAATGAGTGTGAGTATCAGTCTCTTCCAGGCGCCGAAGACAGGTGGAGATAAGCATCCAGGGCTAAACTCACGGGCTGGCGACACAAAAAGCGAAGAGGTAACCAGTGCTCATCCAATTGATGGCGCTCTCAGAAACGCGGAAATGCTCAGCCGCAGTAGTTGATATCGATGAAAAGGTTAACCACTAGACGATGATAATGATGGATAAAATTAGAATCGGTGTTTTATTCTTCATGGCGACAGACATAAAGAACCTACATCCCAACTAACGACAATGTTCAACAGCACCAGCTGCGCCAGACCCCAGAACCGCCGCTTGTAGACCTTGTAGACCGGACCCGACGGAGGCAGTTCAGTTGGAGCAGTCGTGGCAGAGCCATGGTGCAAACCTGCCGAATCCTGGGGTGCTCTGGAGTCCATGAGAAGACGACGACGACAACAGCAACAACTTAACAGCTAATTACTAGCTGGTGGGTTGCGTGACCAGCTGGCGAGGAGCGGAGCATTAAATGAGGGGAAAAGGGCAACTAAATTAAATCAATTTCACCGCAATCAACTAAACGGATGGGCGCCGTGGCTTTAATATGATCCTAGCCTCGTTCCCAAGACACGATGGCGTCCATAGATTTTAAGACGGTTTTATAAAGCGGACCGATGGTTGGGTTGCACTGCTGCTACTTCAATTTTGGGAAAGGAGGTTCGAATAGTCTTGTCTCATGACGGCCGGTTTCATCGTGGTTCTTGGGTCTCGACGATCCGACCTCGGCTGATTTCCCCAACTTTGGTAAGGGAGGGGGTGTGTCATTGGTGGCAGTCAATGTGAATGCCTTGTCGGGAAGCTCTATCGTATTGTCTGCTCTCTCATTTGTCAACTGGGAGGTGAATCTGCCTTAGTTGGAATGTCCCATCGCAATCACAGTCATCGCGACTACTAACCTCGACACATGCGGTGGGGATGTTGCATCCGCGCCGGATATCAATCAGATCGACGAAAGACATCCCAGAATTGAGAAAAAGAATAGGGTACAACAAGCTATATCTTGCGTCAAAACCGATTCAATCTCCACTGATGAGCCATGATCATCCATTACCAAGGGAGTGGGTAGTTTGGATATCCGACCGCATATTGCTAAATGTTAAGATTCCCAGGTGGTTCGTAGGATGGAACCTTGGGAGTGGAGCAGCCCCGTTTTACTGTTTCACTCCATTTCCGGGGTTGGCGCTCGGATCTAATCAATAATCATAATCATTTAATCTCATCGCTCACGCACGTTCCACAAGCCAGCACAAGTTGTTTCTTTTACGGAGTCTCATAACAACCATTCATTGTGGATGTTTACTTGTAAAGAAAGAAAATGTCAGGAAGTCGGCGTGAGTTGAGGTGAGGGAAAACTGGGGAAGTTGAGGCGACAATCATGTCTTTCCCCTTTTTTGCTTGCTCCGTTCACTTCAACTTCATTACATTTCTTTTTCGGAGAATTTTTCAAAAATATCAATGGCACCACGTGCAGTTGATTTCTGTTGGTCGGTTAGTCGGCCGATTCTCACTACTTACTAATGCTCATTTGAATGCTATAAACAAGGCCATGCCTTCTTCATTGTGCTGTGTACTTTCCTCCAGGGCTGCACGATCTAGGGAAGGTGCCATGGACCCTCAATCCTTTACGGCGCTGTCGTCCTTGTGGCATGTTCTCTAATCCACCCTCATCTTCATGTCAATGTGAACGTGGCCTACAACACGACCTGCCTACATGGTATCATGGATACACAGTCTCAGAACCCCCCAGCCGCTCAGCATGGCTCGTCCGACGAGGATGAAGTCTCCGCAACGGAGGTGGAACCGCTGGGAGAAGCCACACCACTAGGCAAGGCGACCTTGTCAGAATCCGTGATGAGTGAGGAGAGTTCCATCTTCAATGCCCTACGGACAGACTCTGGCACCGAAGAACTCGGCTCGAAATTTGGCTCGGCATGTCATTCTCGTGGCAATCTGGATAGCAGGATTGCTGCCAATATGGCCATGTTTGTCCCCCTTGCGCCTGAAGCAACGGACCCTTCCCTGCGGGCGGACCGTGAGCCAAAGTATTGCCCGGAAAAGGATACACAATCCCCTGGTTGGCATCCTCAGTTGGCATTAGACAGCCGTGTGCTATCCACAGATGAAGGGAAGGCGGTCGTAGCCTTACCTGCAGACGACTCGCTGAAGCAAAACCTTCTTGACGCGTTGCACCTCAGGAAAGCAGTCAGTCTCAACGATGCAGATGATACCTCGAGAACGTTCAAGTGGCCGGGTAACCTTGACTCACCAGTCAGCCCTGCACTCCCCACTTATCCTCCACCAGTGAGAGCGCCCACACCCCCTGGACTTCCTTCATTCGGGACTCGAGAAGCTGTCTACTACACTACTCAATTCCCTGTCCGTTCTGCTACCACCAGTGGGCGAACGCAGCAGTCAAGTCCAAGCCCGCCTAGGCGTGCAGGTAGGCGCGTTGCTGATGGCTCTAGAACGGGATCCTACGGAGGGATGCTACGAAGGCTCCTCAGTTTTTCATCGTCATCTCCCCCGCAGCCTAGACGTCAGACATATATTGTGGCGAGGGCAGAAGATGGTACTGCGGTCCAAGGTCGCTTTCCTTATAGACAGAGTGGCCACGGCATGAATTTGGCTAGACGATTGGAGGATCATCCCTTTCACCGAACTGCCATTTCAGCCACTTGCGAAGATGGTGTTGATGTTGATAGCAGCGCTACACAGGATGGACAAATTAACCGAAGGCTCTCAGACGTGAAACGGGACCAGGCTGACAGCACCGATCCTGCAAACACAAGCGCTGGTAGTCGCATGCGAAGACATCGCCCACAGATAGGACTGAATAGCTTACTACCGTTGCCTCGCCCAGTTTTGGTATCTTCTTCTCAACGGCCAGCCTCGGCAAATGCTTCTCTTCCTACTTCTAGGGTTGACTCGTTTTATACCTGTGCGTCTCGTTCGCAAATTCCAGGCATACCCAGGCACATGGAAAGCCACGATGTCCAAGGCACTGAGAGCGTGGGGGATTCTGCGGCATGCTATCTTGCACCCACGGAGTCACCACCCGTCTTTACCGCACAGGAAGAAAGTGAGTCCGCCAACTTTAACTCGAGTCCTTGGCTACAATCGCTGCGTGACGTCAACTCTTGGTTCTCCTGCTGCATGGGGGCACGTAATGAGCAGGACGCCGCCATTCATTCGAATACGGCCTCCAATGATACATACGCCACTGCGAGAAGCCATTTTTCATCTAATGCGGCAGAACATACGCATCCTAATGCCCCGACAAATCAGGTGCAAAGCCTACAACAGTGGTTCTCAGGAGTTTGGAGGTCGCTTCAGACGTTTCCTTTTCGCAACGTCCCGGCCACAAGCCCGATATCGGCCTGAATCATATACCAATGATTGCTTGAACCATGACTTGCATACTTGTGTGAGGCTGTCCTTTCAGTAGCACATTTATTGGACTGGGGGTGCGCCAGATACTTTTGATCGTTTCTTCGTTTTTCAACCCTCGCCAAATGGTACATATGCAAGACGCGCCTTCATCGACGGGGTTGTCTCTATTGTCCAGATTACTAGCGCTAGCCTGTATGTGACTGCATACTTCAAGTTTTCATTATTGGCAATGTCATTATCAATGTCATAAACGAACAACAGCTGTAGTCATTTCGTCTCTGCTGACATGAACCAACCGACTCCATCGCTCCAATGCCGAAATGCTCTAAAAATAAGAGTTATGAACAGAACACAACAAGGCCTGACGAGACAGACACATAGATAAAGTCTCCACAAGAAAAAGTGCGAAATGATTTCCATGCAATATAGACAAATCACCCAAAGGCAATCATATAAAGAGACAGAGAAAAAAAGAAAAAAGAAACTCAAAAATGGAACAGGCTCCTAATGCACATGAAAATCGAAAAGGTAGACGAGATTTTCAAAGAGAAAACCAAGAATAGATATATAAATAGAAGAAAGAATGTTGGGAAGGAATATAGCTTGGATCCAAGAGGTAACACTTATACCACATCATCTTTCCCCGTACGCTGATGATGGTAGTAATGTAAGGCCATTACAGGCCCGTAAAGAACTGACACGCTTCTTTCAGTTCCTCATCATCAGCGGTGAAATCCCACCCAACTATTCTCGGGTCCTGACTTGCGCAGATTATCTTGTGCGCGTCGAATTGGAGCTTGAAGATCCTCGAGGTAGGTGGTTGTTGGGGGGCGGCGGGGAAGGCTCTCACTCGGGGGTGTTGCTGTTGTTGTTGGTGTTGCTGAGCATGGGGTGGTAGTGGTGGTGGTCTCATTGGGGCGCCGGCATGCATTATGGGTGCGGGTGCTTGAGTTTGAGCCTGAGCGTGAGCTTGAGGTGTGTTTTGCTGGACGGTGGGTGGGAGGTTGTTGGAGATGAGGAGGGCCGGGTTCAGGGCTAGGTGCGCGGGCCAGTGTGCATTTTGCGAGGAGGGATCGTTAGTATTGGAGTTGTTGGTAGGCAAACGTGGTGGTTGTGGTTGCTGCGGTGCTCCACCGCCTGTTGATATCGCAGCGGCCGCCGCAGCGGCCGCCATGGTAGCTTGGGCTTGTTGCGCCTGGTGCGCTTGAGCAAAGGCGTTGGCTCGTGCGATTGTCTGGCGTGCAGAGGAATCGAGGTGGCTGTATGAGGCATTGGCGGCGGCGTCTGCCTGTCGGAGTCGCTGGCCTACAACCCAACGGCCTTCGTTGTCCTTCTTCCAGATGATGATGGATTCGTCGTATGAGCCGGAGACGATTCGTCCCCATTGGCTCCCGCCTCCGCCGGGGGGGATTTTGGCACCCAGGGCTTTGATGTCTCTTGGGTTCCGGGACCCGTTGGTGTTTTGTTGATATCCGGCGCGCCGGAGGGCACTAGGGCCGAGGTCAACGTTTGCACCGGTGCGCTGAGCATCACGAAACTCGTTGTCGACAGCCAGAGCTTCCAGTCGCAAGGCCTCCTCGGCTCCCGGTGGGTCTCCGAAACCAGCTTGGACTGTCCGAACGAGGTTGGCGTGCCCGTGCAGGCAGGCCACTTCGGCACCGGAGGCGTGGTCGAAAATGCGAACGGTATCATCGTTGCTTCCACTGATGATGCGTTTGCTGTCAAACTGTACGCATGCAATGCCCTTTTCGTGGCCTATCATTGTCTTCCGACAAGCGCCGTTGCGCAGGTTCCAGACCTTGATCAGGCGATCGCCCGAGGCGGACACGATTTCATCCTCGTTGAGCTGGATAGCATTCACTGCGGCAGTGTGTCCGTCAAGGATCATTAGCAACGAATATGGCGCCAAGGTTCGAATGTGATTCTTGGCAATTTCGGCCTCGAGGATAAAAGCGGGAATGTCGCTCGTGTCAACAATATACGAGGGATAGGAGACACCCGAACCCTGGAAAACAGAGGGGTAGTCCTTGTCCATTGGTGTGAGCTGGCGCCTGCTCCAGATCTTGATAAGTTTGTCCTTGGAGCAAGTTACTATATAGCGTTCGTCGAATCGGAGGTTCAGGACAGAATCATCATGAGCTGGCGCAATCTCGTGAAGCTTCTCTCCAGTAGAAAAGCGCCAGATTATGACATTCTTATCGCTGCTTCCCGACACGATGATATCTTCAGAAGGGCGGGGATCGAACTGCAGACAGAGAACCGACTTTGAGTGGCCTTGAAGAGGCGGATGCCATAATCGCTTGGTGTCCAGGTCCCATACTCGAACAGTCTTGTCCCGGCTACCACTGACCAGCCATTTATCGGTAAACTGAATCGCATATACACACTCCTGATGAGATTCTTCCATGTGATTTGGATGCGGCAGCTGGAAGTTCGTAAAGCGGCCCTTGGTCCAGTTCTCTTCCAGACGCCTCCGTACCCGATATAGATGTGGCCAATTCATCTTCGCGGCACCATTGGGCATCCGAATCAATAGTGATGACTTGGGGGGGCTAGCGTTCGTCGAAATCTGCTGTAAGTTTGACTTCAGTTGAGCAGTTCCCGACGACTCATGACGTGCGCTCGATGATTGTTGCCCAGCTGCGAGCACCGGTCCACGATCGTTTGACGCATCACTCATGTGATGATCACCCTCAACATCTGCCGCTGCGGAAGGCTGCAGCCCACTCCTTTGCACGGCCTCATTGTTATCCAGCGATCCTGTCGCGCGAGAGTCTAGCCAGCTGGGGGGTACGCGCTTCTTCTGTTTCGGTTCACCGAGATCCGGGTCTATATGCCTCAACCGAGATTTCCGGAGTTGGGGGGATTCCAATCCCGAGTGTTCCTGTTCGTACGTATGCACGGCGTCAATGTCGACCCGCCAGCCTTCGCTGATGTACAAATCTCTCCAAAGACGGGTGTCAAAAATGCGATCACGCCAGGAGCGAGATGCCAAGGAAGCTGTTACCAATGTTTGAGGGTCGAGGTAGGAGAAGATCTCGGCGGTGATTTCGGGAGGTAACTTTAGCACGGGATCCATGTGCAATAGAGGCGCTAGCTTTTCAACCACCGAGGCGACAGTGGAAGCACGCAAGGTGCGTAGAAGCTTGTAGGCGAGCTCTACATGAAACACCACAGCCTGTCAGTATGATGATGATCGCGCTAAGAAGCCAAACGGAAGAGGATCCTTGCGCCGGACAGAACCAAGGGAAGGGGGGCTGAACTCACCGGCTCGCTCGGCCTCACTATAAGCATTAACCCAGTCGGGGAGCGGCATCACATCATCGGGGGGCGAATTCAGGAAGTCCTTGTCGGGCTGACTTCTCGTTTCATCGGAATAACCCTCGTCAAGCTTGAAGGGCGCAGACAGCGAGGGGGCGGTGAGGTCGGAGGGATAACTGGCGGCGCCCTGAAGCAGCCGGGGACGAGGGATGATCGGAGTTTGCGCGGTGTCCCTCGCCATGGGTTCGCTGGGAAATTTGCCTAGCTTAGTTTCTCTAGCCTCCTTGAGGCCCCTCCGTTCAGACAAAAGGGCGACAAGGATAGGTTGGGCCCAAGTGCTCCGGTAAGGAAGCAAGGCTTGTGGTGGCTAGGGCTCCTAGGACACTGTGAAGCAAAGAGGTGAGCTGGACACCACCCTTTCCTTCAGTGGGGGTTAAGGCAGAGATGGCTATTGGCACAACCACATAAAGAAGGAGAATAACGACCGGGATGAATTAAGGCCGAGAAGAAGAAAAGATGGAAAACTAGCAAGCCATGGCGGGAGATGGATGAGACAGAGTGGTTGGGGGGTTGAAGCTGGCGAAGTGACGTTTTGGAGGGAGTGACTGACACCGCGGAGAGTGGAGCATCAATAATACCCAGCTATTATGGCCTGACGGGTATTGTTTACCTTACCGGGGAGACCTCTTTCATCTTTGCCAGCAGATACACCACTTTCCATTGAACAACAGAACATAGTTCATATTTCATATTTTTATCACTGTTTATTACTAATATCTAAATATTTCGCAATAGTTATGGGCCATCAGTATTATGCCGAACTGGATCAAATTGTCAAACCTAGAACCCTTACCCTCGTCGAACTTGGCGACTCAGAATCTACTACACCACCATTTCTAATTCAGACATGTAAGCAGTTTATAGACAGAGTATTCGAGGGAGAGAATTTTCATACATTTACTGCATCCTGATTTCCTTTAAGACGACCTACTTTTCAGCTCTCCGTCGATATTTTTAACTTCAGCCATCATGATGTCCTCTACCATCCAAGCAATTGATAGAACATCAGCTCAGCAAGGGACCTGATCGCATGCTCTGGCAAGCTTCTGGTTAATATCAACTCAATAAGCTTACTGGTCCTATCTGGTCTGTCCATAATTCTGTTGCGGTACGAGATGCGCACCATAATTGACTGTCTACTAGTACCAGAGCGCCAGTCTACTTTTGCTGGTGTAGAATATATAATGGTCCCAGTAGCATCAAATTTACAATAGTAGTAGCTAGTCCTACTAAGGCCACTGTCCCTCTTTACTGCTAGATGCACTTTATATCAGAACCGTGGCCTCTGTTCTGCCCAGCTCGGCACGTACATCGTCATAACTTCTTCACATGCCCTTAATGCATATGATTTCTCGTCTTCGTGCCTGAAAAATATTCCCAGAATAGAAGATGTGTTGCTTTCCCTTGGCAGGTATAAGCCTGCATGCGATACCCAGTTCCTAGTCCAACACTCGACCATGTTCAGAGGAGCTGTCAAGTTGTCTACACAAAACTTGAATACCTGGGGGTACTTATATATATTCATATACCCATCCTCTAATGCCAATCTTGCGGCTGCTCATAAAACTACTAGTAGTTGTGGGCTTGTTCTTGGTGAAGTACTAAATCCCCCTGTACCTCAACCATAATACTATTTGTAATGTGCAGTGTTTGCTGAGCTATTGCTTTGGAACCGAAATGTACAGGCAGAGAGAGAGAGAGAGCATAGTATCAGCAGGGATGATGTGGTTGATGGCGCGAGCAACTGGTGTGGGGCCAACACTTGACTCAGGCAGTTCACCCTTTCCTACAAGCGATAACGATCAACCGAGGCAAGAAGGGGCTTGCTCAACTAATTTTGGGTGTATTTTAATGAGAGAGAGATTTATTAAAAGTACTGTTCAAGCACATCCTACTGACCCAACCACCGGGATAGAGACTGTCACTTCTAGGCAAGGGGAGCGCAGGATGTAACTTTACACCCTGTGCCTGACCGAGTTGGCGGGAACAGTACCTTCTTTTTTCCGATGCAGGAGGGGAGGCGGCAAGGTACCTTCCCAGCCGGCCCTTTCTAACATCCTACAGGAACTGACTAGTGAAAAGTATCCTGCAACTTAGTATTATCCATGAACCCTCAAACCTCCGTAATTGTCATCCTCGTGGGGAATAATAATTAGGTTTTTGTCATGGGAACCAGCTCGTCGGTGGCTTGGATCATTCCATCATCGGCCACCACCACCACCACTACTAGGTACAGCCCTGAAACCGGCGGACATCCACTCCTGTCACTTCCCCGACCAATGAAGGTGCTGTGCCCAGGGCTCCGATGGGGTCGATATCGCGACTAAAGAGGAACAACCATCGACTTGGGAGTAGATTGGACACTGTGTCGCGGGTAGTGTGGTACCTGCCAGGTGGTATGTGTGTTGCTCCTTGTGTTTGGGATTGTATGCAGGTCGGACATCCTTACCCTGGGATGTACAGTAGTAGTGATCGAGGATCATGAAATAGGGAAAAATGTCCGAAGTGTCGATGCTGATACAAAGGTGGCAAGGAGATGAAGAAGATGATGATGAGACGAGTCAATGTATGTAGTAATCTAAGGATGTATTTTCTAGGTACAGTAAAAAATTATTCTTAATTCCAGGTGTATAACGAGTTTTACTGTGGTGGTGTGTAGATAGATAGATTGGTAGTTAGTCTATGGGGCGGCAATCTAAGCGTGCCTCGGGACTAGTTCAAATCTCAAACAGTTGGTGTGAGAGGAGTCTTCATGCAGCCGATGCGGCCTCCAATCTGCTTCGGTCATTCTCGAATCCCTACCGGGGCCAACCCCAGCTTTTTTGCCAATTCGGCCTGGATTGGAATTTGGTACGTAGTTATTGAAATTCAAATCTGTTGCTCTAAAAGACGGTCAGATATGACTTGACCATCCACACTCCCTCCCCCGGAGTAAATGCACTGTTATTCAAAATTCCAGATTCTAACGTATACGTACTTGGAATTGTTGATTGTTTGGTACTCCTCATTCCTGTCTCCGTTGCCCGGACTCTCTCTCTCTCTCTCTCTCTCTCTCTCCCAGATTAATTCCTTTTCCCCCTCCCCTCATTATAATTATTATTAGTAGTATAGTCAAAAGCATTATAGTTGCGCGACTCACATACTACTTACCTTTCCCACCTTTAACGATCGGCTATCTACTTATGATCTAATTCTTCAAAGGTAGTAACCACCAATTTCAATCCCACATCAGCTTCTCTTCTGGTATGTTGCATCCTCCTTCTTCTCCTTCTCCTTCTCCTTGTCTCCCACCCTTTTCTCCTCACTCAACTCATCTTTTTCTCCCCCTCTTCCACAGTGTCTCTTTTGTGCTTCTCAACTCCCCTCCTCCACTACTCGATACTGACTAGTAGTATCTACTGTGGTCTCTCCTCTCTCCACTTCAAACCCACCCACCCGAACACCCCTCCCCTCCTCTCCTCCCTCCCCCTTTAATCATCCCGTCCTGGTCAAGTCAGTCCTTCCTTCCGACTGACTAGTTCCTCGCAGTTTAGTACAGAGTACTCCATAGTAGTACTCGGGAAGTTTGTCACTTCTTCACTTGTCGACTGGAGCTGACGCGCGCTACCGCTCAGTCGGACAAACTGGACCACTTGACTGGCCTGGACTCTCTCTCTCTCTCTCTCTCTTCCTTCTCTTCCCCCCATTCCGGTGTTTCCATCTCTTGTCACTCTTGATTGTCTATCCTTTGCTTTCTCACATTTTCCCTCCTTTCTTCCCATTGACCTCCTTCCGCTCCATCATCCCCCCCCCCCCCCCTCCTCCTCATTCTCCCTCTCTTGTTCTTTAACTCTCCCTCTCTTCGCTTTCTCTCCTTCCGGGTTTATTTTCCACCCTATTTTTCATACCATAGCTATTCTTATTAGTTTTTCATTTAAATTGACCTTCATCTACGGTTCCCGGCGGTACCGCTCCAGGGATCCTTTCCCGTTCCCATATTTTATCTGATTTCCACCTTTCAGCTGTTTTCTCGGTTGAGGGGCAAAATCCGCCTCTTTGGAACCTGCTGCTGCTACTTGCTGCTCTTTCTTTGGTTCCTGCTTACTACGTGCCTGCGCTTGCCTGGCTGCAGCGGCAAATCAAACCCCACACCCAGCATTTCTATTTTTCTCGATCCTTCTTGGGTTTCGGGTTCGCCATCTTTTGATCAGGAAGGGCGCTGTCGCCAGCAAGGGCCGGAGATTTGTCCCTGGCCAAGGCCATACTAATTTTCTATTAAAAGCGCAGAGCTTTTCCCGAATTACAAAAATCACCCATCCGGCTCGTCGCGTGAACTCGTCGACCCCCCAAGGGTGTATTATTTTAAATTCACGCATTCGATCGACTTCTGGCGGCGAGGGTCGAGACACGGAACAACAGCTCGCGGTTTGACTCAGCTTTTTAGGGAGAGTTAACTAATAGTTAACGTACCACCATCTCCACTCCTAAGGTTCCTTAGCTGCTCGCTTGTCCCATCCATCCCGCATCGGTCCACCGGCTCGCATCCAGTGACCCATGCTCGACTTGATCCTCGTGCAAGCACGCCTGTCATTTCCTTCCTCTTTCTCCCTCCGTCGGTCTGCTGCGCAGATTTGAAGCCCTTCGCTCCTCCCCCACATTGTCGCCGGCCTCCACTCCTTACGGTCCGAGTCGGCCACCACCCCCGTCGAGATGGCTGAGACCATCACCATGAATGGCGGTCCTATCGCCGAGGACAACATCATCAACCGCCGCGGCGGCGAATCGATCTATCAGAGCTGCGTCAACCTCAAGAAGCGCCTGGCCGAAGTACCGAACTTCGAACCCCATATGCGAGAGATGGAGGAAGCCGATCTGGCTCAGGGGAACACCGATCCGGTGGCATCGCTGTGGAATTGTCTCCGGACGGGCTATCCCCTCCTGACCATCTACAATGCCTCCGATCCCGAAGAATTCCTGGAAATCGACACAACGAAAGTCGCCGAGGCCAAACGCCCGAAAGCCGCCACCTTCAAATTCCTCCATGCGTCTCTGAAGGAGCTGGGATTCCCTCAGCAAGACTGCTTCCTTATCACGGACCTTTACGGCGAAAACACCACTGGCTTCACCAAAGTGATCAAGATGGTTAACCGGGTTCTGGACATCCTGGAGATGCAGGGACAGCTGAAGCGACCGTCGGATATTGGAGCAGGGGCCCCTGCGAAAGGTGCCGTCAAGCTCACCAAACGGGAACACATCCTCAAGGAGTTACTGGAAACGGAGCGCGACTATGTTCATCATCTCCAGAATCTACAGGCCCTGAAGAAGGAGTTAGAAGAGACAAGTGCTGTAAATGGTGATGCTAGCCATCAGATTTTCTTGAATCTCAACAATCTGCTTGATTTTGCTCAGCGGTTCTTGATCCGTATTGAACAGCACTATGCGCTGCCTGAAGAGAAACAAAACTGGGGTGAGCTGTTTATCCAGCACGAGGAAGCTTTCCGCCAATACGAGCCCTTTATCGCCAACCAGATGCGCTGTGATGAGATCTGTCTCAGAGATTGGGACAAGATTCACATGGCTCCGCGGTCCAAGGACCTGCTACAGATGGTGGCGCAACCCGCAACCTTGAACGGTTTCTTTGTCAAGCCTTTCCAGCGCTTGACTAAATACCCTCTGATGTTAGGGGTAAGGATTCCCTCGTCTCAATACATAGCCAATAGTCTTGTTACTGACCACCGCGCAGGAACTTTTGAAGCAAACAGAAAACCCAGACCTCCGGACTGACATCCAACGAGCCATCGACGCTATTCAAACCGTTTTAGACTCGGCAAATGATGCCATTGACAAAGAGCACCTGCAGTCTGCTGTCAAAGACCTCGATGAACGTGTGGATGACTGGAAGGCTCTGAAGATTGAAGCATTTGGCGACCTTCTCCGTTTTGGCACCTTCTCGGTGATCAAGGGTGATAATGGCAAAGACTCGGAGAGAGAGGTTAGTAGCCTTTCCAGGCTCCTTTTGCAAAGATGGAGTTGAGAGAACCGCCAGCTGACTTTTGGATTAGTATCATATCTATCTCTTCGAACGGATACTCCTTTGTTGCAAGGATATCAACCCTAACAAGCAAAAGTCGAAACTGAATCTAGGCAAAGACAAGCCCGCTGCGATGATTAAAGGCAAGCCGCGGCTTCAGCTCAAAGGCCGCATCTACATGGCGAACGTGACAGATGTGCTCTGCCTTCCCAAGCCAGGTACGAGAACTTTTCCAAACATTTTCAGGAGCTGCTTTGACTAAACCACTTTGTGACAGGCTCTTATCGCATCCAGATCTTCTGGAAGGGTGATCCAGGAGTCGTGGACAATTTTATCATCCGCTATTCGAACGAGGACATCATGCGCAAATGGAGCCGGGACATCGAGGCGCAACGGGCGATCCAGGCAGAGCAGCGCAGCGCTCGCAACACCGGCACCTCCGAGACCGAATTTACGTACATGCGATCCATGTCCAACATTCCAAACCCATATGAACAAGAATATTATGCGGAAGAGCAAGCAGCCACGCAGGAAGCAGGCTTCTTCTCGGAATTCCCGATGAGCCGTAACGCCTCCAGCACCAGTCTCCGAACCCGTTCAGCAACAGGAGGCAGCGGTAGCTCCGGTCGCCCTCGCATACCTGTACCCGATCCGAATCTGTCACTGCACACCCATCTTTCTGGAGGCAGTATGTCGCCAGCAGAGAGGAATGCTCCATCTTACTTCTCCCCCGTCGCCGAAACTCCGTCTACACGGTCCAGCTCCCAGTCTACTGGATATTTCCATGGTCGTCAAGTGACACCTACAGGCAATTGGAATGAAGAAAATGCTCGGTATACAGCCCCGGCTTTGTCCCGTGCGACGTCAAGAGATGGGCCTAATTCAAATCCTTATTTCAGCGGTGCTCCGAATGGACGAAGTGCTCAACGACCCTCACTCCCTCCGATGTCAGGGGCCCAGGCGGCAAATGGCATGGCCCAGCGAATGCGATCCGCGAGTAGCCCCGATATCCACAACCACACCCACAATCCGGAAATGCGTCGTTACATGGGCGCCCATACGATGCAGACCGTCGACAACGTACCCGTCCCGCCGATTCCCGCTCACATATCCAGCATGATGGCGCCTCCCAACCGCAGCCAGAACAACTCCCCTACCAATGCCAACATCCCCATTCGCAACGCAAACCACCTTTCCAACTCCCAGCAACATTCCGATCCCCGGCATGTGCCGCACACGCATTTCCACGAGCCCCAATACTCCGACTACCGTCCTAGCACATCGGCCACCGATCAGCCCACGTCTCCCCTGAGCCACGAGCCGGATGAGGAGCCCCTCATGCCGACGCAACTCAAGGTCAAGGTGAATTTCGATGATAACTACGTCACTCTCGTCATTGCCAGCAACATCATGTTCCGCTCGCTCATCGATCGTGTGGATGCCAAGCTGGCCCGATTCACCAACCGCTCAATTGGCAGCAAGTCGGTCAGGCTACGATACCGGGACGAAGACGGAGATTTCGTTACGATTGACAGCGACGAGGCCGTTCAACTGGCATTCATGGAGTGGCGCGAACAACAGCGTGACATGCTCGCTAGGGGTCAAGTAGGAGAGATTCAACTCTACTGTCAGGCAGTGGAGACTTAGATATGATAGAGCTGGAGCAATGGCATATGTTCCAGTACTGAAGATTATTTTCTGCCTTATTTTCTCACTACCTTACTTTGTTTCCTACCGTTACTTTTCGTCCTTGATTCTCCGACCATCGCTGCATTTGATTACTCCGCATCTCATTCTGTGTGAGTTGGCAAGAGATGAGACAATGTCACCGGTGTTGTCTCCTTGGTTTAGTTGACGACTCACATCCAACTGGATTGGCTGGAGAGCGTTGGAGAGGCTACTGATTCTATTCGCATGGGTTACGGGAGAGGCAAAAAAAAAAGATTATCGGCCGGGGGCGCTTGATTCTTGATGGACCCTAGCAAGGAGCGGGGTTTTGTGGGTTTACTTCGGACACCCTGTTGGAATTTGGGAGAGGCGGCTCTCTGCTCTGGGAAATGTTGATGACTCTCCATTTGAACTGATCTACCATGACTGCATGATGTATGTATACCGCTTGTTGGCTTTCCGATTTTTCATTGATTGCGCAGGACGGATGTCGGACATATGAGATGAGCTGTATAGTGTTCCTGCATATTTGGCCTTGGGATTGACTTTGATGTTGCGGTACCTCATCTGTTGTGCTTGTTGAGTTGTTGCTTTTTACCCCCCTTTTTTTTTTTTCTTTGCTGGCATTCCGTGCTGGCCCTGTCAATGATAGTATTACGACCTTAGATTTCCTTGGTGCTGGGTGCAGATATAGAGTATGAACAATGGCGAAGATAATAGCTCCAAAAATAAACCTGAAAGGAGTAGGGAGGAGAAGATAGGAGATCGGTTGGTTAGTGAGTTAGTTAAGTTAGTAAGTACCTGGGGGGGCGCCATAATTCCACGGATCCATCAGTACCGAGAAGTGGAACTTCGGGCACTCCACGGTCCAAACCAACGGGGGCCTGAAAGGGCTGAAAGGGGGTGGTGGGTGTCCATCCAGTCCCTGTTTGTCATTAGACAGGTCGCAACTCTTGAGAGTTGAGATGCCGTCCATCCGATTGTATACCAAAGATAGATAGGTAGACAAGAAGATCGATAGGGTATAAGGGAATAAGGGGGGGGGGGGGACAGCAGCCACCGCCACTCGTCATTTGCTACTGGGGCCGGAAATCGATACTACTACTAACTTGCGTATAGTACTACGTACTTTGTAAGTTTGTATGGTCTCGGAAGGAATAATGATGGCAGATGATTTGGGATTGATTTATTTGGAGCCGGTGTCGGATCCCAGCCGAAAGAAGAGTCCACTTGGAGCCCGTCGATCGGGACTGAGCCACGGGAAAATGATTGCGGTCTGGACGAGACGGTTGGGTCAAAACTTATCGATTCTGGGTTCGACGATTCGTCACGTATGCGGTGTGTGTGTGTGTGTGTGTGACTACTAGTCAGTTTAGTTGTGAGGCATTTTATGGTTGTGGTTGTAAGGCTGCTTTTTTTTTGCTTTGCTTTCCCTGGAAGAGGCGGCAGTTGCGCGATTATTCTACTTCTTCCTTCCTTCTAATTTTGTCAAGAAAGTTGACTGGTGCCTGCGGGCTGAAACTACTAGTAGGTATTGTTATTATTATTATTATTTTTTGTCGCAGATGAGAGGAGTTAGGAAAAAGGAGAATGGTAGTTTGTCTGTCTGTCTTGAGAGTCTGTCTGGGTCTGGGTCGATATGCCGTAGAGTGAGGGAGTAGATTGGGCGGAAAGGAAAAGTTGGAGAACAGCAAGACCAACAAGGCAAAGCAATGAGTTGGAGGGAGCCATCCATCCTGAACGCCTTAACAAGAGAAAAAATTACTTGTACCTTTTTTTTTTTTTTTCTTCTCTGGTCACTTTTTTATTTTATTTCCCTTTTTATCTTATTATCTGGTCTGTCTGACTATCTTCTTCTTCATTCTTATTTATTGATATATCCTCTCCTCTCTCTCCCCTCTTAATTCTCTGTTCTCCAACTCTTGTTCTTTTGGAGAGTAAGTTCTATCTTTGCCTCTACTACTTGCCTATCTTTTTTTTTTCTTCTCCTGTTGTCTATTCCTACCATATTAAAGAAATCCCCAATTCTTACTTAATTAATCCTTTCTTAACCCCCATCAGATCCAGGGAACTCCGATAGCTTGCATACACTAGATTGCATTCTTCCCCAGAATCTGCGACTTGGCAAAAGCAGCCCAGCATGTCTTTCTCCGGCCGCCGCTTGAGCATCCTGCGCCCCTCCAACCGCCGCTTCTCGGTCGGTAAGGAGTTGTCTGAGAATGGTACGTTATTCTTTTATTCATATGTCTTCCTTTTATTCTTTTCTTCATTTGTAGAAGTCATGTTCCCTGCACTCTTGCTTCTATACTTGCTCCCACTGCATGCAGCAATGCTGCTCAGCCTTGTGCATGAGGGGCACATAATCCTCCGTTTCCTTCAACAACACAAGCTACTAGTCGATGACTATTACATGCATTCCAACTAACATCACATCCTACCATGCAGAACTTCGTTCCGAAACCCACCGTCAGTTCCGTAGCGCCCACGAAGGTCACCGTCCCCATGCCGGTCTCGATGCCTCCCGTGCCTCCACCGGTGTTGTCTGGTGTACCGAGCGTGCCACCGAACATGGTTATGCTGAGGATCCTCACTCCTGGGCCAACCTAGGCCAGGGTGCCCCTGAAGCCGATGATGAGATCGAGGGCAGTTTCCCTCGTCCGACTTCCATCCCTATCACCTCCGCCGCCCGTGAGTACGGTCCCACCGCCGGTATCAAGCCTCTGCGTGCCGCCGTCGCTCGCCTCTACAATGAGCACTACCGTCAGGGCAAGGCCAGTCAGTACACCTGGGAGAACGTCTGCATTGTCCCCGGTGGTCGTGCGGGTCTGATCCGTATTGCTGCTATTCTGGGAAACTCGTACTTGTCTTTCCCTATCCCTGATTACTCGGCGTACTCTGAGATGTTGTCGCTGTTCAAGAACGTGAGTGCGAATTAGCGCTGCTAGTGGAATGACAGCAGTGAACAGTGGGCTCGGGGTTGTATACGGTGGCTAACTCTGCATCTAGATCGCTCCTATTCCCATTCCCCTCGCCCAAGACGACCACTACGCAATTCACCCCGACAAGATCGCCGAGGAGATCGCTCGTGGAACATCTGTGTTGCTGACCTCCAACCCTCGTAACCCTACCGGACACTTTGTCTCCAACCCGGAGCTTGCTCAGATCCAGGACATCTGCAGAGATCGTGCGACTCTGATCCTGGATGAGTTCTACGGCGGTTACAACTACACTACCGACTGTGACGGAACCACGATCAGTGGTGCCACCAACGTCGAAGATGTCAACAAAGATGGTTCGCCCGCTGACCCTCCCTGAACAAACGAGAACCGGTGCAGGTTGTTCCTGCCATGCTGACTCTCACAGATGTGCTTCTGATTGACGGTCTGACCAAGCGTTTCCGTCTTCCGGGTTGGCGTATCGCCTGGGTTGTTGGACCCAAGGAGTTCATTGACGCCCTGGGCTCTGCTGGTTCCTACCTGGACGGTGGTGCCAATGCGCCTTTCCAGGAAGCCGCCGTTCCCATGCTCGAGCCGTCGCTGGTGCGTGCAGAGATGAAGGCCCTCCAGGTGCACTTCCGCGAGAAGAGAGACTTCGTCGTTGGGCGTCTGCGTGAGATCGGTTTCCGCATCGACGAGGTGCCCCAGGCCACCTTCTACATCTGGCTTGACCTGACCTCCCTGGACCCTCCTCTCCCCAAGGAGGCCAACCTGTCCGACGGACTGAACTTCTTCAACGCCCTCTTGACCGAGAAGGTCATTGTGGTCCCTGGTATCTTCTTTGACCTGAACCCCGCTCACAGAAGAGACCTGTTCGACAGCCCTTGCCACCACTTCGTTCGTCTGAGTTACGGCCCGAAGATGGATGTCCTGAAGATGGGTCTGGACGGTATCGAGCGGGTCATCCGCCGGGCTCGGGCGCAGTTCGAGCCTCAGTGGGAGGACGAGGTGGCTGTCCAGGACGACTAGAGGTCGTGATTCCTAGCATTAATACACGTAGAGCAATAGAAGCATAAGCGTAGGCATATATACCTTTGAGAAGCCATATTGATTTATCGCAGAAACATAGTAGATATGGTAGGGATGGCTTGTTCCGAGACAGTATCCGTACAGGAAGACAAATGCCGATCGCGCCCACACTAATCACGTGATGCCCAGCTCATCTCACGGTCGCAACGGGCATCCCCTTTAATCCCAGCTACGCAGTATATCTTCTACCGGCCAGTTGCTTGCACCTGAGAGCAGCCGGTACTGCGGCGCAATATGACGTGCTCGCGGTTATGGCCCTCAACGTTCAGCGCGTCCTGAACCTAACTGTCTTCACCTTCCTCTCCTTGGTCCTGTTCCTCTGCATCATCCTGACTCCCGCCGATGCGATCTACCAGTGCTACATCACGCAGCGCCTCACGAACATCTTCATCATCACCGGCGGCTACGTTGTCACATTCATTCTCGCGGTTCTAATCTACACCACGCGTATATATACCAACCGAACCGTCCTCTCCGGCATCCCCAAAGCATGGATCCCCGTCGAGCGCGAAGACGTCGGCAAGAGTGTGCGCCGACTGGTTAAGGAGGGTTTGGCGCATAGTGCGATCATAGCCTACCAGGCTCGACCTAGGGACATTGCAGCCGACGGACATGATTTCTCAGGCTACGAATCGCTCCTGGTAGACTATGACAATCCACCCTGGGGTCAAGTCGAGCACCCCGGATGGTCCTCGCCCTCATGTCCTGACCTGCCCGACCTTCCCTATCGGACTGTAGTCCAGGAACTGCCTCATCTCATCGAGGCCAAGGCAGTGTCACTCGCTCCTCCCGATCCGATCTTCACGGCCACCCAGCGGGCGCTTCACGCGCCATTTCCCGAAACCGAAGAGTCCATTCCTGACACGCGGGTGGTGGAAGTATTACGGCGGCCGATATCGATGGGTCTGCGGGGGTATTTGCAGCATCTGACTGCGTTGAATGTGGTTGATCCGCCGGAAATCGGGATGGAGTTTGTCGCTCTGTATGAGCGGGCGCGCTTTTCGACGCGTGAGCTACACGAGGCTGAGTTCAGGACTTTGATGCATGTGTTTGCGGAGCTCCTGAGGGGAATGAAGGTTCTGGACCCCCAGATCTTGGATGAGGTGCGGGGTGGTGGGAGTTCCCAGGCTGAGAGCGAGTCTCTTATCGGGCCTTCGGACGAGGAAGGTGAAACCGATACGGTGGATTCCTATGGCGATAGTGAAGCCATGTCGCGTGGCCGGAGTAATAGTCTGCGGCCTTCGAATGCGTCCACTTGGGACGGCGCTAGACAGGGTCGCTGGTCGCCTGTTTGGTCGAGACGCTCGGAGGCGCAGCGAACCCTGGCGCCTCCTCGGACGCCATCGATGCGGTCGCTTCGACGAGTACAGTCGAATGTATCTGGTAGCTCTGGAGGGAGCGTGATTCGCCTGGTCGAGACCCGGAGTCCGACGGATTTACCGTACGCTTATAATGTTGGCAGCAGCAGCCGCGTCGACGGTAGACCTCAAACATAGATACTAGATAAGATTTGGAAAAAAAAAAATAACCAAAACCATTCTGTATAATTACACAATTGAAGATGCGATTTCTCCCTTAGATTTGCAATATGCCACTATTAGTTACACAGCGTCTCCTATTGGCCTTAATTACCCATATATCCACCTGCCCTGGGCTCGCTGTGTTTCCCCAACGCCCAAAAAAGAACTTCCCCCACTTTTAGAACTCGGCAAAGAGTTGCTCCTGCCGTGACGTAAGCCAATCGGAGGTCCGGCAGCAACCGACCACAAGCCGCATCCAAACCGTGTCGGCGTGGCTTTCCGTCCTTGGCAAGGCGCGCGCGGCGATTGATAAGATCTGGCGGTTCCCAAAAGTCCGAATGAAAGAAAAAGATACTTGCCTTCTTGTTATCCCCTTCTCCCTACCTTTTCATTTCTCAAACCCCCCTTGCTACACTACTATATATATTCACAATGCAATCCATCCTCCAACGAGGCCGCTCATTCTTCACCCCGACCCCCTCGGCAACCCCGCAGGACAGGAGTCCCAAAGACAGTCCCAAACCCCAGGAGGAGAATGATGATGATGCTACGCCATCGGTCGATACCCTTTTCCCGAAGACCGACCCCGCTGTGGACGGCGAGGAATGTCTACACGACTGTGCGTCCTGCACGGTGAAATACCCCGCCAAATTCGATGTCGATCAGGAAGATACCATGTACGGGAATATTAATGGCTGGTCGACGCATGTGCTGGTTGCGACTGGGAAGGCGGATTGGGTGAGGGATGTTGCGGATGAAGAGGGGAGTGTTATGGAGGCGATTGAAAAGGGGGGGTTGGTGCCTAGTAATGGGGTATGATCTCACTGTCACTGCAGTCTGTTTGTTTTTTTTGGCTGCGCGAAGCTAATCAGTGTGGGGTGGCTATGTCTAGAAACTGAAATTGTCCGCCTCCAATATGCCCGTCCCGGATGAATATCATTATCATGATGCGGGGAAACAACCTACGACTGTGTTGCTTCTGCCCAGGTTTACTATCGTCGATCATGTCACGCCGCAGCTGGCGCCGGATTTGATCAAGTATTTTGTGAATCGCTCGCCGACGACTACTACCCCGTTGGTTGGTGGAAACAGCAATGATGAGAGTGAACAACAAGAGCAGCCCTCGACTGAAGAACAACAACAACAACAAGAAGAGAACATCACCGACATCCAATCCCTCACCTCCCTCCGCTCCCGTCCCTCCCCTCACTCCGCCGTTATCCTGCTCTGCTCCCACCGCACCCGCGACGCCCGCTGTGGACAGTCCGCGCCGCTTCTTCGCAAGGAATTCGAGCGCCATTTGCGTCATCTAGGCCTGTATAGGGACATGGATGATGAGAGGCCTGGGGGTGTGGGAATCTATTTTATCAACCATGTGGGTGGACATAAGTATGCGGCGAACGTGATTATTTATCGCAGACGGGACTTTGAGTGGTATAAGAAGACGGAGGGGACTGAGGAGGAAGAGGGCGCGGCGCAGGGTATCTGGCTTGCGAGGGTGAGGCCCCAGGATTGTGAGAATATTGTGCGGTATACGGTGCTGCAAGGGAAGGTGGTTAAGCCTGGGGAGCAGTTGAGAGGTGGGTTTGATAGGGAGAGGGGGGTTACGAGTTGGTAGGAATCTTTCTATCTCCTTGGGGTATATTATTGGTATATAAGGATATATTGCGAGAGGAGGGATTGTATAGGATTATCATAGAATGGGTATGGATATGGGTATATACAAGGAACCAATCAATGAAACATGCATGGGAATGAAACAGCTGCTTTACTTAGTCACTGAAATGTCTCACTGTAATAATATCTCCCACTATAACCCGGCATTTGGCAGCTACTATTCCCTAAAAGAACTCCAGAACAATTACACAGACCACATCATACACCCATTAAGCATAACCCTCCCCCATCCCCATCCGACCCACGGAAAGTAATTATCCCATAATAGGTAGCTTTCAAAGCTTCCCCCCCCAAAGTCAAAAACAAGCTCTTCTCATTACCATCAACCTAGATTAAGTCAACCAGGTAAACCCTCCCCAAGCTACCTAATTTACTACCTACAGTATTTTACTTGGCACAACGTAAAGTAAGTAACTTAGTAACTAAGCTGTCATCTCGATTTAGTTTACAAACATGTACCTAGGTTGATTGATTACGATCTTCTCCCCTTCACCGACCAACCATATATGTCCTCGCTAATGCTTCCCGCATCGGGCTAAGATTGTCCCCCCAATACGAGCGAAATTGATCAGCAGCAAGCAGTAGCCTCAGGCTAGCTACTTATCTATTACTGTAAGTTGTTACTTATCCACTTCGCTTGGAGGTCGGTTGGCGGCGGAGAATTAGTAACCTAGTTACTTAGTTGGTTGGTTAGACTGCAGTAGGTTAGTTAGTTAACCAGTTAGTTGCTTGGTTATGTAAGTAGTATGTATAGTTAGTATGGGTTTGGTATCGAAATACGGGTATGGTGTGTAATGATACGTGACGGTTTATTTCCATCTCTGTCTGGGAGAGTAGTATCGATCTGCATACAGTATCTAGTTAAATTACTTTGTTTTGAATGAGGTTGAAGTGAATTTGACTGCTGTGAGATGGTTACACAGGGGAGAGTTCGTGCTACAAAAAGCTAAGGAGACTATTGCCTGTGGGTTGGAAATAGAGCTGCCTGGTTGTTGATTTGCTTCTGCTGAATGTGATGATCATCATCTGTGTACGCTGTCGAGAGGCAATACGACATAGTATAGTCTGATTGATATGCACTACAGCATCTATACAACGCAGCATGGGCCCATCAACTACCACCACCACCAGCAGATGGCATCTCCCACTCTTCTTCCTCTACATTCTGTAACTATCCCACCACTACATATCCCAGCTCAATTGACTAACTAACAACATCCAGCCTCCTCCACACCACAGGCCTATACCTCTTCACCAAAGGCTTCCTCCTCACACGTCAAACCCTCGATTTGAAAAGCAATTGCTCCCATCCTCCCATCACTACAACAAATACTACCTGCTGGACGCCCCCCACCTTCACCAAAGCCATCATCCTCCTCATCGACGCCCTCCGCTACGACTTCACCATCCCCACCACCAACAACAAAACATACCACAACGCCCTCACTACCCTGCACACCACAGCCCTCACCACTCCCCACAATGCCCTCCTCTACCCCTTCATCGCCGACCCACCCACCACCACCCTCCAGCGCCTGAAAGCCCTCACGACCGGCACACTACCCACCTTCATCGAAGCAGGGTCCAACTTCGCCGGCTCAGCAGTCACAGAAGATAACCTGATATCGCAACTCCATGACGCAGGGAAACGTCTCGTCCTGTTGGGCGATGATACCTGGATGAAACTTTTCCCGGGATACTTCACCCCCAACCTGTCACGTCCATATGAATCGTTCCTAGTGGAGGATTTACATACGGTTGATGATGGGGTGTATGAGCATTTGGTACCTTTGCTTAAGGGTAAAGATGAGGAGAAGGGGGAGTGGGACGTGATCATCGCCCATTTCCTGGGTGTTGATCACGTCGGACATCGGTTTGGGCCGGGGCATGAGAGCATGAGGGAGAAGTTGGCTCAGATGGATGGGGTTGTTAGGGAGGTTATGGAGAGTGTGGATGATGAGACGTTGTTGGTTGTTATGGGGGATCATGGGATGGATGAGAATGGGAACCATGGGGGTGAGGGGGTGGATGAGGTACGGGCTGCGTTGTGGTTGTATTCGAGTAGGGAGGTTTGGGGGGTTGTTGATGGTGGTGATGGTGGTGGTAATGTTACTGGTGTTGTGGGAAGGGATGTGCCGCAGGTGGACTTTGTGAGCACGTTGGCGTTGTTGATGGGGGTGCCCGTGCCGTTTAGTAACCTGGGACGGCCGATTGAGGAGGCGTTTGCTGGGAGGGAGGGGAGGGATTGGAGACGCTTGGTGGAGGTTAATGCGTTGGTTGGGGCGCAGATTCAGAGGTTTACGGTCGAGTATGAGAGGTATGGATGGGAGGGGGTGGTTGGGTGGGATAGATGGTTTGATGGTGAGGTGGATTTTGGGGATGAGGAGGCTTTGAGGGAGTATTATCAGAAGTTGAGGGGATATCAAGGGTGGATGCTAGAGGGGTATAAGCGTATGTGGGCTCAGTTTGATCCACTGAGAATGGTTGAGGGGTTGGTGGTTCTGTTGCTGAGTGTGGTGGTCCTGATATGCCCCCAGGTGAATGGGAGGTCTGGCCTGAGAAGGTCTGGAATGGTAGTAGGGATCGTGATGGGGGTTGTTGTTGTGGCTGGTCATGTTGCTTTGACTGACTTTGCTCAGGGTTCCCTCACGGATGGAGTGATCCTGGGCGCTGCTTTGGGCAGCGTTGTGTGGAATATATGGCAGACTGGTTTGACTATCTTGCGCAGATGCATTCCGGGAGGAGCCTGGAGCTGGCAGGCTGTGATGTTCACTCTACTGCTCGGCATCGGATTTGCTTCGAATTCCTACACCGTCTGGGAGGACCGTGTGGTTTTGGTCTTTCTCTCGACATTCGGGCTATGCACTCTTGGCGCGTCAAACCATGCAAAAGATGTACGTGAAGCGTCTTGCTCGGTGATATTCATGCTTCTGAGTCGAGTCGTCTCGCTCAGTCGGGCTTGTCGCGAAGAGCAACTGCCGTTTTGCAGAACGTCGTTCTATCGTCTGGAGAGTAGCTGGGCTTGGCAGCTATCAAGCCCGGTCATTACCGCCGTAGCTGTGTTATACATTACTCGACTAGCTCTGCGAGACCACGCGGCTGGAAACCTGTTCTGGTTCAGACTCGGCGTACCAAGTGCGCTGCTGCTCACCACCGTCTTCAATGCACTAGAAACGGCAAGTAACAATGGCTGGCTGGCAGACCTTCTCACAGATGACATCTCCAAAACTGTGCGCATGACTGTTGCACGAACGGTGCTAGCCATTGTCTTTATTGGGTTAGCAACTGCGTTTACAAACACTCCAAGACATAGGACACTCGAACGGCCACTCATCTTCACGACAGCAATGCTCCTTGCAGGCATTCTCTCAAGTACTCCAACAGGCGGGCTGTCCTTGGCAATCCTCTACTATCAGCTCATCAACCTCCGGCGTCTCATCCCCAGCAACAGCTCCATCAAACCCACCATCGCAGCGCTCCTTGGGACATTACACTTCTTCAGCACTGGTCATAACGCCACTTTATCTAGCATCCAATGGAAATCAGCCTACATTCCATTCCGGGATACACAGTATCCATGGTCGCCACTACTGGTAATCGTCAATACATTTGCCGCGCCAATCGTGGCAGCATGCGCCGTGCCTCTTCTCCACTCGGGAGAAAATCAGAGCCAAGCACGCTTCCTGGCCATTCATAGCACTATATACACTGTCTGGGCTGTTTTTGCGGCATTGTGGGCGTGTATCCTCCGCCGTCATCTGATGCTCTTTGCCATATTCTGTCCGAGGTTCCTGATGGCAGGGGCGTTGTTGGTCATTATTGACGTTCTTGCTCTGGTTAATTCGGTACTACTGACTACTGAGTCTGGCTTACGCGTGGAAGAAAGTGACATAAAACAGCTCGATTTAGTTAAAGAAGGACAATAGCTTGCGTTGACGTCAACGGAACGAGCACAATATCAAATCAATCACTGTGTCTTGAGACTACCCGACGATCAATCAGGTGTGTATGGGGCAAGTCACTAGCAGTAATGAGCCCGGCAAGCCTACATGTTGTTAGAAGGTTTGTTACTGAGACGATAAAGAAGCTGGGATTACCCGGAAGCAGCGTTCACCTCCGTGGTGACGGTTGCAGTTCTACACTTCGTTAGCTAACCCGTCTTATCAAGACCTCATAGTCGAAGAAAGATAGAAGGTAAAGAAAGGGAAACATACATCCATGCACTGTCTATATCCTGGCCGACAGCGCTGCGCATCAGCCAGACCAGGGTCCTCAGACACTGCAGCGTCGACATCATTGTCTGCCTCCGCGGCCGGAGCAGCAATAGCCAGGGCGGCGAAGAAGAGGGTAAGAGGGATGGTGAAACGCATTCTGTCACTGCTTCGTTGAATTGTTATGCTTGAGGAAAGTGGTAGTGATGCTGATGTCGATACCCAAGGGGACAGGAGATCTAGGTGCTTTTATGCTCGAGATTCAGGTCTCGAGTTTGTCTTTGTCCTTGATGGATACATTCCGATGTGGTACAGGATATACTTCTATTGTCCAGATAAGTTGGCAGCTGAGCATCTAGACTTCGAGATGAGGCCGGTATATGGATAGGATGAGTGATGTGGGCTTGGTTGTGAGAGGAGAGTTGTAGGCTTACTTTCCGCTACTATTCTTTGGTGACTGACCCGCTCATGGTATGCGTTGAGATTGAGATTGAATTGATATATACATACATACACTATAAGGAACGATGCACGGCAAGTATCGCAGCAGTATATATACACTGCCCTACAAACCACTCACCAGATACTCAGAGCAGGATACCCCAGACCGTTCAACGCTTCAACTTCAGCCTCGGCCTCGGACCAACGGCCCCTTATCAATCACCCTAATCGGAGAATATACAAACTCACACAAGGTAACACAGCCAGGTACTGAATACGACTTCTCCATGATCATGAGGAGCTTACCCCGTGGCGTGGGATTGCCATGGCGTGTAGAGGGGGTTGTGGAACAGTAAGCTATCTATGTGTCTGTCGCATTGTGCCGCGCCGGTGAACTGATGGCATGCATTGGGTAGTTATGCTCCATCTATAGGTATGGGATGGATAGGTATGCACGTAGACAATATGTTATGGATTAGCTACTACAGGGATGTCTATAGTTGCTTGATACAAAGAAGAGATAATTTATGAGTGATCAGGTGAATTGATCATGAGACCAGCTGAACATAATGATCTTAATTCGAAACACTATGTGTATTGGATTGATTGACACTGACATCGACATCCCAGCACTTAGCTGACTGCTACCCTTATACCTCTACTCACAAGTATCCCTACCCTACCACTACCCCAGTAAAATTGACCTAGAATCTGATAGGTAGATATACTCCCTCACACAACCACCTGAAACATACCACCATCCATCCCCTTTGACAGCAGTACACTTACCGACAACAAAGTACGGAGTACTTCCCAAATATGAGCACCCACGGGAAAAAGAAAAGAAAGATACAGCACACCCCCCACACCCATGTCAACCAACACTAGCTACTTAGTTAGTAGTCTACCCCATGCAAGCACTCCCATGCAAGGTACTTTTGTCCCCATGTCCAGTGGAAATTCTACCCAACATATGACACTGATTGATTGATGATTGATGGTGTGGTATCTTATAATGATCCAGTATTATATGACAATCAATCAATCAAACTATGAATTTATTGTGTAGACTGAAGTAGGTATAAGGTATAAGTATTGTATGGTCGCTACGTGTACAATCTATCTATATCCTTGTTGATTGTGCTGTGCTAGTCTGGGATTGGTTGGTTCGTGTATTAGGCCGGATGGATGTGTTTAAGTGGTTGTCTCAATTTTGGTCTGTCTGCCTGTCTGTCGGTGGGTTAGTGGGTGAGTGAGTGGGTGGGTGGGTACTATGGGGTGACTGATAACTTTGGAGGAGGCTGTGGGGTATATGCCAGTATGCTGGTACTTTTGATGAATGTATGAGGCTTTTATGGATGGTATTCTTATTCTACTTTCTTTCTTTCCATATGATTTTAGGGTATATTTTTGTATTCTACCACATTGGATACTTTACGAGTAAGGTATAAACATTTATCCACTACCACCACCACAACCCAATCCAACCCATAAGCAATGATGGTAGTGGTGGTGGTGGTGGCTTGATTGCTTATGCCAGCCGTGTGAGTGGTATGGTGTGCCACCACCACCACCACCACCAGCACATGAACGATCCGATATTTCCCCGACAAGCTGCTACTACTTACTACTTACTTACTATCTTCCTGTTTGATCAACATCATGATTGGTAGATCGATAAGGAAAAGCAACCCCATCACATCATCATCACATCTACTTGTATTCCTGTCGCATTGTTTTTTACTTTCTTGGGCTGTCATCATCATCATCCCATAGATAAATCAGTAAGTAGTGATAAGTAGTATCTATTTATATGTATATTATTACCATACATACATATATTTTACAAATACAAGTAATATGTAATGTACCACGTATGTTATATTACACGTATGTAAGTATGTATCAACCTTTCTCATCTCATCTCATCTCATCCATGTCATTTCCATCTCTAAGCGAAGTGCAGTGCACTGCAGGGGTTGAGGAAAAGTGATATCACCAAACCAAACCTAGACTTACTACCTATCCAGATTATCTTTATCTTTTCCAATGTTAGAGTAGAATAGTTAGGTAAGTCATACCCTACTGTTACACTCACTAACTAAATGGTTACTAAGTAACTATAGTTACTAGTAAAGTATTAGTAACCAGATAGGCGACGGATTGACGATCACAACAAAGAATGAGTTAAGTTCCGTCGGCAATCAGACTTATTTTGGGAAATGAGTTGAGTTGACACTTAAGTAGTTAGCATAGAAGTAGCTAACTCTAGACTTTGGATTTGGATTTCCGATTGTTCGATTAAGTGCTAGTAGCTAAGGAAGGATTGTGGAGCCGGCAGTCGTAAGACAATATACTATATCTACTTTAGCTTACTACATACAATCAATTTGTTACTTACTACTTACGGAGAAAGTGAGAAATACTCAAACAGTTGAACATGTAGTATAGCTATTCTTGGATCCAGTTATCCTCAGTCATGTCATATCATCCTGTCATGTCAATTCTAATCCACATTCACATCCATATCCACAATAAACTGCCTACTAACTTATAACTTATAACCGACTAACTAACTAATTGAATAACTTACGGAGTAATTAAATAAAACCACAAGGCAACCCCCGCAGCCTTTCCTTCCATCCTCATCTTTCCCCACAGCCCATCCATCTAGACTCTTTCCTTTCCCTCTTGCTCATCATCCCCAACACGAGATCCATCATCTCACCCAGATGACACACGCAGGAATAGACCTAAGTGGATTTCCAAGCTTAACTAATTAAAACTAACAAAACAACAGACGGTCGATCACAGCCCGTCCATCTATCTGTCAGACTCAGACCAGACCGAAACTTCTTCCCTGTCACACGGAAATGATATCCATATTGACTGTGATTCATTCATTCCTACTTTCTGCAGCAATTCTAACTTCCAACTTCCAAGTTTTTTCTCAACTAATAGATAGATAGATAAGTAAATAAATATCGGACTAAATCCGATCAGGTACAAACATTCCGTCCATACAACGGCATTGAACCGAAAGGATGATTCCTTAGCTTGAAGTTCGAACTTCAATCACAATCAATCTCTACTATCATCATCGTATATCTCCTCCTCCCCCTTCTCCACTTAATTCAATCCCTTTCTGTCTATCTGGCTGGCTGGCGCTTACTCCCGACCGACCGGTCGGTCAATCGCCGCGTTCTCCATTTCTGTCTCCATTGCTATCCCATCGCCATCCCCATCCTATGCTAACCAAACCCAGTTATTGATCAAATCCAGAACCTAACTAACTAACTGGCCAACTAACTAAATAATAATAATAATAATAAATCTAGTCTAGTCTAGTCTAATACAGTACATACTCCCGCCCCCGGGCTAGATTACTTACTGCTACTTTACTAGTTTAGTCCTCTAGTCACACTACACAACAGCAACAAACACACAAAAAACCAGTTTTTCTGTCTTCTCTTGTTCCACACCCCCCTACTACTACTACTACTACTACTACTACTACCGAGTCTCGGATTCTTTATCCCCGAGAATATGATTGATTCAATTAACTAACCTAACTAACTAACTTACCCTTGTTTCTTTCGGGTCGGAGAGCTCCGTCCGGTTCTGCCCGTTGGACATCATATCCTATCTTACCGATCGGATCCGCATTCTTTCTTTCCTATTGTTCTATTCTATGTCTGTCTGTTCTGTATGGAATCAGATACAACAACGACAAAAATAAAAGTTTGATGGACGCGTAAGTATATATAGCCAAGAAAAAAAAACAAAACAAAAGCGATAGCCATTCCTTTTCATGTGGTAAGAGAAAAGAAAATAGTATTACCCAACTTCGCGCATGCATGTATGTACAGTCGATCGAAAAGCGACCAAACGCAGGTGCCAGGTCATCGAATCAATCATAGGTAGTCTTTTGCTTTTCTCTCTCTTCCTTCTCTCATACACGCATTTCTCGCCCTAACTGCGGTAGACTTAGACTTAGACTATCTACTTCGGGCTATGGTGTGTGCGTGTGTGTGGTCTCGTTCGGCCCACCTGCACCTTACCAAAAAGCTCCCTGTCTAGCCGCACCCCCTCCTTCCTCTCTCCCACCATCCTCTTCGTGACTCGTGTATTCCTTCCCACCCCCCAGACCATACCATATGGGCGGCTGGATGGGGGTCGATCAGGCGCTACGACAGTCGTGGGTTAACTAGATAGACTTCAACCCCATGACTGGTTGGTCTTTGCTGCTACAAGCGCCATCGACGTGTGGAGCCTCTTCCCTTCCTTCCTTCGTTCCCTTTTTCCATCCCCCAACCGTTTCAGCCGTCGATCCTTGGCTGACGTTGGTTTGGTAAGTTGGTAGGGGTCTTAAGGAAGCTCCTGACAGGCTAGTAGCTTCCTAGAACAATGGCCCGACAACAATGGGCGCCCCCATGTGTCCCTTTTTCCCCTCCGAGCCGAGCCAAGCCAAGCAACCACTACTTACTTCCTCGGTCCATAGCATCCTTGTCAGCACGGCTTTGTTTCTCTGGTAGGTGCTGATCGACGGCCTACGTCGCGCGCGCCGTCAGCGTCACTGGAAAAGAGTA
Source organism: Aspergillus costaricaensis CBS 115574 (assembly GCF_003184835.1). Classification (NCBI taxonomy): domain Eukaryota; kingdom Fungi; phylum Ascomycota; class Eurotiomycetes; order Eurotiales; family Aspergillaceae; genus Aspergillus; species Aspergillus costaricensis. The sequence continues at coordinate 1,292,259 of NW_020291804.1, forward strand.
CTCCGAAGGGGGGAAGGCATTATTAAAAGCTTCGGAAATAAGTACATACACCCATGTTCTGTATCCGTGCCCGTCAGCTCGCAGCTGCCCAGCACGTCATTCAGACCCAAAGCGAACGTATAGGCTATGCTGGTATAGAAAAGCAAATTGCATCATTTGCCAAGGTATCAAGAATATGACAAAAATGAAACCTCTTCGCAGCCTTTTGACAGAGGAGGGGCGCAACTCAACCAAAGAAAACATCATAGTCCGCAAAGATCACAAAAGGCGTTATGCCGTAGATGAAGAAAATAAAGAAATAGCAGCGGATGAGGCGTCTGACCAAATTAAGGACTCGTAAATGACAGTCATGATAGGGCATCACTCAAAGCACAAACGCATTGTAACTCCTAGTCTGAAACACTCGCTGTCGAATCATGCAAAGGCACTCGTGGGCTCATTAGCCAACCCCCAGGAAGCCCCAGTCCGTTCCCTCGGGCTGGTTCAGGATGCGGGCCGGCGGCTTGTAGTCACTGTGAGTGCTGGTTACCATCAGCGGTGGGCCTTCCGCTGTGGGTAGGGTATGGTATGGTTGCTGGAACTCCGGTGGCAGATATCCCTGACGGCCAGGATCGTATCGTTGCTGCTGCTGCTGCTGTTGCTGCACAAGCTGCATGTAGTGTTGCTGAGCACGCTGTACGTCAACCGGTGACGTGACAGGGATGTGCTGAGTCACGATTGGTGGCTGTTCTTGTATGGGCACCGGCGTTATGTGTAGGCTCTGGTGGGGATAAAACTCATGAGTCGGCGTCGGAGTATGAGGGTAGTAGGGTTGCTGGGCTAAGAGATACTGTTCATTCGGCACAGGAACGGCGACTGGCCCTTGATATGAGTGCTCGGAAACCGCATCTTCCGAGGGCAGTCGGGTCATGGATCCTGGGGGGTGGGAGCGGTGTTGGTGCTTGGTCAAGGTCGTTTTGCGGCAGAAGCTTCACGTTGTTAGAAAGACATTAGCACGAGAACCAGGCCAATGCTTACGCTCGTTCGCACGTTGGCTCTTGGCAGATATACGGCCTTTTCCCTGTATGGATCCTTCGGTGACGAGCAAGACTCGATGACTGTGGTGGTTAGCAGATAAAAAAGTGGTGAGCTAGTTGTACATACATCACTAAAAGCCTTGTGACATCCTCTGTGGTCACAGACATGAGGCTTCTCTCCGGTATGCGTTCGCGAATGCACTGTCAGTGCACTCCGTTGGATGAAGCTTTTGTTGCAGTCCTTGACCGTACAATGATACGGTCGCTCATTGGTGTGTATCCGATAGTGCCTGCACAGATCTGATTTGCGATTGAAGGACTACTGCCATTAGCACGGAAACTATAACGCCTTCAAGCAAGCGATAGAGTGGAAAGTGAAAAGCGACACTGGGTAAGATTCATACCTTATTACAATGCTCCCAGGTGCAGTTAAAATCTCGTCCACCACCAGGTGCCATGGTGAGGAAATGCAAGTGCAGAATCAAAAGCTATTGAAAGGTGAGTCGCAAGAAGGATAGCGGGGAGTGGGCCGGCTAGCGATAGGAACACAGGGAGCAAACAACGGATTCCAGGAAGATAAGAAGAGATGCAAATACAGGAAAACGAATCTGAAAAGAAGCAGCAAGTGGCAACAAGAACAAAAAGATTTGCAATAAAGTATGAGCAGACAAACACGACAAGAAATCGTACAGGCGACAGAGGGGGGGAGGGAGAAAACGGTTGGAAGTATGGCCCGTAGTAGTAAGAATAGCTATGGTGGAGGGAAAATAGGAGAGCGGGTGGGAGGGGAAAAGAAAGAAGAGGGAAGGAGGTCTGGACAAGCGGAGAGACAGGAATGTCACTGCAAATTAAGTCCGACGGCATGCAGCCTCGACAGTAATCATTGGAGGTCTGGACAGGCAGGTCGATTGGCAGCCAAGTCGCAGGACCGAATGATGGATCAAATGGGGAAGCGCAGTAGTGAAGGTGGATGGATGGAGGTGAGGCTGGCCCTGGAGGTCCAGCATAGCCGACAGGGAGGTATTCCAGACGTACCTAGCAATGGATCTAATAATAATATTCAAGGACGAACACGCAATGCGAAATAAAAAAAAAATTTAACAAGTGACGCGATGACGGAGAGGCGAAAGAGGGAGAGATGTAGAAGAGAAAGTGCAAAGCACGATCCCAACGGATTTCTCAGATGTAGTTCAGTAGTAATAATACTGGTCGGTCCGGGCGAGGTTGCAACGTTTCTGTGATACAAGAGGCAGACAGACAGACACAGACAGCTGCTGCTGCGGGTCTCAGGCGGTTCTCCTTCCAGGTACGCAAGCCAGACCCCAAGTCAAGGGATGATGATGGCTGTTGGAGAAGGAGAAAATAAAATAGAAAAAAGGTCGAAGATGGGGGAGAGAAAAAAGACGAGAAAGTCAAGAACACCTGCTCCAGATGGGGCAGATGGAAAAGAAATACTCGACGAGCCAGATGAGGAGGATTAGTTTACTGCACGAAGAGAGGAAAGAAAAAAAAGAGCTAGCTGACTGGCCGATGGGATGGAAGCTCTTGTTCGTTTTTATTTTCCTCGTTTTGCCTCTCCGGCTCTCGTGAGCAGGCCGTGTAATTTTTATAACGCCGCATCGTTCTGGCTCTACCTAGTAGGTACCTAGCAGCTACTACGGGCTGCTAAGCTCCTTCACTACTGTCCAGCGGTAATCAAATAATAAATTGGAACCTCCTCTTGGTCTCCTCCAGCCGGTGGAGCTCCCCTCTGGCCAGTAACCCGGCCGGGCTAGCTTGAGACTTGGCCACTTTTCTTTTTCCTGTACCCCTACCCCTACCCCGGAAAGATCGGGTTATACTATGTTGAAGTATTTCCTTCGGACCACTTGGGGGATTTTCTTTCACCAGACCGACATGGACACAAATGGAAATCAGAATAATACTAAAAACAAATAAGAAAAGAAGAAAAGAAAAATCCCACACCCAATGCAAAAGTGGAGGTGAACGACGAAGAAGAAAAAGAAGAAATCAAAAGTCAACGTTTTTATTTTCATTTCTATTTTCTTTTTTGTTAAGTATTTCTTTACCCCATCGTTACTGAACATGGGTTTACCATGTTTACCTACTACAATCTACCCTGGAGGTCAGGAGGGAAACACTCGGTATCAAACGAGATATCCAAGTACTAGGTACATAACATACTTACATACATACGGGCACCAAGCAGTGGCACTTAAATTAGGAATCTCTTTTAGACTGACTGACAGGCCAAGGCTATCTGGGTCCCGCTTGTCGATTCGATGTTCTGGAGGGAAAGAGAGAGGGGGGGGGGGGGAAGAAAGAGTGGAAGTTTGGAGCTAGCAACCCCCAGACAAAGTTACTCAAGACCCAAGGTTTCCCATCCTACTGAACCGTCTTCCGGTCAAGATGGCTTGGGGGAAGAGGGGAACACCGATCCCCACCCTGTCCGCTTGTGCCTTAGAACGCTGAAAGGTTAGGATATAGACTCGGCCAATCATCGGCGACCGAGAGAGAGCCTGGCCTTGGAAGAAATCTACTAGTCTAAACATGGTCTAGTTGCCTGCATCCTGGCTGCAAAACCTCGACGGACCGCTAGTATCGCTTACTGTATCGGGATTGTATCGACTATCTTTCGCGGGTCAAAATTACTGACAGGTACCTTGACACGTACGTCCCTGGTACCTTCCTTTTAGGTACTTCCACTAGGTAAGGGTAATCAGTGGTGGTAAGTAGTTGCCCGTCCATGTTTTCAAATTACTTTTTCTTCTAATTAACTCACCCCAAGTCGATGGTGCTGGAAGAGGAGACGGTAGTCCGCCATATAACATTCTGGATAGAACCACGACCGAAGACAATTGCACGGCGCTCCAAAGGAGTCAGAGCTGAGGCGGATCACAGCATGGTCACGCCAATACAACAAGCAGTGTCTACGTATGGGATATTCTGTACGACAGTGAAAAGGGAGGTAGGAGTAGGTATGTGTAAGATGGAAGGTCTGATTAGGTCGTGGGCTAACCGATGGAACTAACTTACTACTTCGTACCTACCCAAAATGATCATAATCTATTCCTACTCTCGTACTGACTCCAAGTATGACTATTACTATGTACATTGTCGTTACTTATTTTTATTTTTGTTTTTCGATTTTATTCATTTAGTTCTTATTTTTCATTGATTTATTTATTTTTCTCGCCAAGGTGCTGGGAAAGGAAATCCCGTCAATCCTTGTACCAAGGTGGTAGGAGCCATGCCCTCCAAACAATTGTTGCTGGAATTAAGTTCCTGACGGCCACTTCTTGACCCCCAACTGATCATGATGTCGGCCGTCCAGCAAAAAAAAAGCATCAACGGAGGGAAGAGACGGAAAGGAAATAAAAGAAAGAGAAGAAAAAAAGTATTGAAAGCCAAATGGGACAAAGAACAATGTCAGACCAGCCGGCCGACCAGGCAGCACAGATCGGAAATTATCAGCAAGGGATACCAGCGATGCAACAACCGAAAAGTGTGGCTTTTCCGTTCTGGGCCGGCAGGCATCATGCTGAAACTGGCCCAGAGCAGCAGCTATCCCCAGGGTCTGCTATCGGCCTCACTCCAAACCACAATCGTCCTACTCACCTTACCTACTTAGGCAGTAGGTCTCCTACTGGCAGTGGCCATGATACCTTCATCCGTTGCTATTGGACGTACTTCTGGGCTATCTTTCTTGGGAGAAACAACGAGGACAACGCCCCCAACGCCACGATATTCTCGGTGGCTCTACGATGCGGCTATTCTACCGATTCGATTGCTGGATGACAGCCAGCCGTAAACTCAAAGGGAGCGATTCATCAAGCCTCTATCAGCTGTTTTGAGTGATATTGACGCCTTTGTTCACTCCACGTGGCGGCTTCAAGAAATTCATCTGGATCGCGGTCTGTAATGCTCCATCAGTGATGGGGCCCCCGACAAGGGACCAGCGGGATTCACTCGTCGTCCCGTTCCCCCTCCTTCCGCCCGTCCACGGCAATATTAATTATTAATATGATACCATGGCAGTCATGGCCATCGGAGCCAATTAAGCTCATGACGATCAGTTGATTTCTCTAAGGCTGGAGCCAAGAGACTGGCGCCAATGCTGTCTGTTCGTCGTTGATAGCGAACTATAGGGGCTGCCTACTTTCCTATTGATTGTGGCCGACTGAACAAGCTCGGGATACACTTCCTCGATAGAATCAGCGGGTGATACATGGATAGATCTTCCATTTACTTTAACCAGGCTCACGGACTGCCGTGAGGCTTTGAACTGTAAGTCGACTAGCACCAGTGGATCTGGAATAGTGGCAGCGGATCGAACCCATGGAACAGGCAGGCCAAAACAATCGCCGCCCGCTTGTTACCAGCAGAGGCCGTTTAATACGCTTACTTAGACTTTGGCCATTCATGGTTTGGACCCTGGAAGCCCGAGACCCATCGCACTTGAAGAGCGGCTAGATACGTACGACATACACGCGAAGATAGCGATTAACAGTCGATAGTGTCTATAGCACGCACTCGATAGATCATCGTCTGCACACGATAGAGTTTCGTCTGGAAGTCCTTCCAGCAAATCGCGGGCTTTGGTCTGCCCGTCGACTCTTCAATTTCCGTCTATCATCTGGGAGGGTTTTTTCGGGGTTTGCACGACCGGGATCTCCGAATTGTTATGGAGCTTATACCACACTAGGCTATTGAGCCACCACTCTGAGTCAGGCACAATCATTTAGTTAACTAGAAGACTACGTACGGACACCGCCTATGGCCAGCCCAGTGAATGCCAAGGGGGCTGTTTCGATCGGGAATTGGCTACCAAGAAATGTACGAGGGGGCAGTATTCGACTGGTAGGGTGTGCTTCCGTTCGATGCTCGTATTGCTTTTTCCTTTAGTTTTCCTCGTCCGGGCGGCACTTCTTGGTTCCAGTTGACTCCCGTAGTGGCGCCATAGGCTTATACTCACTAACATCCGCATCAGTCCATGAGCTAACCCAGCAGGATTATGACTAACTTACTAAACGCGAGTCATCTGAGACTGGGGCAATCCACCAGCAATGACTTGGTCGTCAGCACACAGGGGAGGCAGGGGGGCAGAGCAGATAGGCGTACGTGTAAGCAATCGTGTGTAGTTCCCCGCCCCAACAGGAATTCATGCTAACCGATCCGGTGCTGGCGAGGTGAGCCCAAGCCGAGCCATGAAGGGGGGGGAGGTTTCTCATCCCGTTATCATCCGCGTTTTTCTGGTCTGATCTGATATGACACTAACTATGAGGCAGACAGCGTGCCAACTAGCGACGGGGTGGTTTTTGCGAGTACCCTGCTCGCTATCACGAGGCCGAGGAATTGAATAGATTACAGATGGGCTGGTAATCTACTTGGCCCCTACATGTACCGGGTACATCCACGCAATGCAACGGAGGACAGGGAGGCCTGACTTTGTGACGGTATCGCCGAATGAGCCGTCGAAAAGATGAGCTAGTGGCGGCACCCCCCATATTCCCGGTATACAGGAAGTAGGGTTATCTACATTATAGTCTGGTGCCACCACAGATACATGACAGCTCCTCCAGGTGTCGACCGGCACAGAGAACCTTACTGGACAGACCCGTCAATGAAAGCTCAAAGCTGACAGCTGGTCGCATCACTGGCAATGCGGGAGTGACGCCAGGGCTTGCACCATGCTGTAAGTCGCCGATCCTTAAGACCCAAAGGCTGTAGACGGGCTAATGGCGTGACTTGCATGCGGTCAAATAGGCGAAAAGATTGAAGAGTCTACTCTAGCACCCGGCCGGGGAAAATTGGCCAACGGCGAGGGAAAGAGGAAGGGGGAGAATGGAATTGGGGGGGGGGAGGAATGGACGAAACGAAAACAACGAATCAGCAAGGGACGGGCAATGGATTGACAAGACGAGGGGTAAAAGTGATAAAGAAAGAAAGCAAAAGCGAGGCCGGAAAAGGCAATTTTCGCATAAGGTGATAGCAAGACCTTGATTTGCCATGGAGAGATGGACACTGCTTCTCCGCTTTTTGGGAAGATCTCCCCGGTCAACTGGCGTGGCAGCTAACGAACGGGAAAGGAGGGGAAAAACATCCGGCCTCGAGGGTGTGGAGGAGGAGGAGGAGGAGGAGGAGGAGGAGGGATGGGCATTCGTGCCATACGGACTGGCATGCAGTTGAATCCGTCAACCAGATCGGGGGGAAGACGATGACGATAATGGTGATGATGACGTCGACAGACCAGCTTACAGTCTCCTCCATCAATTTGAGACAACAGCTTCCGTTAGCACTGGGGAAAGGAATCCCAGGCACCTGGTCGGTGGTTCATCCGCCGCGGTAAACCCGTAGTCGCAGACCGGCGGCATCATGTGTCTGAGCGGCTTCTCCTCGCTGGGAACTGAAATTGAACCCTTGTCCCCGGTCGCAATTGACGTAACGCCAGTAGACAAGACACATGGTTAACCGAGCTCGACCGAAATTACGTGGTGGGTTGCTTGTTCCCACCAGGGGTTAGGATATGTGATTCGTGATTCGTGATGCGTAAGCTGGATGAGGGAAGGGGAAGAAAAGAAGACGGGAGGGAGGAGATGAATGAGGGTGGGGTGGAAAGTGTGGGCAGTGCTTTTAGGAATTCATGCATGGCCACGCTACAATTAGTCTAACTACTAACTAACTTATAATACCAGACTAAACAAAGATAGGCTGGAGGAGAGAAGGTTGGCTAGTTAGTAGTATGAAGGGGAGAGGAGAAAGGAACTCCGAGGTGATACACCAGGATGGTTACAAGTCTGGTGAAGTTGATTGAATGATAGTATATCCCGAATAAGGCTGGGCTGTCAGACAGAGGGACCAAAAAAAGAAAATGAGTTAGTAACTAGTAACTAGTAACTACACGTAACGCAACGTAGAAGAAGGAGACGGGAGATCACGACCGAGAGGAAAGTTATGCCCCTTCACTTCCTGGTAAATGGTAACCTCTAGTAATGAACATCCCGGTCTAGTGTTGATGCTGGCAAAGAGGGAAACCGGACGGGTGTCAGATGATCGGGAGGAGATTGAAGGGGAAATGAAATCCTCCAGCCTTGACTCGCTCTCCATCGGGAGCTGCTGCTGGTTGCCTCGTCCTTTTCCTTTTCTACATACCCCGCATTGGGGGAAGATTGTCGCTCGGGAGCATCTTTAGCAAGTCTTTAGCACCGTCTGTCACACGCAACTTCATTCCTGCCTTCATCATCACTACTACTTGCCATCAACCTCGTTTTTATTTTCATTGTGGATGATCCGGAGTAGTGTCACCCCGGCTCGTGGTCTACTAGTATACTAGTATACTAGTCTACGGAGTGAGTACTAGTGACCGACACTTGCTGGGAATCGCACATTAGAAAGAGCAATGGTATGTAACCTTCATCTACTACACTACTATAATTTATACTACTGTTCTACTAGTATATTTAGCAAGGCAGGACTACTCTCGACTTAGCTCCCTCACTAATTCTGTCTAATATCCCTTCTCCTCCACTCATTGCTCATTGCTGCCCATCCGCCTCAGGCCAAGGAAATCAATCGCCCATCCTCCGTCTGTCAGTGTCTCAGTATACTCTACGAAATTGTCGACTTCGGACTTCTCTAGCCCTATCTCCGTCACCGCTGCCTGGTTATCATCTGGGAAAAGGGGAGGGGCGACATGGATGACGCGCAGTAGCAGTAGCCGTGGACAGTTGGGCGCTAATTCCGGCCGGGTGGATGTCGGAAAGAAATTCCAGCTCATCACATCCAGAAATTCGCTGGTGGACTGGCGGAGCTTCGATTTGTCCAACCCTTTTTTCTTGTGTTGCGCCGGTGTTTTAGCGGGCCCATCCGTATACTCCGCTTCCCCATATGAGCAACCGACTAGATTGGACTAATCCATTGCTCACTAACGAGTATCTGTCTGCTCAAAGCATGATGCGCAACGGAGCTATACGCGATGTCGCACCAGGGCATTGCATCCGGCCGCTAGACTACTCCCAACTAACTAATCACGACTAAACTAACTAACCAGGTCGATAGATTACTTAGCCACTAGCCTACTCACCACTAACCTGTTCTTTCCCTGACGATGCTAGACATACATGCGTTCGGCATCTCGAACGATAGGCATCCAATTGCCTAGAAAAATCTCCGATGTGCATACATAACCCCCAATCCCAAGAAAGCAGCGCGCCTGGTCAACGCAAGCTCTGGCCACGCATGCTTTCTGCCAGTGGCCTGCCTGCTCAAACGGCTGCTCTCGGCTCGGCTTCATGGAGGGGGATTAATTTCAATCGCGACATTTTCCAAGCGAATCGCAACCGTAGCTGCCACAGGCGCAGATGATGATTGCACGACCATGTTAGCCTTACGAGATAGCCAAGAACCGGGCAGCGACTCGATCAGCCGGCTTTCAATAACGATGCTAGTTTACTCATGGCTCACCCTCCTTTATTATTTCTGTTGTCTCTTCACCCACACACCCTCCTTCCTTCCCGCGGGCCACCGCTACTATACGGAAGCATCACTAGTCTACTAACATCCATCCATCCACCCCGGCCCCCCGTAAGCCTGAAATAACCCAATAAGTCGGTGAGTGCTCGTCACTGGGCCACTTCAATCCCCTCCATCCTGGAGGTGCTTTTTTAATTTCTGGCCAAGAATAATTCTGCTTCCCCTCCAAGTTATCCCGTTAGCAGCGCGCCGGGTAAGCGTGGATTTTCCTGGGCGCGTCTTTCTACCCACCCGCCTTGCAGGTCCCCGGCTTCGATACGGTCTGGATTCTGGAATAGGCTATTGCAGAGGCCGCTGTGGATGGATGGAATCGACAGCCTGATGAGGGAGAAAATAAAAAAGATATCCCAGATTCTGATCAATCGGCGTTGCTACTGCATTGGTTCGCTTGCAGAGATCGCGCGTCTCCTACCAACATCAGCCCTGAATAACAGTCGTTCTTTTTGCTAATTCCGGCATTGCCTCCCTTTTCCACTTTGTTTATGCAGGCGCGACACTGATTGGTCATAGACGGCTGGTAGATTCTACCGAGCTCAGTCGACGATCTGATTGAACCTTTTCCCACCCCCAAACTTTAATGACAGGGTGCAGCTGTTCGGGCGTGGCTGTGTCTCATCCTGGTCAAAACAACCCCATAATCCACACCATGACAGGCTGGGCAAACCCCATGTGAGCTCGTCTACAGAGGTCTGGGTTCGATAGGTCCACTGCTTGTTCTTGTTTGCTAAGCAAATCAAAATAATAACCAAGGGGGGGAGGCGTGTGGTGCTGACGGGCTGACCCCGATTTGGTGAAAAATGGTCGGGTTATTCCTTCGCGTCTTGACGCCTCGCCTGTCAGATTCGGAACTAGTTTAGCTGGTGGCGCTGTCACTGTCTCTCCAGACTCGCAGACTCGCAAACCCGCGCTGGTTGCCCTTTTCGAGTGTTCTGGATGGACGCCCCCGCGTCTGAAATAGTAGCTGCTTATATCAGACGGTCCATATAGCTCAAGCTCATAGCCCCATACAGAATACAGTAGTTATCTATATTGTATTCATCTTATCGCTCGTCACTAGCTAGCTAGCTTGCTTACTGCTTACCAATGCTCAGATATCAACACTGTAACTAGTAAATCTGACCACGCCTCACCTACATCAATAAGAAAAAAAGTATACTCGAGCCTCATCATCACCACCACCACATCACCATCCCTCTGTATCTACAATGAACAACAACTTACTTCCCTTCCACACATTCTCTCCCCATTCCATGCATCAACCTCATCTGCACAAACCACATCCCGAAAACAAACCTTACCTACCTACCAAATCCCGATCACATATACATGCATACCACCTTCTCTGCTCGCCATGTATGTACTCTCTAACTTAAACTTTGACAGGCACCTGGGGGGCGTCTAGCCCCTTCAGCCAGCCAGCCATTTATGCCTCAACTTAACTCATTATGTAAACTCAAAGCTGCTGATGCATCTCTGCCTACTTCCGAGTTCGCTCCTAATATAAATAGATCTAGACGTGTGTGTCGGTGTCAGGCAGCGACGAGGCATCTAGTAGGTTTGCAGCTAGTTCATATATGTATATGTATGTGGATGTATGTGGATGTGGATGTGGTCGTCGTAAGTAGGTAGGTATGTGTGAGATAGATATGTATGGTGAGTTGGGTTGATGCAGCTTTTGCCACTGGTGGTGGATTGGTACTTTGCTTTTACAAGTTGATACTTAGTCTTCTACATAGATGTTGATTATCCATTCGCTTCTGTTAATGAGTAGTTGTGTGTATGTGCAGTATGCATAGTGGCAAAATCTTGATCATGCTGTATGATATGAGTAAGACCAGCACATCACATCACATCGCATCTTACTAACTGACTGTTTTGTTATCTGAACCATAAACTACTCACTCGCTAACACTAATTATAGGTTAAGCTTTTTGGCCATACTGTTCTGTTATCAGGGTATGTGGCGATGATGGATGGTTGGGTGTGAAAGAGCCGCATGATGATGCTGATAACTTATCTCATACTATGTATGTATGTGTGTGTGTGTGCGTGTGTGTGTGTATGCAAGAATAAACTTCACCCTCGTAGGACGATGATATATCAGATGAAGAGGAGGGTATACGAGGTGACAGGGGGCTTGGTTGGTTGGGTCGTCTTGGGGCGGTTGGATTTAGGTTTGGGAGGAATATAGCGTAGAGAGTAAGTTGGAGGGTTGGTGTGAGTGGTGAGGTTTGTAGGTGTAAGCTGTATCATGTTATTAGATAGGATTAGTTGGTGGTTTGTGGTCATGGGTTGAGTGAGTGGATCTGTAGATGTTGATGTAGGAGTATATACTAGTATAGTAGGTGACGGATTGGAGTTAGATTGGTTAGAAGAGGTGCAGTGGGTATGTAGTTGTTCTTACGGATTTACTTTGCTATGAGTATTTTTCAAATAGATGCTGATAATTCAAAGTTCATTATGTAGTAGCGATGGTAATAGCATACATTGTATACCAGATTGGGTGTGGAGTGAAGCTATTCAGACCAACCATATGCTATATAGTAACTACTATGAGACGGGGATTAGCATTGGTACAGATTGCCCACCATTGACCTCTCAACTATACTCCCATAGATGACCATTACTATTATCTCTCCCCTACACTCAAGTAAAATCAACATGCTGCTCCCCACAACGTACCTGAATACATTCATATCACATGACCCACTCCCTATCAACCCCTTATGTAATCACCCCTTATCGGAGATTTATACAATCCCCAATTAATCCTCAACTATCCAGGACCAGCTTCACCTCCAACCCGGCCCAATTCCCTGCAACCCACCAGAATCAGGCCCATCACAATGGCCGAACCACCACAGCATGACCTAGGCAATCAATACTACGTCCTAGTGACCGGCGCAAACAGGTACCCATCCCTCAATTGCACCCTCCCAACCCTACAACACCACCCACCAGCACACCCCTTCAAACCTCTTCCCCCCCGCAAAACAACCTCACAACCAATCTAACAAGCCAATTCCACCAGCGGCCTCGGCCTCGCCATCTGCGCACGCCTAATAACCACCTTCCTCACAACCTACCCACCCACCACCCACCTAACCATAATCTTCACGACCCGAAGCGCCAAAAAAGCCTCCTCAACCCTGCACCACCTGCAAACCCTCCTCCCCCCCATCTCCTCCCCCACCACATCCAGCAGAATAACCCTCCACCCCGAAACCGTGGACCTGTCCTCTCTCCCCTCCGTCCGCGCCCTCTCCACCCGCCTCACCCAAACCCTCCCAAAACTCGACTCCATCGTCCTCAACGCCGGCATCGGCGGCTGGACAGGAATCGACTGGCCGCGCGCAATCTGGGGAACTCTGACCGACCTCGTGCACAACGTCTCATGGTTCGCGCATAAGATCGCGCCCGTGGGGATGATCACCCCGCCTCAAACCACACAGCCTGAGGAGCCGCGCCTGGGTAGCGTCTTCACGGCGAACGTATTCGGTCACTACATGCTCTCGCATGGCGTCATGGGCTTACTTCGGAAATCCACGCAGCCGGGCCGCGTCATCTGGGTCTCGAGTATCGAGGCCACCGTGAATCATTTTAATGTGGAGGATATTCAGGGATTGAGGTCGACTGTGCCGTATGAGAGTTCGAAGACGCTTACGGATATTTTGGCGTTGACGGCGGAGACGCCCTCTACGAGAAAGTGGGTGGAGGGGTTCTACACCCCTCACAAGGGAGGTGATGATGTGGATGAGAAGGGTGGTGAAAGGGAGGGCAAGGAGCCACGCATGTATCTCTCGCACCCTGGCGTGTGTGGAACGGGGATCCTCCCGTTGGCGTTGCCGCTGTTCTGGTGCATGATCGCGTCGTTTTATATTGCCCGGTTGTTGGGGTCGCCGTGGCATACGCTGTCGACGTATGCGGGGGCGTGTGCGCCGACGTGGTTGGCTATTAGTCGGCAGGAGGAGCTGGATGCTGCGGAGGACGTGTATCGGGCTCATGGGGGCGGGAAGGTGAAATGGGGGTCGTCGTGTGATCGGTTGGGGAGGGATACGGCGGTTTCGACGGAGGTGGATGGCTGGGGTCATGGGGGTGTGGTTGGGGAGGCGGTGGTGATGGAGGATCGGTGTCGGAGGAGGAAGCGTGGAGCGAGGGATTTGACGGCGGAGGAGAAGGTCGAGTTTGAGGAGTTGGGAAGGAAGTGTTGGCAAGGGATGGAGGAGTTGAGGGTACAGTGGGAGGAGATTTTGGAGAGGGAGGAGGCTGCTACTGCTTAGTTTTGTGGAATAATGTGGGTGCATGGGTTCGGGCATATTGCATGTTGCATCTGTATCTGTATACTGCATCTATAATAGAGGAATAGAGTAATAGAGATAATAAGATTGTTTTTCTGATCCTGCCTCCCGTATTTACATTCCTTTAACCATGTCCACATACGTCATTAAAATCAAATAGAGTATTAGTCCATGTGCTCACCATCCCCCGGGGAAACAAGGTAGCAGAAGAAAAAGCCGGTAAATAAAAGAAGCAACAGCACTGGTGACACGCAGTCCGTCGGAGAAAGATGCGGGAGAACAAGGTAAGAGATCAGAGACCTCAGGATTGATTATAAGGGATGTAAGGATGACCCGAATCAGACACGCTTCTACCATCAAGGCCTCTAGCATGCGGACACGGACGAGCACAAGACGAAGGTAAGAATGGACGGGTGCGAGTGGGAGATGGTTCAGAGGCGTAGACCGCATTGTATCCAAGCAGCGTCCTGTTGTCTAGAACCCCCTCTGGGTTCTACACTGCTCGAAAGAGAAAGACACGATCAACTCCGGTTTCTATGCATCTGGTGACTTCAGTGTAGGTGGTGTATATCGAAGGTGAAGGGCATGTCGACGTGACAAAAGGATTACATGATGATAGCAGGAACTAAAGAGTTAAATTAGCAATGGGCCATGTGAATGTAGACAATTCACTCACCATCAACGTTCTGCTTGATGCTCTTGTGGGGCAAGATGGAACCACCGTTGACATAGACTTCGTCGGCGATGGTGACATCGTCACCCAGCACCGTAACGTTCTCCAGACGAGCCCAGCGGCCCACGGAGCTGTTCCATCCAACAATGGTCGACTTCACCCACGCGTGGTCCTTGACCTTGCTGTTCTCCATCAGGACACAGCGCTGCAGACGCACACCGTCACCAACCACCACATTGGGTCCAATCACCACGTTGGGGCCGATGCGGCAGTTCTTGCCGATCTTGGCGGAGGGGTCGACCATGACATTGCCGCCATACACGTAAGGCTCGCTATTGGGGGCGAGCAGCTTCGAGTTGCGCTTGGCAAGAGAGGTGAGGTAGAGGCAGGTACCGCTCAGGAAATCCTTGGGCTGACCAACGTCCATCCAGAAGCCCTCCAGGTCGAAGGAGTGCAGCTGGCCGTCCTTGACAATAGCGGGGAAGGTCTCCTGCTCGATGGAGGTGGGGCGCAGCTCGATACGGTTCAGCACGCTGGGGTTCAGGATGTAGATACCGGCGTTGATACGGTTGCCGACGAACTCAACGGGCTTCTCGACGAAGCGGTCGATGCGCGAGGGGTGGTTGGGCTTGTGGACGACGACACCGTACTTGGAGGGCTCGTCGACCTTGGTGACCACAATGGTACCCTCGTTGCCGTGGTTCTTGTGGAACTCGGCCAGCTCCTTGAAGGGGTAGTCACAGATAATATCGGAGTTCAGGACGAAAAACGGGCTGTCGTCCTTGCCCAGAATCTTCTCCGCCAACTTCAGGGGACCAGCCGTGCCGAGGGGTTCGGATTCCACAGAGAATTCGATTCTGACATTGTAGATCTCTTCGTACTAGGGGCGGCTGTGAGCATTCGCGGACGGCAATCCGTGCAGCTAGGGCAATTGTACCTTCTTCAGGGTCGACACCATAACATCGGGGCGGTAGTTGACGGCCAGGACGATATCTGTGACACCAGCAGCAGCCAAGCTCTCAACCTGGTGCAGGATCATGGGCCGGTTGGCGAATTCGACCAAAGGCTTAGGGAGGGTCAAGGTCTAGACAGCATTGAGAACGGTTAGCTTGTGTGCGCTTTCCCACGGCCCGGCCATGAATCGACTGGTATGTTCGACGTCACGATCGTCGGCGGGGGTGATCAACTCACCAGAGGACGCAGACGGGTACCGAAACCGCCAACGAGAATGAGGGCTAGATAGTCAAAAGTCAGCGAGTCCGAAGGAACAATTAGGTAGACTGGTACATACCCTTCATGGTTGCTGTAGGGAGGTATTAATTGTAGGGTAGAGTAGCGATCGGGAGGCTCGCTCCAAACGAATGACCGGAGCAAAGAACGAGTTGGACAGGTGGAACAAAAGCCCGCCGACGGAAGAGGGGGGGGTAAGTAAGGAAAGGTGGAGAGAGTGTATGAAAGAGGAGGGAGCAGTTGTTCCAACGATCCAAAGATGGGGACGTTGGAGAGATTAGATTGATCGATTGATTGATTGATTTGAAGCGGATGGTCACAGACGGGGAAGAGAAAGGAAAGGAAAGGAGGAAAAAGAACGGTCGGGATATAATATAAGAACGAGGAGGAGAAGGAGAGGAGAGGAGAGGAAGGCAGAAAGAGAAAGAGGAGACCACCTGGCGTTGCGATTCGGGGAGAGCGGGCCGTAATGGCTGTGTATGTACGGGCCGGTAAGTTATGGGCAAGTCAAAAAAAAGAGGTCACTGGCAAGACCCCTTAAACCGGCCAGTGTGTAGCAGAGTTACAGCCTTGTGACTTGAAGATGGCACTCACTGGCACTCACTCACTGGTACTCGCCAGGAACACCGGGTTCAACCTGCGCACGTTTGCGGCAGCGCCACTTCGCCCAGCAGGTTCTGCCGTTTAGGGTATAGTCGGGTATCGTACGGCCTAGAACCAACTAATCACTGCGGCGGGTTCAGGTGCCCCCAGTGGGGCAACAGTGCCCCCTGAATTATCTTTACAGCTCCATAAAATATTGTAGTCTTCATCTTAATTACATTTATTTCAACTAATTATTATTGAACTTTTTAAAATTATGATCAGTTATGAGGTTGGGGAAATTATGCCATTCTTGCTTCAGGTTACGAAACCTCGCATATCATGATCATGATCATGATAATATTATCAAGTAGACTTACATTACAGCTGATGCACGCACGATTGACGCAGTACGTGCATATACCCCTATGTGAATTTTATCGTCGATGGGAAAAAAAAAAAAAAAAAAAAAAAAAAAAAGCAAGAAAGAATAAAAAGACTACTAGTAACCCATCCAGAACTACCTAGTGCCATCACATTATCCAATGAAAGGGTGGCCTCATACTTGGTAGTAACTTGGCCACCGATGGCGTTCAAACTGTCGGGTTGCATTCCCTCTTCATTTTAGCACACAGCGTAGTACCTACCTTAGCGGGTTACCCAGAATGTATGCAGGAGGAATAAGCATCAATTCCATCCGTGTCTCCTGATCATCCAGTTTTCTTTGTTGCCGCCCTTTCCTAACAGCCCCCAGTGGTAGTCACCGGTTCATTAAGGCTGGTGGCAGGTTTCAGGAGCGCCTCAGAATTGCAGGTTAAACAAGGAACATAAAGAATCGAGAAATTAGATATATTAGGGAAGAATCTTAGTTCCCAGCCCATGTATAAAGCAGTAGGCAGCAGACCTTACTCCAGGCCATTTCTATATATAAATCATCACTCTCTGCCTGCTTGCCTGCTCACTCCTGCGTGTCTGGGGGCAGTGAATGGCCCTTTCCAGCCAAGCCACGTGTAAAAGTTCCCCGGCCCCCATCACCGCCTACCGGATCGAACACAAATCTCCTGATCCACTCGCGCACCTTGCTCACCTTCATCAGCGGCAGATCTTCCTCACGCTTGGCTGCAGGGTCTTGTTGAATATCCCGGAGTTGCTTCGCACTGTAGAGCCCGCCTGCTTCGGTTACGTCGACCCGCTGGCGGTGCAGCAGGTTAACCTTCGTGACCCCTTTCCTCAAACTCTGCCCGTATACCCGTTCCCGGAAGGAGCTCAGTCCTACCATCCGCATCAGAACAATGTCCCGTGGACGCAGCGTTGCCAGCGACACCCCCAGCGCCTCTCCTTCGTCGTCACCTTCCCCAGCCATGACCGCATGGTTCACAGGAGGAAGCCAGAACGTAACCCCAAACCCACTTCTTGTATCATCCCCAACCACCATCTCAACCAGATCCAGCTCTTGCTTCCATTGCCGCGTTACCACCCGCCGTGGAGGGTGGATGGCGATAATCGCCACAATCAGATTCACCGTCATCGTCTGCGGCACGATCGAATTCAGATACGCCGCAGTGGGGATATCCCGGAGGTCGGTGAGGGGCCCTTGGATCGGTAATCCTGGTGTTGGCCCGTCCTTCTCGCTGCTTGTCGCAAAAGAAGTCCCGGCCGATAAACCACTACTGCGCGTGGAATCTCCAGAGTGAAACCCCGGAGTCGAGATCTCCGAGGTTTCATGAACAGTAAATGAATGGTTGTAGAACTGCGAGAGCACTGAATCGTCCGGCTTTGTCCGCGATGTCCCATCAGAGCCTGCAATGTCCCGTATAGTGAGGAAGCGAGCATCTCGACCTGGCTCCCACCTGTAGATTTCTGGGAAAAGCCCTGGATTGCGTAGATCCTGCAATAGTCTCCATTTCACGGGCTGACCATCGGGGAAAGGCCAATGGCCTACGTCTTGCGTATCCAGACTATGAAATGGAGATATCGGTGCGTTCAGCAGCTCCTCTTCATTCCACTGGAGATTCCGCAACGTGGGCGCACCCATGAGGAAGATGGTCCGTTTCGACATCATATGTGTCGTATAGCGGGTTTCATGCCACGGTCATATTAGTTAGAATACCGGTCGCTGCTCTCTCCAACTTATCAATGTCAAACACGTTGCGGAGATCCGTCCAGATCGGTGAGGTCAAAGATAGAGATTGATTCAAAGGTGCCAAGAGAGGAAGGAGCATTAAAGTATCTAATCTGCAGCTGCGTTGTGAACGCGTCTGAAGGGCGTGTCCCGTTATATAGATAGTTTGTGACAAAGAGGATGCACCTTTGAGCTTGACTCTATGATGATGTTCTAGTCATCAGTATCCGATCTGAACCACGGGTTGTAAACAGGCAACGACTCATGTTGTATGGTACTGCGTATACGGTCCAGAAAGTGGATTGAGGATCGTGCGCGGCCATGATCGTCATGGCATGAGTACGGTTGAAGAAGTCATGACGCAGGTATACCAGATATATGGCCGTGTCAACAGCGGGAAAATTCCGGGAAGCTCTGGTGGTGCAGCCTTCTAGAACGCATCCATGCGGGCGGGGAAGTTTGGGGAATGGCGTGGAATTCGATGTTGCATGCCTGAGGCATACAGGCAGTCATCCTGGCTACGGGGGGCGACAGCAGCCGGCAGAGCACCGGGTCGGCAGTCGAATTTCGCCGCCGAGCAACGACCAGCCAAGCATCGTCATTGGTTTGGCCTCTCTTCTTTCCTCTCTTCATCTCAAATCTGTCGTCTGGTTGTGGTCGGGGATGGCATGTATCTTGATTAAGGATTGATCTCATCGTCATCGTTACTGTGCCCCACCCTCTCCCTATCGCGCCGAAGGGTTACTATCATCAACGTCGCGGCCAAGTGCCGCTTTAGTTCGGACAACCATGGCCTTCCAAGTCCCCTTCCCCAAGCCGGTAAGCCTTGCTATCTGTCCACGCTTGAACTTGCCTTCGCTAACTATTGACTCTCCGGCAGGGTCTTGCGGCCGTGACCTCAGATCTGTGGCCGTCAATGACACGGTTGTTTAATGCGCCCCGGAATAACGTCGAACACGCCTCCCGCTCCGGATATGCCGCCCCTCAGCCCTCCCAACGCGCGGTTGCGGAAGCAACCTCCACGGTATGTCTCCCTAGTCGACAGTATAATGATGGAGCTAGTGCGCTGATATACGTATAGGGATCAAGTGGTGTGCAGCTGCCGGAGTTCCTGGCTACTGTGTCTTCCGAGGCGTTGAAGGCAAGCATCTTGAGCAAGACCACTCAAAGCGGATGGTCTCGCTCCTTGCTCAATGGTATACATTTCCCTTCTTATGCCTGCCAGACTTGCTCTAACTTGACTTAATTCCAGGAACCACAATGTGGACCTCGCCGTCTCTTGCTACCCGTCATCTTGCCTCTCCCTCTGCTCGTTCCTACTCCACGATATCCATGTCCGTCATCCGTCTTCGCCACGCCCCCCAAGTACAAGGTCTCTCCCGGTTACAGCAACAGCGTTTTCTGTTTGGTGGTTCTTCTCACAATCTGTTGGCACAGAAGGAGAAGACTGCCAACAACAACCCTAGCAGCGCAAACGCTCAGAATGCTTTCTACCAGGCCCTCCTCCGTGCAAACCACCCTGCCATTGTCGTTGAACGGTACAAAAGCGGCCATTTTGCCACGAATGCGGCTACGGATGAACTCTACATGAAAGCCCTGCAACGCGTTGGCGGCGTGGACTCTGCGGTAGCGGTCCCTGCGTCCGGCCAGGCCGTCAGCCCCGAGCGGCTGCAAGCCATCGGTCAGGCCGTCGCAACTCAGTTTCACGGTGGACAATTCGGTTCTTCTACCCACTACGGTTCAGCAGTCAAGCAGACTGGCACTGGAAACAAGGAAGATCCTCTGCACGTGGTTGTGGAGGAGTCAACCGGAAGTGCTGTCTTCAGATGGGTCAAGTTCCTGTTCTATTTCGCCTTCTTCGCTTATCTGTCTCTGGTTATGATCACAATCTTGGTTGAAACGACTGGTGCCCTGAAGAACATCAGGGGCCCGCAGAACAGCGAAGCTCAGCCTCAGCAGCAGACTGTCCGTTTCAGTGATGTGCATGGCTGCGATGAAGCCAAGGAAGAACTTCAGGAACTCGTCGAATTTCTCACTAACCCCGATCGCTTCTCCTCGCTTGGTGGCAAGCTGCCCAAGGGTGTTCTCCTGGTTGGTCCTCCTGGTACCGGAAAGACTTTGCTGGCTCGTGCTGTTGCAGGAGAGGCTGGTGTACCTTTCTTCTACATGTCCGGCTCTGAATTCGATGAGGTCTACGTGGGTGTCGGCGCCAAGCGCGTTCGTGAATTGTTCACTCAAGCCCGCAGCAAGTCCCCCGCCATCATCTTTATTGATGAGTTGGATGCTATTGGTGCCAAGAGGAACGAGAGGGATGCCGCCTACGTGAAGCAAACCTTGAATCAACTGCTTACTGAACTCGATGGCTTCTCCCAAAGCAGCGGAGTGATCATCATCGCCGCAACCAACTACCCCCAACTCTTGGATAAGGCTCTCACGCGTCCTGGTCGCTTTGATCGCAAGGTGACTGTTGGTCTTCCCGACGTCCGTGGTCGTATGGATATTCTCCGACACCACATGAAGGAAGTCCAGGTCAGCATGGATGTTGATGTTGGTGTCATTGCTCGTGGTACCCCCGGTTTCTCTGGTGCCGACTTGGAGAACCTTGTTAACCAAGCTGCCATCTATGCCAGCCGTAACAAGCAAACCAAGGTTGGCCCGAAGGACTTCGACTGGGCTAAGGACAAGATCATGATGGGTGCTGAGGCTCGCAGCCGTATCATTCAGGACAAGGACAAAATCCTCACTGCCTACCACGAGGCCGGTCACGCTCTCGTTGCTTACTTCTCTCCTTCCTCTACGCCTTTGTACAAGATCACCATTGTTCCTCGAGGCATGGCCTTGGGTGTGACTCACTTCCTGCCTGAGATGGACATGGTCTCGAGAAATTACACTGAATACCTTTCGGATATCGACGTCTCCATGGGCGGTAAGGCTGCCGAGGAGCTCGTTTTCGGCCCCGACAAGGTGACCAGTGGAATATCTGCGGTACGTTTAACACCTTAGCTCAAAGTACGTAGTCACTGACATGTAATAGGACATTCAACAAGCCACTGAAACCGCCTTTACCTTGGTCACCCGTTTCGGCTACTCCAAGAAGCTCGGAAACGTGGACCTGTCGAGCAACTATGACAGCCTCTCATCGGAAACGAAGCAGGAGATTGAATCCGAAGTCCGTCGTTTAGTCGAGGAGGGTCGTGCCCGCGCTAGCAACATTCTGACTGAGAAGCGGGAGGAGCTGGAGCTCTTGACCAAGGCTTTGATTGAATACGAGACACTGACAAAGGAGGAGATGGAGAAGGTTCTGCGAGGCGAAAAGCTCGACAAGTTGCAATCAGCTCCCGCGGCGCCGCTGAAATTGCCCGAAGCCCTACAGACGGCCCGGCTACCACCTACAGTGACCAGCGGAAATTCCGTCCAGGAATAAGCGATCTTTTGCCTCTGATTCTCCCCCTTTTTTTTTACGATCATCGCCTGTTACAGCTACAATATCATAGGAATGTTTTGATATGCACCGCCTTCTTTGCTCTTATCCTTCCTCGTCCTCATGTGTCATACGTATCGAGAAACAACCCAATACCATCTTCAACCTATCTCTTTTTTTACCTCATTGATACGGTGGTCTTGAGATCATGACCATCACCTCAACAAACGCTCTGGTCTCTTCTCGTTTCTCTTTTCCCATTCTGACTTCCTTCTCGGCCCTTGTATTCACCGTGACTGTCCGTTTGCGTCTACCTTACCGTTTCTCCTCATCTCTTTTCTTGTTTAATCTCAATGCTTTGGTTCAAAGACTGGGTGGCAGGCATACAGGTGAATTTGGCACTATTGTATTATTTACATACGTACATATAGCGTGCATCGAATTCAATACGAACTTCACTTGCATGGATTTTCTCGACATACTAGTAGTTGGCATCTTCTCACTCGGAATCAGGAAACGAGAAGGCGTTACGTCCCATGTGGAAGAACAACGGCACCACCCTCTGAGTGTGTCGAGGACAAGGAGTCCATCCAGACCTTCCTGTACGCGCTAGACTAAGAGAAGAAGAACATCAATAGTAATAATACTCAGAACAACAAGATGCATTATTGCTACTCCAGCTGTCATGTCCGGTTAGTTGTTAGTACTACCAGTTTCATGCTACCATTAATGCAAGCTTACTACCTACAGACATATGATATAAACCAGAAAAGCCATGGTAGCAACACTACTACTTGTGAACAACTAACATGTAGCCAACCATCCCACATTATAGGATTCGGGCCCAGGTCGACTCTCCGGGCAATCATCCCTCGGAATTCAGCGCAAACCCATCATAAATACATCATTCAGTGACGAACTATCACAATCCAAAGACATTGAAGCCCACTAATCACTGCAGTGTCATTCGTTCATAGTAAATAAATAATCTATGATTCTTCCCGTGGTACATATACACCCCTAGAGATGATATAGACACTCTCCCCTGCTGACAGTTGTATCCCTTTTGAATACTATACTATACTATACTCAAGCAAACCCCAAGCCCAAACCCCAACGTGAAGCCACTACTATACAAGTTCTCTCTAAATAACCTACTACTATCACCCTTCAACACCCCCACCTCCCATCCAAGAGAAACATCTCATCACATCGCATCATCATGGACCCCAACCCCACCTCTCCCAACCACCACTACTACCACAGCCCCTACTACGCCCACCTCATCCAAACCAACAAATCCAACTCCGCAGGAGACTGGCACCGCTGGCTCGTGGCCGCAGCGACCCGCGACGACATGATAACTTTCTTCAAGGGGCTGACGAAATACTCCAAGACCAGCGGGGCCAAAATCACCGACGTGAAACCCATCCATCTGGCATGGTGGACGTTCGATTCTCCGGACGGATACAATATCCGGGAACTGGTGAAGCAGATCTACCAATTGAATCCATCTTGGTATGGGAACGTGGAGGAGTTGAATGATAGTCGGGGAAAAGTCACGGTTACGTTGTTGGATGATGCGGGGGGAAGGAATTGGCCGGTTTTGCCGTGTCAGGATGTTGAGT